>NW_004797303.1:410589-423489 GCF_000002075.1 Aplysia californica
TATCCTCCCTCACACCCCACTCTCCTCCTCTTCACCCCCTCCCCCCGGGCTCTTTATCCTCCCTCACACCCCACTCTCCTCACCCCCGGGCTCTTTATCCCCCCTCACACCCCACTCTCCTCCTCCTCACCCTCCCCCGCCCCGGGCCCGGGCTCTTTATCCTCCCTCACACCCCACTCTCAGCGTTATATCGGTCTGCCTGTTTCACAACACATTACTAAGTTGTTTCCGCCGGGGCTCTGCCGGCACAGAGTATAATATTGATTGTCGCAATGTCGCGGGGACTAGACCCCGGGACAGAACAAAAGGCTTTTGGTCAACAGAGTGTCATGGCAAAACACTACAAGATAATAACTCGTTGTGCAAGGCCCTTTGTTGTCCGTTCTCTTAAATCTGTCTGCTGTCAAAACGATTATTATTATCATTTCGACCTTGCACTCACACAGAAAAAGAGAGAGAGAGAAATAGAGAAAGAGAGAGAGAGAGAGAGAGAGAGAGAGAGAGAGAGAAAGAGAGAGAGAGAGAGGTTGTACCCCTGAAACTTGGAGTAAAAGTTGATGAAAAACTAGAAAGCTGGGTACTTATCAAAGATTGTTTACTCCTGCTGATAAAAGAGTTATTAAAAGACTGTCTATATATAGAACATTAATAGCGCTAACAAAAGAAACAAGTAGATCAATTAAAAAAAGGAACACTTAATACTAACTTGACCTCTGCACATCCCTGTTTTCCACTCCGTGCTAGACCAACATGACATTATATTGTGCGAAAGACAATTTTAACTTAGCCTACATTAAAAAGAAGGAGCTCAAGTACACCATTACCTTTCCCTCCTTGCCCTTCATTTGGTTTCAATTAGAGTCAAGCAGTGCTCTCAATGGTTAACAAGAATTATGGCGCAGTGCACAGTCTTGGGGTATTATAATACAAACCTTTGTTTCGTTGCTTTACTCTACTCTTCATAGTCTTCTTTCACCATCAGAACTCATTTCAAATATAGAATAACATCAAGAGGCTAGCCCTGAATAGAAAAAGGTGGAAAGTGTTTGTTCGTGGCCTATACCTTGTTATAATGATGATGACTCATTTGAAGAGATGGGTTTTTGAAATGATGGTTTTGTGGCTATAAGTCTTGTAAGATTGTTATATATTACTATTACATGTATTATGTATCATTTTTTATTTTTTATGAACAGTGTTCCTGTTTTTGAATTTCATAAAGGCCCCATTGTGAGTGCGATGACCAACAAGTTTGGCTGTCGCCCGGTGGTCATTTTTGGGAGCTGTCTGTCAACGGCAGCGTTTGTCCTGTCCACTTTCTCTCCTAATGTGGACATGTTGATTGTTACCTACGGAGTGTTTGGAGGTAAGATCAGATGAAAATTTTGTCAGTGAAATTTTTTGCTGTTTGTGAAGTTTCACATTCAGTGGGCATAAAAGTGGGGCTACATTTCTCAAGGAACTAATTAAGATTTTAATAGGCTGTAATGGAAAGGTTAAGGGGAGCGGACAATTCTTGAACATCCATCAGCTACGAATAATCAGGTGATATATTAGCTTTTATTTTTGGTCTAAATGTTTATATACATACAACAGATAAGAAGACTTCTTGGAGGAAAAAAACAACTGGTTATGTCACATTTTAAGAAAATCATTTTGAGTATATACCCCAAGGGAGCTGGATGTACGAGTATGTCACATTATCTTCGTCTACAGGTTTTGGTCTGGGCATGATCTACCTTCCATCCATTGTCAGTGTGGGTTACTACTTCGAAAAGAAACGAGCCTTTGCCACAGGGCTTGCTGTGTGCGGCTCAGGGATAGGGACCTTCATGTTCCCACCACTTAGTGAGTTTCTCCTGGATGAGTATGCATGGCAAGGGGGACTGCTCATCATTGCTGGCATTATCTTCCAGGTGAGTATTTTTTGGTACCATTTTACTGCTGTACGCTGACAAATCGCCATTTTCTTATACACTGCAGTTTCGAGATAAAAGGTATTTAGTCAGCACAACCTTTTCAAAAACAAGGCGTTCTTCTAAAAATTGAATTCTAAATTATTTTTAAAGACTGGTTACAGTTTCACTTTGATTTTTTCACACGAGTGGAGTAACTGATCAGACTATCGATTTAACAAATAAGAAAAATTGGCGCCAAACATAAGAAAAAGGCATTTTGTCAGCTTTGGGCAGTAGATTTTATAACAATTCTTTTACACCCCAATCCATATGGTTTGAGTCTTGGAAGTCAAGGGCCTTAACCCTGCCTGTCAAGGACAACCTTGGCTAAAGGGAAATAACAACCCAGCAGATAGACAGAAATACTTGATAACATAACTTCCCTTGGGGAATTAGGACTCGTTTATGTTTACTAAGTTAGAAAAAAAAAAGAATTATTTCAAAACTGATTAAATATCATCCAAAATGCTATGTTCTTTAAGAGCTATCATTTTAACAAAGTCATTTTTTCTGTTCTCCTTGTCCCCCTGAAGGGTTGTATCTGCGGTGCCTTGATGAGACCTTTGGAAGCAAAGCCTGTGTGCAAGTCAAAGAAAGCAAAGAGCCTAGGTGCTGTCGACAGAGATAGGTTTGTACCTTCTTTCTGTTTGATTGTAAATGTTTTATGCCTCCATTGGCACTGTTAACCCCTTCATGACACAAGGTCACTTCGTGCTGCATCGGGCAAAGTTTTGGATCCCCAGGGGCACAGAGTAGTGCTTGATTTAGTGGTCAGTTTCCTATAATTAGACCTGGTTTTCAAATACTACTGACTATAACTGAAAGGAAAAATTCTCTTTCTATGGAATAAATATTCTTGAATGCAAATCAGCGATTAATTTTACGATTAATGCATCTTTTAGAAGCAGTATGCAGAATACAACGGCATTAATTTGTCATCATGGTCCTCGCACTTTGCAAAGCATGACGAATGCCGTGGGTCGCAGCGGCATCTTGGCTCCTTCGCCGTGTAAGAAAACATGATGATCAGCATACGTCATATAGGTCACAAAGAGGTTAAGATCTTTTAGAAGTCATGGTGCCAATAAGTACCAATCCAGACTGAGAGGGAGACAGCCTCCCAGAAGAAAGTAAAAGATGCTCAATGAAACAGATTTCACCATGGGGAATTTGAACTTATGTCTCTTGTATGTAGCGATGAAGAGTCAAACCATCACATCGTAGATGCTAGCCCTAGAGTCTGAATAGGGGAGCAAACGTGCCAACTTTAAAGTGACCGACATTGTATCTGATAGGGTGTTTTTATTCTTGACCTAAAAAATAAAAAGAAGAAAAGACAAGATGAAACTTAAATGAATGGGATGATGTCACTGATAGGAAAATTATCACTGATAGGTACTTGATATTTGTACCATCATACCCTTCACACATGCACGCTTCACGCAGGCTCACACACACGTATGCACACACAAACTCACACACACACACAGAGTAATAGTGAAAACTGTATTAAGTGTAAAAATAAAATCTAGGAGAAACAATATCTAATGAGCATGAAAAGACTTATTCATCAGCTACAAAGCAACAACAAAAAAAACCATAACTGTACCGAGTCTGTAGAATACAAACTGATATGGTATTGGAAAAGACAAACAATGTAACTGCTGTCCACTTAATAAATAATAATAATAATAAATAGCATTTGTATAGCGCACATCGCCGCTCAACAGCACGCTCTCTGGGCTTTACACTATATTATTACCCAGCAGACCATAGAACACTCCGAAACATTCTCAGCTTCCCGGGAAGCATACAGTGCAAGCAGCTGATTAAGCGCTCAAACACTAACAAACTGACAAGATCTTTCGCTGTCTATAGCTGGGTACCCATTCCCACCTGGGTGAAGTGAGGAAAATTCGTGTAAAGTGCCTTTTCCAAGGACACAACGTCGGGCCCCTGGCGGGATTCGAACCCACGTCCTTATGGTTGCGAGTCCGAGAGCCTAACCAATAGGCCACCGACGCCACTTGACATTTACTGAATTTTATTTTTCAGGGGGATGTCAGAGAGCAGCACTTTCACCAACTCTGTCGGTGACCCCAATAAAATCATGGAAGGTGTCATGGAAGCCAAACTCTTGAGGGAGAAAGGACTTCAAGACAACGACTCTGATCTAGGGTCTCTCCCGAGTATTGCTTTCATCAAACGAGGAGACAGCATCAGTGTCGCTGATCACAGACGACTGAGCAGCGGTATCCCCATCCCTGGCTCAGATGCTGCTCGTAAATACAAGCTGTCGGTAGGCAGCAGTTATGCCGACTCTGCAGGTTCCCCTGTGAGAGAAATTTCCGGACTCACAAACTCTCCCCCTGTGGAGTCGCCTGGGTCAGGAACTCCCAAGATTGTGTTGGACAAAGGCAAAGCAGAGTCTCAGATGACTTCATCAGGTACGTTTTATGTTTCAGTAAGTAAGTGTTTTACGGCACTTGCAACACAATAATATCATGTAAGTGCCAAAGATTAAAGGTATTACAAGAGAGTTTTTGATTGACTGAGTAGGTATTTTACAGCACCATCGACTCAATTTTGATCATGTAAGTGCCTTACAAGAGAGTAAAAAACACGAAAAGGAAGGAGGAAAGATAAGGACGATGTATCTTTGATAGTAAAAAGAGAGAGCAAACCACCTCACCAGAGCATGTGCCAACCACCAAAACATCAGTTACAATATATACAATATGTGAGGCATTGTGGTGAAATCAGGCACTCGTCAAAATAATGAAATAAAAAAACGGCCTATTTTTTGGCTGATGGGGAATTTTTTTCTTATGTTCTTTTTTTGGCTCAACACCATTTATGTCCTTTTGAAAAGACATTTTTATGCGGATTTTACTGGAACACATTGATTAAAGGCCTAAAAAATGTAAATTTTCAGTTTCCAAGGACTCTCAGGCTATGGAAGTTTCCAAACTGTGATGGCCATTTTCTCGCTAATTTTACCTCTGAAACCAGGCAGCCCTGACCTCCTTCAATCACAAATATTTTGACTTCCATTGTAGATAGAAGGATATTTTTTCACCAAAAGGAAGTCAGATGAAGAGGCTTTAAGATGATACCATAACCCCGTATACTTTAAAATTGATGAGCACCTGATTCCACCACGTTGTGACACGTTACATTTTTTTTATGTGAATACAAACTCCTTCTGTTTAGATATATTGAAATGTGACTCCATGCTGTTACCAAAATGTTGTTGACTGTTCAAATAAATAGACAAGTCGAGAAATTTCAATTAAAAAGAGGCTCACTGTCATGTTAGATGGTTGTTTAGTGATAAATAAAAGCAAAACAGAAACAAAAGAAGATATAGTTAGAAAGTAGGAGATAGGGGTGGGGGTGGGGGTGGGGGGTAAGGGGGGGCATAAATAGGCCCATTTCTCCCCACTGAGACTTGCAACCACTCAGATGGTAAAATGTCGCTCATGGACAAATATATATCTGCTCCAAGACCAAGATGAGAAAGTTTTTTATTCTGTTGACCAGCTGTTGAGATGTACAAATGTTATGCACTGTGGCTTAGACTTGTCCTCTCAGACTCTTGAAGAAAGGTAGCTCTTGGAGAGAGGGTATGAACGAAGCTCCTGTACTCAGTCAGTGTTGTCCATTTTTGGCTTGGACAGTTGTTGTGTAGAGATAAACAAGAGAGGAGGGATTGAAATATAGGCCAGTGTTGATGCTTGCAGTTTTTGGATCTCCCCACCAAAAAAAATTCCACAGAAATTTTATGGCAATAAAGGTTGTTGTTAAAGGGGATTATTATAGGAAAAATTATGTCTGTTACACAAGCTTATATTGCTGTTAGGCAGAAGTTGTTATTATCTGGGTTGTTGTTAAGTGGACATTATTGTATTATTATAGTAGATCTGTATCACACATGATTTCATCGTATTTTTTTTTTTTTACAGATGCGGACAGTGAAGTTAAAGTGATTGAAGCAGCTGATGCAGACAACTTAACTGATGGAACAAGCACTGAGAGATCTGACTATTTCACAGCTCCAGAATCTGACCCGAACAGCCCAACAAAAAGTGCAGCAGGCAGAAGTCTGAGCACTCCGTCCGACGAGAGTGAGAGTACTAAAGCCACGGTGGGCACGGGAGAGACAGTCTTAGAGAATGGGGATCTGAGTACCGGTACTCCTACTATCACCGAGAATGTCATCATCCCAAACAATGTGAGTGAAAAATAGATTGACCAGTGGGTTGTGTATGAAGTGCAGAAGAGAGGGAAGACAGGGAATAATATCAAGATACTGGCATTAGTAGAGAGGTGATATCCGGGCTCAGGGCAGCCATTTTGACTAAATTAGTTTAGGAATCCCCAGTTTGTAGGCCTAATTTAAAATCATCATCATATACTACATTTTACAAGGTGAAGTTTCAAGTTCGAAAAATAGATTTATTTGAAAAATAAGAATTAAAAATATAAAGTGGAGTTTGTTTTATTTTTGTTATTTTCAAGAAAAGGCTTTCCTTCTTACCCACACATGATGATGATTGTAAATTGCAAACTAGGGATTCCTAATCTGATTTCACCAAAATGGCTACCCTCTGCTGGGACATCACTACTCAACTAGTGCCAAGATATTAGCCCAGGATAGGGTAAGGTGGAAATTTTTTTATGGCATATACACTGATTCAGAATTCAGGGTTAGAAAGGCAATGATAAGTGGGTCTTGTGTGGTGGTGGTCATTGGGGGGGGGGGGAGCTTGAATAGGCCCTTTGCTGACCACTGAGAGTTGCAACCTCTCAGATGGTAAAAGGTCGCTTATATGGACAAGGATATCTGCACCAAGACCAAGATGAGCAAGTTTTATATTTGGTTGACCAGCTGTTCAGATGTACAAGGTCACCATTATTTTGAAAACAGAAATATCAAGTATAAAAAATGTCTCTGTCTGCTGGTTTGGTGCCTTTTTTATTCTTCTCCTTTGTGTGGTGTCAGCATCTGTTACTACCTCAAAAATGTCACTGCTTGAGACAGTATGCTTCAAGTTGCATTGATTTTTTTCTGTGAACAGCTATATGACTGTACTAGGACACCATTCATGAATACATTGACTTCTCCCAAAGGTGGAAATTTTTAACCCTCTCTGTTCCAAAATGAAAGTTCTCTTTTTTTTGTGTGCTTAGAACCATCGTAGATTTTAGTCTTAGATAAGTCATCCCGTTTGGTTTTTTTCCTCTGTCTCCACATGTCAGCTTTCTCTGCATTGCACCATCCCTTGCTTAACAGGTGGGTGCCTCTGGTAGGTCCTGCTTCTTTTCTTTCTCTTTGTTGTTTTTGTCTATATGTCTTGCTTCTTCCTTCTTGCACTAAATGATTGTTATTGTGCCGATGTGCTTCTCTTTACTCAGAATGTAAATGTTTCCCTTGCTTGTTTCCCCAGGTTGAATCTTCAAATAAAACTGAACAGAGCCAACCACAATCAAAGTCTCACAACACGAGTGAATTCGCTCCCCTTTTGGAAGTTCCCTCCCCTGTCATTCGCAATGGCAGTGTGAGCCAAACTGGTGGCTACGGTGGGAGCCGAACAAACATGTCGCATCTTCACAGCCTTCGTTCTCTTCACGTCTCAAAGAAAGACTTAGCTCGACCACTGTACCGCAAAGACATTTTTTACAGCGGAAGCGTTCTCAACATCCCACAATTCCATTCTCAGCCCGACATGAAAAGCTACATCACAAGCATCACCACAATTCCTGGCGAGATGGAATTTGTGGACGGCCCCAGTTCCTCATCAAAATGTGTCAACAAGTGCTGTGCTTGTTTGCCTCGCTCGGCGAGAGACGTTCTCAGCGAGATGGTTGATATTTCTCTCCTAAAAGACCCTAGCTTTATGCTCATTTGTCTGGGCAACTTTACAGCCTTCTTAGGCTTTTTTATCCCATTTGTATTCCTTGTTGACAGAGCTGTGTCTTTAGGGATCAACAAAAGTCAAGCTGCTTTCCTGATTTCCATCATTGGTATGTAACATTTTGTAGCTTAAAATCCCAGATTTGATTCATTTTATTTATTCGAAGTTAGCCAGATTTTCCCTTCATTGAGGGCAGAAGCTCCCATTGTGGCAATGGCAATTCTGCTTCCAGATGCTTGAAAAGGCTGTGAGAGATTTTATAAATTACTCTCTCTCTCTCTCTCTCTCTCTCTCTCTCTCTCTCTCTCTCTCTCTCTCTCTCTCTCTCTCTCTCTCTCTCCCCCTTTCCCAATCTCACTCTCTCACTCTTTCTCACTCTCTCTCTTTCTCTCACTCAACCCCTTTCCCAATCTCACTCTCTCACTCTTTCTCTCTCTTTTTCTCTCTCTCTCTGTCTCTCTCTCTCTCTTTCTCTCTCTCTCTCTCTCTCTCTCTCTCTCTCTCTCTCTCTCTCTCTCTCTCTCTCTCTCTCTCTCTCTCTCTCTCTGTCTCTCTCTCTCTCTCTCTCACTCTATCTCTCTCTCTCAATAAGTAACATTTTCAAGCAACAGGGTTTTTAAAAATGTACACAAGAATTCCTGTACATCGTTACTTTCCAAGGTTTTGCTCTGTCCTTGTGGTGTATGTGAGTGTAGGCTTAGTGTGTATATGTTCAGGCACATGCTTGTGTGTGTGTATGTGTGTGCATTCATTTGTTTGTGAATGTTTTTATATGTGTCTGTGAAGTGTGAGTGTTAGCAGGTTTTTGTGCTTGTGTTGATCTATTGTAAATTGTGAAGTCGTCGGTGCTCTGTTGGAACCTCGTTAACTCGAATTTTAGAATTTTACAGGCGAGACAAAAAAAAAACTGTCTACATTTGTTGATGTTAATGTTAACACGTAGGCCTTAAAGGTAATCAAATTTCTTCAATGTATTGTGATGAACCGCAGACAAAATCCTACGAAGAAGTTTGTGTTTTACTTGAGTGTATTATTACGCCTTCTGGGTTAGCGACAAAACATCCTTTGTTTAGGGTGGTTCTTTGTCTCAAGAGCTGCTCCATTTAGCCTTACTAAGGTGTTAATGAGTTTAGAACAGTGCAGTGTGTAGCTTTTGACAGCTGCAATCTAACCTAGCTATGTTTGGATTATTTTTTAATGCACATGTTTAACATGGTCTGGGTCATTTTATGATGGTTTGCTTGTGAACTACTCTAAAAGTATGATTAATACTTTTTGTGCAAGTGAAAATTACTTTGTCTCTCAACATATCAAGTGCAATTGATTAAATAAGTGACCAAGTAGAGGAGTTTAGCAAGGTTCACTGACCTGTGGGGGTCAACCACTGCTCTAATAGGACCTCACAATATTGTGTTAGTGAGGTTCAACGGATCACCTATATTGTTGTGTTGGATAGCAAGGTCAATGCAGAATTTAAAGTGCATTTTCAAGCATTTGTAGCTTGAATCTGGATTTAATGTTTATTTGCATTTGGTAGCAAAGTGTCAGGAATCTTTTGGTTTAAAAAAAAATGATTTTGCAAAAAATGGAGTTAAAAAGGTTCCAACAGAGCATCGGCAAAGTGTGCCTGTGTGCACAAGCCTGTATCTTCATGCAACATTATCACAGCAATAATGATTGTTGACGTGAGCCGAGGAGAGAGGGAGAAAGGGGGAGAGAGAGGGGAGGGAGAGAGAGAGATAGAGAGAGAGAGAGAGAGAGAGAGAGAGAGAGAGAGAGAGAGAGAGAGAGAGGGGCTGACAGACAGACAGACAGACAGACAGAGACAGGGGGAGGAGGGAGGAGGAAAAAATGGAAGAGAAGAACAGAAAAAGAACTTATTTTCAGGGGTTTTTTCTGTTTCTTTTCGTAACCTTAAGCAACATCTTCCATCCCTTCCTCAGGTGTGGGTGGTTGGCAGGTGCTCTTGTGGGGTCTGCTCCTTCTTTCCTACCAAACATCTATCACCCTGATCTCTTCTTCTTTTTTTGTGTTTGTTACTCTCTAGTAACATCTCTAATCTTTGGCGCTCATATAACCTTATTGTGTTGCAAGTGCCGTCAATCTCTTACAAAAACTAACAAAAATTACTATCGTCCTGATCTCTCTTCCTTCTTTTTTGAGATTGTTACTCTCTTGTAACACTTCTAATCTTCGGGACTTATATGACCTTATGGTGTTGCAAGTGCTGTTAAACTCTTACTAAAACGAAAACTTCCTCAGGTATTACAAACACCGTCGGCCGTGTGGCTGTGGGTAAGCTGGCTGATCTGAGAGTCATCGATAGTTTGGTCATCACCTACATGTCCATCATCGTCATTGGCCTGGTCACTGCTCTGGTTCCTTTCTGTGACACCTACGCACTTCTCGCTACTGCCTCTGCCGTTTTTGGGCTCGGAGTGGGTAAGTTTAGTTTTAGTAAAGTATTACGACGCTCTGCAACTGTATAAGACCATATGAGCACCAAGGGGTGGATGTCAACAAAGAAGTCCAAATGCGGAATCAGGCTTACTCTGCTCACCTCTCTAGCCTCAACAGCACAAAGGATACTTTGACTATCAAGGCACCTGATGACAAACATACAAAAGAAGTAAATGAAAAATAACAATAGTAAGGATGAGGAAAGAAAGAGCAGCAGTTCCCCCTGTGTTGTTCTGGCACGGTATGAGCATGATGATAATAAATCAGCCCATTTCATAACAGCGTGATAATAAAAATGATAATGATAATTATAATAGCATATAATGTGCATGTCCATGCTCCACAGCATGATCTGTATGGTTTACAACTATTATTACCCCATAGAAGACCCTAGAAGATAAAGAAACATTCTCAGCTTCCAAGGAAGCATATACTGCAACCAGCCTATTAAGAACTCAAACACTAACAAACTGACAAAATCTTTCAGTCTTTTAGAGGGGGGAGGGGGTTTACCTATTCCCACATAGAAAGTGAGGAAAGTTAATTTAAAGTACCTTTCCCAAAGACACATTGGGTCCCTGAAGGGATTCAAACCCATGACCTATCAGTTATGAACTTAACAGCCTATCATCCAGACCACAAATGTTACAATATATAGGCATGTATGTAACCTGTGTGTTTTCAATATTATTTTCTGTTTGATTTTAGTTTTTTAAAGTCCTTTACAATTTCACCCACATACATGCCAACACCCTTGATTTGACTAAAAGTATATTTTGGGGCAAAAATATGAGTCTTTTCCTGATGTTTGGTTTCATAATATTTAAACAGCAGTTTAACTTTGTTAAGTCTCAATTTTTTTTTATAGATCTACTCCTGATGGAAGCTCAGTCCCCAGATTACCAAGTCTTGGTTCATCAATAACTTCACACCTCTGATGTTTGAGTCATTTTTCAATTTTTCAATTTTAAAAAACAAACTTTTTTTTGGAGAATCATGGATCTGAATATTTGAAATCTTGAATATTTGTCTGTTTCCCCACTATGTTATTATTGTGTCAATAGTCATTGGCATAGAGAGAAAGAAAGAGAGAGAGAGAGAGAGAGAGAGAGAGAGAGAGAGAGAGAGAGAGAGACAGAGAGACAGAGACAGAGACAGAGACAGAGAGAGAGACAGAGAGAGACAGAAAGAGACAGAAAGTGACAGAGATAGACAGAGACAGAGAGACAGAGAGAAAGGGGGCAGAAGAGAAGGGGGGAGGAATAGATGAAAAGAAAAAGGAATGGAAAAAGGGAGTAAGAAAGGAAAAAAGAGAGGGAGATTGGGTTCACATGGAGGCAGTGGGTCTTTCACATTAAGAAAAATAGAATCAAACATATATTTAAAGTATGTGCAAATGTCACTTATATCGAGGCAAAACATTTGTGTTTTATAAATACTTAATATTATTATACAAAATTATTATAATATCTTTGTTTTTCTTTCTATATGCAAATGTTGCTCATACCAAGGCTAAAAATCTTTGTTTTATAGTAGGCCCTATGATAAAACTTGTTCGTTTGAATTGCTTTTGATTGAAGAATTATCCATTCATCTTGAGTACATGTCGAGATATTGTGAATGAATTAGGTGGGGTCACCTGGTTTCAGAGGTAAAATAAGTGAGAAAATTGCTGCCAAAGTTTGGTTATTTACAAAGCCTCAGAGTCTGTGGAAACTGACAATTTACTCTTTTTATGCCTTTAATCAACAATTTTTCAATATAATTCATACTGAAATGGGTTCTTAAATGGACATAGAAGGTGTTAAGCTAAAAAACACAATGTCGATAAAAATTGCCTAACCAGCGGAAAAGTGGACGTTTTTTTACTTTCATTATTTTGACGAGCGCCTGATTTCACCATGCTGCCTCACATAATATATGTTTTTCTTTCTATGTCCAAATGTTCCTTATATCGAGGTAAAAATCTTTATTTTATAGGCTTATATAGGCCTACCGAACATTATGCAGTTATTATATCTATGTGATTTTCTTTCCATGTGCAATAAATGTTACTTATGGAGGCAAAATATATATTATAGGCCCTATATACCTACTTTTTTTGGCAAAATGAATGTAATATATCAATATGTTTTTCTTTCTATTGCAGCTGCCTTTATTTCACTTTCATCTATCATCATCTGTGACCGCATGGGTCTGGAGAAACTGACCAATGCATTTGGCCTGATGTCCATGGTCAGAGGGATATCTGGCATGATTGGTCCACCCTTTGCAGGTAAGTCTGTCCCTGCACTTTCATCATTAGCTTAGTTTGTTTTGAATTCATGTTGAACCTTGCTGTTTCTCTCTACTCTCTGTCTCTCTCTCTCTGTCGTCTCTCTCTCTCTCTCTGTCTATCTCTCCCTCTCTGTCTCTCTCTCCCTCTCTGTCTCTTTGTCCTTCTCTAGCCCTCCCTGTGTTTGTCTGTCAGTCAGTCAGTCAGTCAGTCAGTCAGTCAGTCAGTCAGTCGGTCAGTCAGTCAGTCAGTCAGTCAGTCAGTCAGTCAGTCAGTCAGTCAGTCAGTC
>NW_004797303.1:423746-432871 GCF_000002075.1 Aplysia californica
CCCACTCTTTAGCTGCCTCTCTCTTTCTCCCTTTCTCTCTCTCCCCTCTGCCCCCCCCCTCCCCTCCACCGGCGCATTATTTATGACCACCTCAATTCGCTCGCTCAATCAATGACCACTTCCCCAGACCTGCTGAGGTATTTTACAAGAGTAGCAGAACCACCAAAACTACCCCACCTCACCCTCTGTAGTTTTAGTCAGCTGGTCCGCGGCTGCTTATTGAGTATTCGCAGCTAACCTCCATATCTGGAGGCCGTCCATAAATCCACCACCAGTGACGCGCTGGGTTGGGGGTGGTCACCCCAGCTTTTTCCAGACATAATAATATTAGCTTAAAAAAAACCAGGAGCCTGCACAGTGGCAACCAGCAATGGATGGTTAGCCGTATCTGTTAGGTACGTATTGATATATTGTACGTATTGATATATTTTGCCATTGCAAACCAAATTTTTTTAATGAGGATTAATAAAGGGAATGTACATATTTTAAAAAATTTCTTTTTCAGGCTTCCTGTTCGATTCCTCTGGTACATACGACCTTTCCTTTTACCTTGGAGGCCTGCTATTGTTTATTGGAGCCGCCTGCCACGTTTTCCTTCATCTGCCATGTTTCCGAAAGAATACTCCCCCTCAAGAAATGATCATGGAAGAGGCTATCGGGGAAATCACTTTGGAAAACATGGGCTCAAAACCTGAAATTGTTACTGTTGAAGAAGCGTTGTCTTCTGTGTAAATGAATACAAGCATAATAATGCCATATGTCATTCATTCTGTCTGTTTGTCTGTCTCTTTCTTTCTCTCTCTCTCTCTCTCTAACTCTCTCTTCCCACTCTCTCTCTCTCTCTCTTCCCCCTTTCTCTGCCTCTCTCTGCAACTCTCTCTCTCTCTCTCTCTCTTCCTCCCTCTCCCTCCCCTCTCCACTCCCCCCCTTCTCTTTCTCTCTCTCTCTCACTCTCTCTCTCTCCCTCTCTTTTCTTTCTCTCCTCTCTCTCTCTCTTCTCTTTCTCACTCTCTCTCTCTCTCTCAAGCATAATAGTGCCACATGTCATTCATTCATTCAATCATTCATTTTCATTCATTATGTTTCTATAGATCATATCACAGACTTCACCACTTTTATTTTTCTCCTCTTCATGGCAACAGATTATTTCTATATTTAGAAATGTCTCTATACCTTCTCCACCCTCTTCATTTTTAATTCCATCTTGTATTCTTCTGGTTCCAAAAAATAAGACGCCGACAATTTTTTAAAGAAATTATACTGTATCGTCTGACTTGAAGTAATAAGTAAGGGAAAAAAGTCAGGATTACAGAGAGATGATGTCAATTTTTGCAATTATGCCTCTCACTTGTCCTCATCACATGAAATCATCACAGTCAGTAAGAAGATCATAGCCGGATCTGTGCTGAAGAACAAAGTTAGACCAAAATGTTGAGGTACCTGAAAGTTTTTTTAGGTAGAGACGGGTTTTTTTTTAACATTGAATTGTTGTAGCATTAGGCCTACTTATGGGCTTTCTCCTTCTCCTTCTCTATAAAGAGTGGGCTTTTCTTGTGTTTTGTACAAGTTTTTTTAGTTTACCAGTTGTGTGATTTTGCTTTTTTTTTTTTTCATTTTAAGTGACCATTCAAGACTGATTTTATATAAAAGACCAAGTTACTATGAATATACAGTAGAGTCTGGTAGTAATGAATTAGTATCAAATGTAACTCTCTGCAGTTTAAGCTTTAACTCTTTATCTACGGCAAGCCGTTCCCAGGGGTCTGCGGTTGGAAGCGTTATGCCTGTGAGCCACCGGTACGGCTTGGGCACATTCCTTTACGAGGACGTGGACATCAAATTACTTTTCGGCAATTGCCGAAAACAAATCTCATTTACCGGGCGATCATTCATTAGATGAAAAACTATCGAAATAGGTTCCCTTTTAAAAATTAAATGACCAGTATAGTGACATATATGTAAATTTTGATTTTGTACTAAAATAAGGCCCAAGCGTGGTGGGTTTACCCCCCAGGGAGATAAAGAGTTGATATCTTTCCCTCCTCTTATTTTAAGAATTCTTTTTGAAATTACCCTGCAGTGGTCTATCTTTCTGTAGGCCTATTATGTAAAATATGAAATGGACTCCATTGTATGTGAACAAGCTCACTCGTTTTAAATGTTTCTCACTCTTCCAAACTCAAGTTTCAATGTCTGCTCTGTTTTTGAAAGCATCTCACGATTATATGTGCAAAGGTAAAGAAGAAAAAAGGGTAGGATAGTCATATGTAGAAACAGTGTTGTTTTTGATGACATAAAAAAGAAATGGTACCGGTACACAAAAGAAGAGTACATTTTAAAAGGGTTTAAGCTTTGCAAATGGCTTAAGTGCCTTTGTAGGTGATGTTTATTTAATTTTACAATGTAGTTTGCCAGATTACGTTTTGCACAAGTTGTCATACCTCCTTGGTCAACTTATCGAAGACGAGTATTTTGGTCATTCTTTATACGATATAACGCAATATCAGATCCTGATAAATAGTTTTGAAAATAATGATATTTTGAAATCAGATTGAAGTTCAACATTTGTTTCTCAGAAGTTTTTTTTCTTGTTTGTATTGGTTTTTATGGGTTTTTTTTGTTAAGTGCCTTTATCCTAGATCTATAGAAATCTCTTTATTCTTAACCTGTTGGATTTTTTTGTCCTAGAATCTTTTGAAAAATTAAACCTCTAGATAAAAGCTTGACTGAAAATTTTTTATTTGTTACATAAGTCACTTTGCAGTCAATTTAGTAATTTTTTCACTCATAATATAATCTTTCGGCAAACTCAACATGAGTATGCATGGATTAACTTCATATACATCTCACTGTTTTCACTTGTGGAATAACTGAAGGTAAAAGTAAACTTTAGCCCCCCCGTTTGAAAATTCCTTGACCTCTGGGGTCTCCACTCTGTTTGGGGCCACCTATGCGTTGCCGTAATGATGTGTTGGAAAGACACTTTTTGTTACGTTCTTGGCTATGCTTATAGCTTGACGAATAATTATAAAACGTGCTCACAAACAAACACAAGACCTCTGTGAGAATGAGTAGTAACGGAAGTTATCCTTTATTACCAAGAAGGTCACGTTACAGCCTTGAGGCGTTATAACATAGTTGGTCAGTTAAGTCCAAGCTATTGATGTACACACATGACAATGATGTGTTGGAAAGACTCTTTTTAACCCCTTTGTGACCTACATGACGTACGCCGTTCGTCATTTTTTCTTATAAGGCAAACGAGCCAAGATGCTGTTGTGACGTAGGCCAATGGCATTTGTCATAATAGGTTGTATTCTGCATACTGTTTCTATTAGATGCATTTCGTAAAGTCAATCGCAGATTCACATTTTGGAAGATTTATTTCATAGAAAGAAGATATTTCCTTTTAGAAATAGTCAATGGTATTTGAAAAACGGGTCTAATTATAGGAAACTGACCTCTAAATCTAGCCCTACTCTCTGCCCATAGGGATCACAAACTGTGCCCGATGCAGCACGAACTGATGCCTTTGTCAAGAAGTGTTTTGAGAATGACGAGGCTGAAGTTTATTTTTACCTAACTTTTAGTCCCCCATCTTCCATTGATCACATTTCATCTTTTGACTAATTCTTATGACTAATTTTGAAGAGATTATACTTTGAAATAGAGTATAACATGTATTGTAGGTATTGTGAATTTATGATATATGCTCTTTTATACTCTCACAAATACTTTTTGTACAATAGTTTCTGTCTGCTAAGCTGTCACCTGTGGGGAATGTGTATACGTGCATATATTATGTTTCTTCTTTTCTTTGCATCAGTTCACAGTTTGTTTAGAAAACCTGTAAATGGATTGCACTACTACAGTGCTGTCATGAACATTGTTTTCTGAAACCACAGTTTCTGTTTCAAATCATTTAAGATCAAATTTTTACTTACTGGGTCAAGAACTTTGTGCAGCTTTGTAATGTGTGGGGGTAGTATGTAATAGCTGTTCAGTTCCCTCACCAATGTTATCTTCCCACTTTTTATTTTGTCTACATATCTGTCTTCTTTTGTTTCCTGCTTCATATTCTAAGAAATGGAAACCCAGGTAATATGAGTCGGGGTTAGGAAAAAAAGTATGAATTTATCCCAATGTGGTTTTTTTTGGTAAGTCCTGACAGCCTTTACATTTGTGCCTACAGTTCTGACTTGTCCCATTTTCTTTTTTAATATGACAAGAACCAGTTGCATGCTTTACAGTGCTTTTAAATGTCTCAAGATATTTCATTTGGCAAACCGTCTCTGCTCAAATATTTTTTTTTTCAAAGCTCCTGTCGTTTTGCATCTGATATAATGCGCTTGTGCTTGCTACAGCATAAAACTATGAGAGCTGTATATTAGAAATATAGTGTATGCTTTCATGCTTGTCACACTCATGACCAAAGCTGATTTGGAATATAATTATATAAAATCATGTTCCCCCTATATTTTGGTGGGGTTTTTTTCTCTACACAGATTCTTAGAAGAAACTTTTAACTCTACAACATTACAACTTATACCTCGTCTTGTGTTTCTGTGAGCATGTTTGTGTTCATAAACAAACGTGATCCTGTGAGAAATTGTTTTATCTATATTTTACAATTGTATTTTTTCTAAGCATCATATAAAATATGTCTAGTAGGGTTTTAAACTTGACCATTTGAAAAAAAAAATTTGTATTTTTGTAACTTTTATCTCTAGTCTTCTAGGGAGTCGAGATGAAATGTTTCTTTTTTTTTTTCTATTGGACCTTAATAGTCAAGACAATGATGTTGACAAGTTTCATTATACATTTAAGATCATGTACTTTGAAGTATATTGCTGTCTTGGAGTCTTCTTTGTCTTTCAAACTCCTTTTTAGAAGCCATGCATAAATATTTCATTCCAGTTACCCGTTAATTCTCACTTTGGCATTTCATTCAACAAAATGTAAGCAGGAGATTTATCTCATAGTACCATTTGCCTCTTTATCAGGAGAGAGGGAAAAAAATATATTTTAGGAAATAAGAAACGGTTTTGGTGTCCATTTTGATAAAAATTAACTGGGATTTTTTGGGTTAAAATAGTAGGCCTACATAAAGTTTACAAATTGTAAAAATGCTTCATTCAGTACTTTTGCCCATCTCAGGCAGAGGTAGTGTGATGATAACTTTGACGGATTGATACCGTTATAGTTTTGAAATACTGTACTTCAGAATTTTCATACTTATCATTTTAAAAGAACAACAAATTTATAACACCTATCAACTGGGTACTACCCTCTCTTCATCAGTCACTAAGTAGCTTGCTGGTTCAGTTTGTTATAGCTGTAACTCGCTGTGTTACGACATTGTGGAATCAGACTTTCGGCAATTTTTGTGCATGTGGACTTAATGGTATCATGATCTTAACTCATTCGCTACGTAAAATTTTCGGCTTGCAGACGAATTATTTTCGGGACGGCGAAATGAGATGATGACTAGTGCATAGTTCAGAGGTCTTTGGCCACAAATTCAAATAAATATCAACATATTATATACCGAAGTTTTCAGTATGGTTTGTAGAATACATCTGTTATGTTTATTTGTTATTTGTATATTTTTCAACATTGGTTCCTGTTAGAGGCGATTATGCAACACAATTTTGCTTTGATGCGGATAAAATTTGAAAATAAAAAATTAATAGGCTATACTATAATCTTTGGTGAAACTCAAAAAATAAGTTTGAACCTAGTCAAATGATACAACAAAATAACCATAATTAAATAGAACTGGAAAATACTGAAACATTTGCAGTTATTCGCATACATTACATAAAATTTGTACGTTTGAATCATAATATCCGATATTGAAAAAAAAAATAATTTTTTGTACAATCTTGAAAAAAGGACAAGATGTATTCACAAACAGAAAAAACACTCGCATCTTATACGGAATCTTTCAGAATTGCATTTGGAATAAACCTTACATGTTTTGAGTTGTACTTTTTGTGTAATTTCACCAAAAAGTAGTGATTTTGAGAAGAAAAAAATATTTTGACAACTTAGATCTTAGACTTAGACCTAAATCTAGCACTCAAAAATATTGATTTCTCAATAATATTACTTTGGCAATTTGAGTCCAATAGTATCAATATTAATATTATAAAGAAAAGTCCTATATTTCTTTAGTGAGCAAAATAATGGTACATATTGTTGCGTAAAAGTACTAAAATTGGTGTCTGGGATATAATTTGGGCATCACGAAAAAACAAAGTCGCATAAACTACGAAATTGCGTTTCAAAACTGAATCTAAACTTCCAATTTTCGGTAGAAACACTTGACCCAGAAGTCAATGTTATATTATAACTTTTATTTTAACATGGATATGTGGATTGGAATAAAATCGAAGCTAGAATTATAGGTCGGTTCTCAAGCCGTCAGGGGTGGTTTGGCGTACGGAAGACACTTGCGCCGCACCGCTGCCCACGGCTTGGCGAAGCGAATGAATTTAAGCTTGTTCATTTGTCTTGCATTTGATGAACAAAACACCCATGTACCTTGAATAGAAGACGAGATGTTTCAGGTAGTTCCAGAGGTAAAATAATCGACAAATGGCCGCCAAAGTTTGGTAACTTACATAGCTAGAGAGTCCTTGGAAAATGAAATGTTACTTTTTTGTACCTTTAACCAATGTTATGCAGAAAAATACTCACAAAAATGGGATTTTAAATTAACATAAAAGATGTTGAGCCAAAAAACAAAATTCGAGAAAAAAAATTGCTAAACCAGCGGAAAAATGCCCTTTTCTTCGCTTTCATATTTTATCATTTTGACGAGCGCCTCATTCTACCACGTTGTGTCACCTACGATCAAGGTGAAAATAGCTGGTTGAGCTGGTCCGGAAATTGTAACTTTTTTTTTGCTTGAGTAAAGAGCGACAAGAAACACATTGACACAAAAACTACAATTTAGTGCTGGGAAAAAAAATATGACTGACAGATATATATGCAAAGGAGGAAGAGAAAAAATAAGTAAGACATACACCAGCCTCCTGATCGTCTGCTGCTTGGGAATTTATCGTCAAAGAAAAAAATGTGGAGAAAACTATTGGCCACACTGACTCAAGCTTAGTACACGTGTCGTAGTGTAGAAAAGGGAGAGAAGTGGACTGAACTATGTCGGAAAGTGCAGAATGCTTTTAATAGCTTTAATCCAACAGACTTTTGACCCAATGTCGTAATCATTTTTGGGGGTAGTTTATAATTTATACATTATATTGATTGCAAAATTTAGATTCACTGTAACTTGAAAGGGCTTTAAAGAATATGTGTATATTATCATGAAGCCTGCCATTAACTGCTAATTAAAAAAATAGTAAAGTTGAAATAGCAGTGGCTACATCAGAACTGGACTAAATGAAAAAAGGGGAGTCAGCTGGAAATAATGATGTGTAATTGACTGACTGTTCCATGTTCTGGCAAACTGACTTTAGTGGTGTTAAGCTTTTAAAATGAACTCATGGAGGATAGTAAAGTTGATGATCAAAGTAGACTTGCTGTTAGAAGACGCTACTATTACTATTGGTCCACTGATTTCATAAAACGCCACTACAATTACTGTTCTAATCCCTACATGAATAGGTACTGCAGCTGGCATTGATTCTCAATAACGAACACGTTTGTTCCATAATAAACAGTTCCGTGATGGTACAGAAAAACCTTGATGGTGCATACTCTAAATTATATGAGGGGTTTGTGGTAAAACGGGCTATATTTCAGATTCCTAGGTCCACTTTTTTCCCTCTTTCTTGCTAGCAGGACCATTCTTCTTAACTGATATAAAATAATATGTCACAAAATGTGTTGTGAACCAATGTCTTTGTACTGCTGTGATTCAGAACTTTTTTCCTACTGCAGCGTGCAGAGTGGATAAAATAATGTTACGCTTCTCACTGTTTTTCACTCGTTGAATGTAACTCGTTTTGTCACAAAGCTTCTCATACACATATATACATGTATTTTTTCGTACTGTGCTCTTGGGTCAAAGTCAAAGTACAGTCGAAATTGTCCAAAACAGCCACCTATTTTCAAGGAGAAAAGTGGTTGTCTTAGAAAGGTGAACTTCTAGGACAGTGTCATTATAATATAGAAAAAAAAGCAAGGGGGAAGAGGGAAGTTGTCATTTGTACAGGTGAATATCTTCGACAGGTGGCCATTTTAGCAGGTTCGACTGCGCATGTATATTTTTCTAACCAAAGTCCCTTGATCGTTGATAGTTGCCTTGATGTGCCTCTGCTGCATTGAGTGTGCACATTTAAAATCCTGGTCCATTGAGGGGAACTTACATGGAGGTTTTAGTACAATATTTTCTTGTACTCAGAGAGTACAGCTGTGTATCTTTCTGGGGTGTTACTGAATGTCTATGAATGCATATTGATGTCTCACGCTTTTAATTCTCTCTGTCAGTCATACCATGGAGATGCTTGTTAATGTTTATCAAAAGAGTGATGTCTTTTTTTTGGTTTTGTTTTGTTTTATAGCGCTGTCATTGATATCTCTGTCCCCCATTGAGAAGATGCAGACCTCATTATGTTAAATAAAATGTTATCTTACAGTTTGTTTCTATTGAGAGATTTGTGATTAAAGGCTGCCAATGATGCTTAAAACGAAGATTACTTCATCCTCACTTCCATCCAATGAACAAAAATGTTGTCATCCACCCATCATCCTTTCTTCTTCTTGTCTTTTAATTTTAATCCCTCACGAACACACACACACACACACACACACACACACACACACACACACACACACACACACACACACACACACACATACCAAAATATGTGTCGGGCCTTGGTGGTTAACTGGTAAGGATAGACTCATTAATTGTACAACCTAAAACGCACATCGTTTCATTGCATCCCTCCCCTCACGACTATATATCTCTTTCTCCTTCCTTGTCAGGCTTCCTCCCCAAGTCTGTTACCTTGTAACCTTCGCCACAATAGCCACTTACTTAGTTGAATATCAGTTATAGAGCTGCTTCTATGAAAAGAATGAATCAACAAACATCCTCGTTCCTATTTCTGACCAACCTTCCTTTCAGAAACGCAAAATACAGCAAAACCCGCCGT
>NW_004797303.1:433044-438879 GCF_000002075.1 Aplysia californica
ACACACACACACACACACACACAAACACACACACACACACACACACACACACATACACACACATACCAAAATAATACACATATATGGTCGCTTTTAAGGACAAGCGGGCTAACTCAGATTTCGGGGGTTCCCAGAAATCTTGACCTACACCAAAAGTGGGCATTGGCCTACCTATAGGAGAAGTTTGGTTTCAATGGTGTTTATATTTGTTTGGTTATAGAGAAAACTGTCCTTGTCTTTATAGAAACTGAACAAGGGGCAAAAACTTTACCTTCGATTTTCTCAAAACAGCATTTTCGGGATAGCCTGCTTGCGCTTAATAGCGACCATATACACACACATACACACAACACACACACCACATACGCACACATGAATGCATGCATTCATGCATAAATACATTATAATATATTTACACATGAATGTCGATGCTTAGCCATAGTGACATAGAGTACCTCTGATACACATTATATCTTCTTTGGTTCATTTCTTCTACTTCAGTTATTTCTCTTCATTCTTATGTCTTCTTTAATATTTCTCTCTAAAGGTGAGAAGAGCAATAATCTCTTGAGTAGAGGTTTTACAGCGCTCGCAACTGCATAAGGTCATATGAGCGCCAAGGGGTGGGTGTCAACAGAGAAGTCCTTACAGGGAATGAGACTTACTTTGCTCACCTCTCTAGCTTCAACAGCACAAAGTCTGCTTCGACTATCAAGGCACTCCGGAAATTGTGGGTCACAAGAGGGTGACAAACATACAAAAGAAGTAGAGGAAAAATGATAATAGGATTAGGAAAGTAAAAGCAGCAGTTCCCTGTTGTAGATCAGGCACAGGTATGAGCGTGACATTGATGAATCAGCCAATTTAGTATTTACAATTGTACTGTGCATGAACGAGAAATGTCCCCCCTTTGGGAATGGCCTGAAGACACTTCAGTCAGTCAATAATCTCTAAACCACAATATATCTCTGTAAAGGGTTGACCCCTCCCCCCCATCCCAGCCACACAATTTGAATTACCATCATAACTCACTGATGACGAGCATTCTAGTTACAAAAATGCACTCGACAACGCTTCAAGACGCACTGGTTAAAAGAAAGAGCACAGCTTCGTTATTCATACAGATTGATATCTACTTCAATCCCGTTTACTTTCTCCGAAACCCCAAGACAGACAATAGCATGCATACATTGAAGTATGTACATTTGTGGTTATAATTTGTGCATGATTCAAAATGTGAAGCACCATTGTCTCTGATCTTTTTTTTTTTTTTTGGCAAGTGTTTTACGGCCCAAACATTTTCAGTTGGTAGGAAATTTTAAATTTTGGCGGGTTGTGGCCGAAGCTTACTCTTATCAATTTTGGACCACCAAGGGATCTTTAACGTACGCTAATTGTGCACTGGACCTCCGAGATTTTTTGCCCTTGTCCAAGAAGGCTAGGTGTAGATCTTACCTACCATAAGATCAGGGGTGTGGCTGAAAGCCAGCAGTAAGAAGGAACCAAGGAGTAGCAGTTGTAAGGCTGCAGAAAGAGTCAGGAGCTCAGAGGAGGGGGCAAACAGAGATGAGGGGTGGGGGCATAAAGTGAGGTGAAGACGAAAACAGACAGCTGAACATTGTTAGAGAGCAGGAAAAGAGGTGAAAGGAGACAATTTTAGAAGAAAAAAAAATTTCCGTCGCTACCCAGATTCGAACCCGAGAACTTCGAATGAGAGCGAACACCAACCTCTTGGCCACAAGAGTTTCCCAAATTTAAGTTTCTGATGAGTGCATGATGGTTCAAAATGAGAAGCACCATTATCTCTGGTCTGTTGTTGATTGGACATATGCATCCAATACATCCTTAAAGAGTTCATTGTAGCTATATATACAGCTGATTTGTTTGTTTTTGTTTTCGTAAGTATTTAAGGGCACTTGCACCACAGTCATGTCATATAAGTTCCGAAGATTAGAGGAGTTACAAGAGAGCAACAAACACAAAAAAGGCAGAGAGATGTTTTAGTTTCAGTAAGAGTTTTACAGTACTTGCAACACAATTAGATCACATAAGTGCTGAAGATTTGAGGCGTTACAAGAGAGTAACAAACACACAAAAAAAGAGGAGAGATGAGAGAGAAGGAGCAAACCACACAGGAGTCCAGCTATATAATGCCACACTCATAAGATAATTGCCTACGTCATCTTCGGCCAGTTTGGAGTTTTTGGTTCTAAAATGAAGAGCACAGCCAGCTTGATATAATAGTTCTCTTGGACAAAAAAGAAAAATCTACATAAAAATAAAATCAACTGAGGGTACCAAAATTCAAGCATTTCACAGAGTCAATTGTTAGAAAGAAACGGTTGTTTTGTCAGTTTTTCAAAATGGCAAAAAAAGACTTAAGCATATTTATCTTATGAGCGTGACGATATAAAAAGACAGACCAGGACCACATTACGTGGAGGGGATTTATGGGAATTCAAAACATGACTGTAAATGTTTTACGGCCCCATCACCACAATTTAGATCGATGGGAGCTGCTTCAACCATGCCTGTTGTAGGGGGGGGGGGGGGGGATGTTGCCAATTTAACATGTGCAGGGATCACAATAAATTTTTCGTCAACCCCTGAACTTTGACGGTTGACCCGATAGACTTCCGTAAATATTGTGCACCCCTCCCTTTCCACATCAGTTTAAAAAATGCAAAATAACCCAAAATATAGACGCATTTCCCTTACTTTCATCTTGTGCTTGACTGACTTTGATCTCATATGCTTCTGGCTTAAGTTGGCTTTGGCAGGTACATAAATCATACACATGGGGTTCCAAAGAATCTCAGGCTACTCATGGCCTACCGCGGCCCGACTTAAAGCCAAGGCGGAGCGACCGCCGGCAAAATCTGTGATCCCTGCATGTGCTTAGTAGGGTACAGTACTTTAACAGACAAAAAAAGTACTCAATTAAAAAAAACCTTTCTCTTGTGGGAATCAAACTCACGTCTTCAGTGTGCCATAGCCAAGGGCCTACCCGTTACACCACAGATAACGGTTATTTAAGGGAATCAACTGGCTAGGTGAGAACATTTTTGTGGAGCCATGACCTTGTCATCTTACATCCCAATGTGATCTCAAGGAGATGCAGCGGGGCCATTTTTTAAATTTCAAATTTAGAATGTTTAAGACAACCCTCAATACATTTCGCTACCTTAGAAGTTAGAAGACATTTGATGAATGTCCAAAAATATAGCAAGCTGTATGCAGACAATAACGTTTATTTGTAAAAAAAACAACAATCTTTTCTTCAAATGATATAATATAATGCTTCTCCAATATAATTGTAAAAATGAACAAAATATAAGATAAATCAATACAAAATTTCGAGGCATTTCATTGTAAACATCATCATACGTATATCATATCATCAAGGAGGACCTTCATCAGGCCTCCTCCCCTCACAATCTCTTGATTCTTGACTCATTGGACAAAGAGGAAACGAAGTTTATACATTCTGCCTGTATTTTCTTTGTAAATTTTTTTTGCGTAGTAAGAGTTTTACAGCGCTTGCACCTACATAAGGTCATGAGCAAATGAAACACAAGTTGAGAGCATTCACAACAATTCACAGCACGGTTTGATTTCGTTCAATGGTCAGGTTTAAAATTTTACAGTAAAAATTTCAGTCTGAATAAATTTAACTCTTTGTAACCAAAAGGTATACACATTGCAAAATTATTTCCGTGTCCCCTGATTTAGCTATGCCCAAGCAAGACCATATCATACACACTTTCTCTTGAGACTAAACTAATTAAACGCAAAATTAGAAACAGCAAAATCATTGACTAATGTTTGAATATCTTTGAGGTTTCACAGCTTGCCACTTTCTATTCTTCATACACTAGGGAGAAGAGGATTGGTCCTCACGGTAACCGCCAGCAACACTTTTTCCACCTGCAGCCTATAGTAAATTATAATCAGCAACTTACATTCTCATAAAAAATATTTTTAAATATATTAATATTATATCTAGGAGTTTTTAATACCCTATAGACACATTTTAGCTCGGGCTTCCAACCCAGCCTGTCAGAGCCAACCCTCACTAACACTAACAGAGATACAACATCCCCGTAAAAAGACCAAGATACTTAATAAACATTTTCGACCCATTTCAGTATCGAACTTGGGTCTCCTGCGTGTAACAACGAAGCGCCGAACCCCAACACATCAAATTAACAAAATTTTGATAATTCAAAAGCTGGTCACTTCAACTCTGCTGATCAAAGTCAAGGCTAATCAGGAACAAGTAGGAACATTTTTTAAATCCCAGCAGAGACACAAAAGTGCTAAAAAAAATCACTTCTCTATAAGAAAAACACAATAAACAAAAATAACTTCCCTGCATAAATTACTCAATATTTTGACTAGGTCGCAAAAGAGCCCAACTCCTGTTTTCTGTGTGCAATAGCGAGGAGTGTAACCATTACATCGCAGATAGCAGTTTCAAGAAAAGAAAGTAGAGGCTCGGATAAAAATAGCATAAAAAAGAAGCACATGGGGCAGACCACATCAGAGCATCAATCCACCAGCAGACAAAGCAAGAGCAAACAACACGCCACCCACAAAGCTAATTGCCAGCAGATGCAGTTTTTAGTTTGGTAAGGTTTTACGGCGCTCGCAATAGCATAAGGTCATATGAGCACAAGGGGTGAATGTCAACAGAGAAGTCCAAACAGGGAATCAGGCTTAGTCTACTCACCTTTCTAGCCTCAACAGCTCAAGTCAGCTTTGACTATCAAGGCACCCCAGAAATAGCAGTTCACAAGAGAGTGAGAAACATACAAAAGAAGTAGAGGAAAAATGACGATAGTAAGGATGAGGAAAGAAAAACCAGCAGTTCCCCCTATGTTGTTCCAGCACAGTATGAGCAAGACAGAAAAATTAGCCCATTTACAATTTAACTGTGCATAAGAACATGTTAATATCCCCTCTTTGGGAATGGACTAAAGACAACTGCCCCAGCAGACGCAGCTCTAGTGAATTTTAACAAGCGCACTGAGATCGGAGGGAAAGCTTTAATGACAGAAAAGAGCAAATACAGCAGTGCAGGTGTTCTTCTTTATGATTGTCAGTTAATATTGGGAAGAGGGGCAAAACCACTTTGAATACTCCTTGGTTTTAAAATAGCAAACTGGCTGTGAAATTAATATCAGTGAAACTATCAGCCTCTGATATAATTAAATCCGTCTGGTAGCAAAACATCAGCAAACTACCTTTCTGAAAACCGCTGCTTTTCTGTGCTCAAAGTAAGACATGTTGAAATAATCTTTAAAAAAGTTAGGCTCAGTCCTGATCTAGTCAGGATTTGAACAATTAGGGAACAGCCACAGGATCAGAACTCCATAACTCTGGGAGTGCTGAAATATTTTTCGATGGCGTGAACACTTTCGCGTGTAAAGAACAGACCACTGTGTGACATCAGCAAAAATAAACATTTCAGCTGTGGCATTTCTGCTTGAATAAACAGCCAAGAACTTGCAAATATAATACTACAGCCCTTTTCCATCAACCGAGACACAAGTTTTAGAAAGACCGCACACTTCAACCGAGCTGGAAAAAAAAAAGCAAATTTTTTGTTTCCTTTACTTTCACCCCATATTGAAATCCCAAATGATTTTCAAAAGTACAAATAATAACAAATAAATATGTGTAAAAATGCGAAGCACCATAAAATAGGTGGTCAATAGACACACACACATTGCAAACGCCATTCACTAAAAAAAGAAACAATCAGAAAACAGTCAAGTAATGGGTCAGGGGTGTACTTTCTATTTAATCATTAAAAAACATTTGTTTTGATTT
>NW_004797303.1:438979-458298 GCF_000002075.1 Aplysia californica
GGGACCTTACAAGCACTTGCCACCTATGTCTAAAGCCATATCTTTTACCATTCTCCTACCAGTAGATGTCAGCACATACACAGCGGGGTGTTGGGATTTTGAGCATAACATTACTCTAGGAAAAAAAATTGACTTAACACTCAACAAGTTAAGAAGGAAAGCAGGACAGAGCGCAAGGAAGACTACTTCACAGAAGTTTTGAATCCTTTGCTTCGCAAAAAATGTAACCCTGTCCCAACTTTCTGTTCACACAAAGTTACACACATAATACAAATATAGAAGCGCAGTGGACTCAGTATCCCCAAATGAAAATAAGCGAATACTTCATTCTTCTCCTCTTCACAATCCTTAGCAGCTCCTTCTGGAATTCTGGTCATATCCCTGATAATTAAATCAACAAAAGAAGTGGGTGTTTGAGACGTACCTCAACAAAAATCTACTCCCTGGGAGAGCTGAAATGATTATTATAATATAAACCTGCCGGGCAAATCAGTTACAGACCATTCACACAACCATGCAGTTTTACCAGCTTTTGAATGTCGTTATCGATCCAGAAGAGCTTTTGCATAACATCACACTCATAAGATAATTGCCCAAGTCATTTTTGACCGGTTCCGAGTTTTTGGTTCTGAAATGAAGAGCAGAGCCAGCTTGATAATACAGTTCACTTGGACCAAAAAAAATCCAAATATAAAATCAACCGAGTGTACCATAATTCAAGCATTTCACACAGTCAATAGTTCGAAAGAAAATTTATTCTAATTTTCTCAAAATGGCTAAAAATGACTTAAGTTTCTTACTACCCGTTACACCATCTGGCGTTTAGGGCAGCAACAGAGGATCTTCAGCTCTGCCTGTTTTGGGCCATCTCGGTCAACATCCCCCACAAATGGTTCTAGAACTTCATTTCAGACTCTACTGTGTGTTTCCAGGTCACTTTGGGTCTGCCTCTCTTGCCATGTCTTTTGGCTGTCCAGTGGAGGGCAGTCATCTCCATCTACTCCTTGTTATTATGGCGGTCATGACCTCTTGCCAACATTTCCGTAAAATATCTGCGTTGGAAATCTTGTCGGGCCAGAGGATTCAGAGGAATTACCGTAAGCTGGTTGCATGAAAAGAAGATAGCTTGGCACGATCATGATCAGTCATCCTCCAGCATTCAGATCCATATAGGAGTGTGGATAGTACACAGCTGTTATACAGCTTGAACTTGGTCTGTATACTGAACTGTCCTGACTTCCAGATGTTGATCATGCATCTGTGAACAGATCTTGCCTTGCTGAGTCTGTTCATGATGTCAAAAAAATGACTTAGGCATTCATCTTAAGAGCGTGACGATAAAATTTGTAAAGTGATTTATGAAAAAAATGAATCGTTGAGATGCTGATCACCTCAAGTTCTCTCCCCTCTTTAAAAATCTCTAGGGTAGTCATTATCTCTGCTTCAGCATTCTGGTATGACATAGTCCTGCAGAGGCAAACACATGGACTTCCAGCTATCTTGTAAAGCCAGGAGCTTTCATTTCCCACAAAAGCAACAAGCAATGAGAAGGCGACATTTCATTAATTAATAAAACATAGTCAAAAATTGCTGTGCTCTGTCTGACATACATGTGAGGCAACGTGGTGAAATCAGCCGCTTGTCAATTAATAATGAAATCAAAGAAATTGGCATTATTTAGCCCAATGGGCAATTCTTTTTTTTTTTATCAACACCTTTTATGTTAATTTAAAAACATTTTTGTGAAGATTTTACTGAAAAAAAAGGGAATAAAGGCACAAAAAATGTAAATTTTCAGTTTCTTCGGACTCTCAGGCCACGGAAGTTACCAAACTTTGACACCCATTTTTTCGCTAATTTTACCTCTGAAACCAGGAGACCCTGACCTCCTTCAATCGCAATAACCCCATAAAAGCCCAAAAATTGACGAGCGTCTGATTCCACCACGTCATGACACAAATACTCCCATTTCACTACGCAAACACAACCAGGATTCATTGCACTTGGGCTTGTTTGCGTCATCTTACAAAATAATCTATGATGCAAAAAAAAAAAAAAATCTTGCTAAGCATTAAAAGCATCAGCAATTTTCTGTTCATCACAGCCCCAGCAAAGATCACAAACACAAAACCCCTGTAAAGCTCAACTTAAACAAATATCACAACTTACAAAACACTCACTTTCAACAGAAACTCATCTGTCATGCAGCTCAACGCTGCCTTCAGTAAAAATTTCAAGCCCCCTTGAAAAATGAATTATGCTTTCATAATTTAAAAAAAGATATCAGGTTTCCATGCAAACAACAAGTTCATCAAAAAATGATTTCTACTGTTTGAGAAAACAATGCTTCAACTTAAAAAAAAGAAAAGAATTAATCCTCTTACAGTCAATAACCATTCTATCCAACAAAACCCAATTTATATCACTTACACTTGAAAACAAGCATATCATTCTAAAAACTGACTTTAAACTTAGGTGTAAATAATAGTCTTCGTTCATAAATCAGAAATTTCTTCAACATTCCTTGCTATTGATTATGATTTCATTTGTTTTACTAATAAACCTTCACCATTTCGGGCAACCAATAATGACTCCATCATAAGAAAAGAAATAAAAAACGAACACTGCAACCTTATTTCAAACAATGACACCATTTACAAGTAATTTCACATTTTCCTGCAAACATCAGCGACTTCATACTGCAAAAGACTTCAATCTTCCTTTCAAATGAAAATGAGCTCATTTCTAAAACACATTTCAACTGTCCTTAATAACAATAACGATCTCATCGCCGTCTTTCATCTTATACGAGTGCACCTTTCTCTCCATAGACATGAGTCGTTCAAGGCCACAGTAGCCTTCGGGGTCAAGGTAGAAAAGTGTTAACTTTGAGGTGGGGCAGCCAGCGACGTTGCTGAGAAGTTTCTTCAGATCCTTGATGTTCTGGCTCACATCGATGTCCATCAGTTCAGAAGACTTGAGGTCGCCTGAGGAACTTTCCACCTTCACCTGGTGGAGAGCGTACACAAATAAATAAATTCTAACAGAAAGATGATGAGAAAGTATAATACTGGCAGTTATCAGTTTAAAACAGCATTAGATAAGACATAAACAAAGATAATTCACCTCATATCCTTAGTTCAAAATACATGTGGAAGGTGCAAAACAACAGTCATAAAGACTTTTCACATACCAGCCTCTCTCTCTCTCTCAATTCAAGTCCAATTGTATCGATATTCTATAGAAGAGTCCTACATTTCTTTAGTGAGCAAAATAATGACACATTTTGTTGTGTAAAAGTACTAAAACTGGTGTCCGGGCTATAATTCGGGCATCGCGATAAACAAAGTCACAAAAATTACGAAATTGCGTTTCAAAACGGAATCTAAACTTCCCATTTTCGGTGGAAACGCTTGACCCGAAAGTCAATGTTATATTAAAACCTTTATTTTAACATGGATATGTGGATTGGAATAGAATCTAAGCTAGAATTCTAGGTTGGTTCTCGAGCCGTCGCGTGCAGGGGGTGGGGGGAGCGTACGGAAGACACTTTCACAGCGCCACTGCCCACAGCTCGGTGTAGCAAAAGAGTTAAAAAATGCCAGGAGTGAAGTGTGAAGTGGGCATTTGTTAGGGCCATTGTCTTGGACAGGTGGTTGTTAGAGCAGGTTCTACTGTACTCAAAAGAATAGCTTAACCACCAGAATCACGTTTTCTGCACTCAACAATACAGAGCCTAATCGTTACACCACAGACGTGGGTAAAAGAGAACAAAAAGTTTTCTCAGTTTGTTAGTTTTTGAGTGAATGCAATCTGCAGCTTGCACTGTATGCTTTCCAGGAAGCCAAGAGTGTTTCTGGGAGTTCTAGGGTCTTTTTGTTTGTTTTTGTAAAGTGTTTTACGGCACTCGCAACTGCATAAGGTCATATGAGCGCGCGGGACACACCTAATATTTTCAGTTGGTAGGAAATTTTGAATTTTGCCCGGGTGGCGGCTGAAGCCTACTCTTATCGATTTTAGACCACCAAAGGACCTTTAACGTGCGCAACTTGCCAACGGGCCCACCGAGATTTTTCGCCCTTGTCCGAGAAGGCTAGGTGTAGATCTTTCCTACCAGAAGATCAGGGGTGTGGCTGAAAGACAGCAGTAAGAAGAAGTGAAGGAGTAGCAGTAGAAAGGCTGCAGGAGACGAAAACAGACGACAGAACACTGCTAGAGAGCAGGAAATGAGGTGAAAGGAGACAAATTTAGAGAAGAAAATTTTTCGGTCGCTACCCGAATTTGAACCCGGGACCTTTTGAATGAGAGGCCAACACCTTAACCTCTGGGCCACGAGAGCCCCCGTTCTAGGGTCTGCTAGGGTTATAATAGTTATAGCGCGTAGAGCATGCTGTTGAGCATAGATATGTGCTAAATAAAAGCAGTTTTATTATCATCATCATTATTACTATTAAGGAACACTAGGAAAAAACTAGAACGCAAACCAGCCCTCAATAGAATCCACCAGCAGAAAAGGAGCAGGACAAACCTCCTCCCCCCCCAAAGCAGAAAGACCCCCTCCCCCCTCCCCCAAACACACACCCTAAGATAAAAAATTTTTTTATGTGAGGCATCATGGTGAAATCAGGCCCTCACCAAAATAATGATATCACAGAAATCAAATTTTTGTTTTTCGGCTCAACACCTTTTATATTCAGTTTAAAAAACACACTTCTGTGTGGATTTTACTGGGGAAAAAAAGTAAAGGTACAAAATATATAAATTTGCAGGTCTCAAGTACACTCAACCTTTGTTAGTCACTGAACTTAAGAGGCCATTTTCTCGCTAATTTTATCTCTGAAATCAGGCAACCCCATTTCCTTCACTTGCAAATATCTCGACTACTATTTAAGATAGACGAGTATTTTTTTTCATCAAACAACCCCCCCCCCCCCCCCCCGCCAAATCCGCCAAATGAACAAGCTTTCTGATGACCCCAACATCTCCACATGCCCAAAAATTAACGAGCACCTGATTCCGCTGCGTCTGACACAAATTGTACTCACTAAGAGCCTGACTCTCTTCTTGGGTTTCAGCTCCACCTTGACCAGAGGGTCCAGTCTCCCGTGCTGCTGCTCCAGCTCAAAGTACCTGTGCCAGTTGCAAGAGTCATTTATCACAAGGAGCCCTTTATCAGTTCTCAAATTTTTTTATTTTTTAAAAAAATGTGGGCATGTGCAAAAGTCATTTGTCACAAGGAGCTCTTAATTAGCTCTCAACGTAACCAGCTCTCAAAATCATTAGTTAATTTCCTCAGTCTATGCGTCCATCAAAATAAAAACACTTCAAGGCCAGGCTAATGTACGAAGTTTTTGCATGGTGTAGAACCGACTCAAAAAGATCCTCGTCCACCTATTTTTAGCAAAGTGTGTTATGATTATGAGAACAACAGACAGCACAGGCACAGGCGATATATTTATTTATTTACATTTTCAGCATTGTTTTTGGTGTGTAGATCAATAGAGACATCAATAGAGACATAAGTACAGGTCTAGACAAGACTGCCTTTTTTTTTATTACGCAGAGGCAAGAGTCTATCTCTGGCGTACATTTTAGCTCATACGAGCCGGGTGAGGGGTGACCTTGGTATTGGCTAGGTCTAACTTAGCCTATTTTTAGCTCTCTCAAGAATGAAATAATGTGGGTCAAGTGCTTTAATTTAATTTTTTTTGCTGTTTTTCAGCAAAAATCTACTATTGCACAACATATTAAAATGAGATACAACTTTATCGATAATGCAAAGTGCAGTGAAGAAGCAAAAATGTACTTAAAGATGCAAATTTCCTTCTAAAATGAGTGGAATCGAGGCTTTCTTAGTCACCTGTACGGCTCATGAAAAAGCGTGCACGCAGGAAAATCGCGTAGTCAGGCAAAGGAAGTCAGTGACTAACGAAAACAAGCTCATTCGCATATGAGCCTGGCCTGCAACTGACAAAAAATGCCTGTGGATTTGGGGTCTTAACCAGCCCTCAAAATTATTTGTTTACTTCTTTTGAATGTGGTGAGTGCAAAAGTCATTTATCACAAGGAACTCTTAATCAGCTCTCAAAATTTGAAAAAAAAAATTTTTAAATGTGGGTGTGTGCAAAAGTCGTTTATCACAAAGATCTTTTAACCAAAATTATTTTAATAAAAATAATGAACATGTTTTTAAGCCCAGCACCCTCTCAACGCAACTTGGATCATTTAGGAGGCCGGCCTCCGACTGTACTTGAAAAGACCAACACAGACTGAGAGGGATACAATATCCCAGCAGAAACATCAAGATACTCAATAAAAACTCTCTCTATTCCAGAACCGAACTCGGATCTCCAGGGTAAAATGTAAGACATTGTATTTGATGCCCAACTAGTACTTGATTTCATGCAAGTTGAACCCCCCTCAAGTATAGCAATAAATTCACCCAATATTATGCGCACAACCGATAAAAACGAGCCAATTCTGAAGCCAGCGTACACCATACCCCACCCATATCATAAGTGAAGTCAGGTTATAGGTGAGTAAATACACAATAATTAACTGTTTTTATATGAAAACAATTTATAAAGTTTGTCATTTTCATTCCTTTTGTTACATACCCCCCCCCCTCCACATATAACCAACCAAGTTATGCTAAAGGCAAGCAATATACTGTATCTTTTTATGAGAACAATAAATAAAGTCTGCCATTATTACTCCTTCAGTCACACATAACCCCCTCATTATAAGCAAAGTTATTATCTAAAACAGCAGTAAATCCTATATAAGCAAATGCGAAAAGATCAAACAAGTTCAACAGTTTACATATCTAGGATATATATAACATCTGATGTCAAAAGTTCCACAGTAATAACATTAAGAATTAATTGCACTGGGTAAGGACAGTTTCAGTAAAATTAGCTCAATCCTGAAAAATAGAAACATCTCAATGACTACCAAAATGAGAGTTCTGAAATGGGACGTATGATCAACCCTTCTATATGACTGTGAATGCTGGACTGGACAATCACTAAAGACAGTGAGAATAAAATAGAAGCAACAGATTGGTTTCTTAAGAGGTTGCTGAGAATATCTTGGAAAGAAAAGAAATCAAATGAGGCAGTACATGATGAAGCCCATGTGGGCCGCTCGCTAATAAAAATAATCAGGAAAAAACAAATGCAGTTTTTGGGACACTAGAATAGACACAAAAGTCTGTAACATTTAGCTCTCCCTGGCAAAATTGAAGGCAAACGAGGCAGCCTACTTGGAGAACGTAAACAGATGGATGACAGGGAAAGATCAGGGTAATACAGCTTTTTTAAGAGCATCCAAGCAAAGGAAAGAATGGAAAACTATGATTACCGACGTCTCTCGCAGATCTGGCACTTGGTGATGATTATAAGGAACGTAATTTTTTATGAGAACAGTAAATGTGTGTGTGTGTGTGTGTGTGTGTGTGTGTGTGTGTGTATGTGTGTGTGTGTGTGTGTGTGTGTGTATGTGTGTGTGTGTGTGTGTGTGTATGTGTGTGTGTGCATTAATGTATATTGCTTGAGAAGAAAGGAAGTAGTAAGAAAGGTTTTTGAAAAATGGGTATTCCAATGTAAAGCGCATTGAGCTACTTTTTTTGGAAATGCGCTATATAAATGTTATATATTATTATTATTATATTATTAAATAAAGCTTGCCTTTGTCATTCCCTCTATTACATATACTCCATATACTATAGACAAAGAAATGTTTTTGACAAATAATACACTGTAACTCTTTTTATGAGAACAATACATAAAGCTTGCAATCCTCATTCCCCCTGTCGTAATACCTGTGAGGCTTGTCAGGCGAATCCATGTACAAGCGAATGAAGGCCCTCTCCGCATCCTCTCTCTCGTTCTCCAACACTGGACTGCCATTCAAAAAGTGGATGTTCGGAAGCAGAGCTACTGTGTGCCACCGCTTAAATTTTTCATCAAAAGCCTGAAACGGTGAAAGACAAACTTAGAATAAACTAGCTGGGCCCCCTTTCGATGAAAGGAATGATCGGTGCATTAACATCATCTGAAAGTCATTGGCCTACTATATTACACTCTACTGGAATGGAACTATAAATCTTGAGAGATGCAAAAAATTAGAAGGTCTAGATCTAAATCTATACTCTCAAAACAAAATTCGCCTCGCAAAATATCACTTCCACACCGGATTTTCTAAAATTGCATAGACAGAAGCGTCAGCCTGCAAAAGCGATCGGCGAAATAAAGAAATTTAGCTTTTTGCAGCAAAACTGTTTCAAAACTGAAAAAAACGAACGGCGTTGTGATCAGGAGAATATTTTAAAGAATCTTTAGGCGAAAACCGTATGTCGATCGATGAAGCCATTAAAAAGCCTTTTGAATAGCAAAATTCGGCCACCACAAATAGATAATTAAAGAGTCAGTCACAGGCAACCTCAAGCCCCGTTTAGACAGCGAAAGATCTCGTCAATATGTTATGGTTCAAGCAAATTCATGCAAGCTCTATCCACTTTAAAATCTTCATTATTACCCCAGCAGACCTGACAGCATTCTTAAACAATCTCAACTTCCAGGGAAGCATACAGTGCAAGCTGTCATTTTATAGGAGGTAAGTACACATATACCTCTAGGAAAGGAATCCCATTGAGACGCACATCCGTCAATGAAGGAAAATGTCGCAGCTTCTCCACATCCTCCCAAGACTTGAGCTGCGTTCTGTTCAGTCCGAGCACACTCAAAGAAGGAAAGCACATTTGAATGTCAGTTCCATTCTCAGTGGTTTCTATTTCCGTCTCGGACAGCATCAAAAACTGGAGACCTGGAAAGAAACTTCCCAGCTTGCTCAGTTCACTCCATTGAAAGACTTTATTGCGAATGAAGAACAGCTTGCGTAGACTGGGGTAGGTCAACAGAGGAGTTGAAAGACTAGATCCCGTGGAGAAATCCACCGACTGAAATTCGTTGACGCTGAGATGTAGCTCTTCAAGTCTGAAAACAACAGCAAGACAAGTAAGAACAGTCTGGAAAGCACATAGTGAAATTGGCAGAATGTGAAAAACTTTTCAATGTGTACAAATTTCACTATGTGGGTGGTATAAACAAAATAATATAAATATGTACAGAAAAAATTTTGGGACCTAAAAAATCTGTCTGGTTTGTTTGTGTTTTGCGTTGTGCCTGCTAGAATGTCCACTGAAAATTTGACCTCCTCAGACACCATATAATAGGAGTTGATATCCCCTTGAAACACATAAATGAGGACAAAATCCTCAGCTTTTGAGCAAATTTAAGCCACTGCATTTTTTCGATGAAAAAGCAGAATAGTGAATAAACACTATTACTTTTGTTCCACTTTACCATGCATGATGAAGAGACATTAGTAAAGTTGTTTGTGATGCTGAAGACAGGCGTAGGTGGTGACAGACTGAACTGGTAGTTTGTAACTAACTGTACTCTGTCTCTCCTGTAAAACCATACCACTATTAGAGGAGTAGGCATGTCCTGCTCCTTTGGCTTCGATCAAAGAGTAGTATCTGTTCCTGACTTTCCTCCACCTTGTGCCAAGTTCAAAGCGGGAGAGATACTGCATGAAGTGATCAGACTTCATCCTCAATTATATCTAGAGGATGGCAACATCCTCTTTAAAAAAATGTTTATTTTTCAAAAGCATGCCCTGCTATTTGAACTGCGAGTTTATTTGTTTACAAACCCTAACTTACACGTATACACATATATACATACACTCACTTCCAACAATCACCCCTCCCCCCCCCTTTTTTTCTCTCGTTGGGACAAATCAAAGAGATGAGAGACGTTTAGTATCAGTAAAAGTTTTACAGCACTTGCAATATAAGAAGGTCATTTAAGTGCTAAAGATTAGAGGTGTTACAAGAGAGTAAAAAACACCAAAAAAAGGAGGAGAGGAAAGGACGATAAATGTTAGATAGGAAAGAAGGAGCAAGCCACACCAGAACACCCGCCAACCACTCACTGAGGCGAGAGAACTTACAACGGGAACACATCCAAAAGTTTTATGAGAACATCCCACGTGACTAGCGTATCGTTCAGCACCAGGTGCTTAAGGCATGACGACGTCCAACAATCCAGATTCGGGAAGTCGCAGGAAATGTGGTTCTTCGTGAGGTTGAGGAAGGTCAGATGAGGTATACACCGGACAATAGCAAACACCTATCGAGAAAAAAAAAAAAAACTCCAATGAAATTGTATAACAACACGACATGGTTACCATGTCCAGCACTCTTGTCTCTACGAGGTAAGATAAGATAATACTTTACTGTCCCAGAGAGAAATTTTTCTTGGCTGCACAGGACCGTAAAAATACATGCAGGTAAACATAAAAATCTAAACTAAATTTTCATTAAAATTCAATACGAAAAGAATTTATAAAGTAAAGCTGACAAATGTACATATCACATCAGATGCATCATTCAAACACATGCAGGAATTTAATTACAAGACCTATAGAGTTATATACTTACATACTCGAAAAAGCAATACACATTGATGTTTATTCTAACAGTAGCCTTATACAAGATGCATAGCTGCAACTCAGGAATTTTTTAAAAAGGGGGAAATTCACGCAAAGGCGGAGATCTACGCGTGCTCTCCAAAGGCAGGAGTAAAACCAGTGAGATCCAGAGGCAATATATTGGAACATCTAGCTTATGTTTTAGGAAGGGAAAACTGTCATATTTGTTAACCATAAGCTAGAAATCTACTGAATTAAGATGTATTTGAAAAAAAAACTCACCCCAAAACCAAGACAGTAAGTTCATTAACAAGCATTTCACCCAGTTCGGTGACTAAAAATCCAGTGTTTGTTGCCAGCGTGCGTCTCATAAAAAGATTCCTTTCACTTTAAACTTGTGCATCGATGTAGAGCAGTATTGGATCAAAGAGGCAACACCTTTGCCACTGTACTGAGCGATTTCTTTATTGCACCAAACACAAAGAGCAGCAAGCGGCTTCTTCAATTTTCTAGAGAACTTTCAAGTTGCAAACTACCTGCTTCATTCTCATTCCAGCTCCTTTTACTTTTGCATTCCGCATCAATTTCTCTTGAATTTCTGACGTTTTCAATGACAACTCGGTGCGCTATCGCCCTGATGCTCGATCGACACTTTTGCTCCACAATAAACAATGTGAAACTAGGGCTAGGCACAGAAGAACGGAAGTAGAAAGCTACAGGCGAACAAGCGTAAGCTGTGTTCTCGTCTCTCTCCCGGTTCGGTGTTTTCCGCGGGTAAAAAAAAAAAGTAGGCCTATCGCAATTTGTGAACGAGAGTGGCCCAGCGGAGGAAGGAGGAAAGTAGCAGGAAAAGCTAGTTGAAACGGAGTGTCCGTTATTTAGTGGAAAAGTGGCAGCTATGTAGATGGTAAAAAACTTTTTGTGTATCTTTCTTTGTTTTTAGAGATACATATCTGCCGCTGCGCGATCTTACAATTTGTGTGGAAAGAGGGTGTGATGGGTTGTTTATAATGCTGTTTATCTTTTTTATACTTGTGATCTTAAACATTTCATCAATTCTAGTAAAATGATATCCAGAAATCTTGCTGGCTTTCTTAACGGTTCCGTCAAATTTTTTTTATCTTTCACCCTACAATTTCAAATCCAGCAGCAAATACAAAACAGTATCACGCTTTCAATCATATAATGGTATAAAAAGGACATAATCATAATATTATCGAGACTAAAACTTCTTAATTTCTTTAACATTTTGCAGTCACACAGCCACCAGTACACAATACCCCCATCCGGTCACCCAGCCAGGAGAGTGACTTTAGCAGACTTCTTGGGCCTGGCGCAGTGACCGGAACGGATCATTTTCACCGTCACATTACTGTGCCAGAAGACCAGAAAGTGTTAAAAGGAAAATTCTTTGATTTCTTCTTTTACGGTGTTAATTTAAGCAATAAGAGTTTAATGGCACTAGCAACACAATTAGGTCATATACATGCATTAGATTAGAAGTGGTGTTACAAAAGAACAACACAGAAAGAAAAGAAGAGATAAGGATGATAGATCTGTGATAGGAAGGATACAAACCGCATAAGAGCACCCATCAACGTACGATGGTTAAATATGGGCAATTTTTAGAGGATCGTAAGCTTTTTGTTTTAGTAACAGTAACAGTTTTATGGCACTTGCAACACAATAAGGTCAAATAAGATTATGTGTTACAAGAGAGTAATATACACAAAAAAAGGAAGGGAGATAAGGACGACAGATGTCTGATAGGAAAGAAGGAGCAAACCACACCAGAGCAGCTGCCAACTACCACCGAAAGCACGTAAACTGTTCTACAAAGATACTAAAAAAGGATGTTTAAACAGAATTCTTGGAATACAAACTGAAATAGGATACATTTTAGTTGTTGTTGTTAGCGATCCAGTAGCATCTGAGCATTAACTCTTCTGCATGATGCCATTCGGTAATAGCTGAATGTCTGTTCTAATCGTTGTCTTGAGGAGTAGAGGCAATTAGATGTGTGGGGTAGCTTGGGAAGAAAACATCCCTTTAATCAGTTAGTTTTCTACAGAAGAACAGATGATGTTCCACAGTCTCTGAGGGGTAGTCCCATAGTGGGCAAGCAGCAGACAGCTTTACGCCAATTAGGTAGAGATTTTGGTTGAGGGGTACATGTTGTGTTATAAGTTGGAAGATTATGGATTGATCTCCCCTCCTCAACTCATTGATTGGATCTTTGACCTGTAGTTTATTCATGTGGCCATACATCATCCTTCCTGTCGTACCTGTAACCCAATCATTCATCCAGTCTTTCTTGAGGTTTGACTTGATCATTTGGCAGCAGGTGGTGTAGTCAGTAGGAATTTCTGGCAGAGGGAGGCTAGCTCCTTTCTTTGCTAGAGCATCAGCTCTTTCATTTCCCGATATCCCAGTATGGGCAGGAATCCATTGTAGGACTACTCTGACTTGGTGCCTACTTATCAAATTATGTAGACTCCAAATCAAGTGCAATATATCTTTGTTCACATCAGTCCCACTCTCAAGTGTCTGTAGTGTTGAAAGGCTGTCTGTAAAGATAACGATGTCTGTGGTAGCAAGTGGGTTAATTTCAAACAAGTAGTTGATATAGTTTGCTGTATTGGTGAAAGCCTGTTGCTCGGCAATGAAATTGGAGCAGAACGACCTGCTGGAATTAAAGACTTCTTTTTTTATCCCACTGGTCAAGTTGATCACTGACCCATATCCAGCGTTGATTGTTGCCTAAAAGGCAGATCCATCAGTGTATGAGTGGATCCATGTTGGTGGATTGGAATCAATTGTTTCAAGGGCAGAATATTTTAGTGCCACAGGATATGTGTTTTTATTGCTCTTGTCCAAAAGTGTTTTCCTAATTTCTGGCTTTGCTATGGTGAGATGTGGTGGGAGAGTTAAGGGAACTCTTTCCAGAGGTTCTAGTTTTTCAGGGAGGTGATGTTTTTCTCGGAGATTGAGAACAGTGTCAAGTACAGATTTTGTATTTTTTAGTCTTTGATTAGGTTCCCATTTGTCAACAAGAATTCTATTTCGGTGGTTATTTTCTAGCCTTTTAGATCTTTCATAAACAAACAAAAAAATCATATTCAGTTCTTAAAAATATTGTCATGGACAGATTACATTTTATTACATCTCGTAGTCGAAGCGTGAAACATCCACATCGCAAAACATCGTTTTTGTCTGCGTCTGACTTTTCTCCAAATTCCAGGGAGAGGAGTCTTTTTTTTTTGGTAAGTGTTTTATGGCACTAACAACTGCATAAGGTCATATGAGAGGAGTCTGAAAAATGTGAGTCTGGAAAATGAAATATTGGAAGAACTGCTACACTCATGATAAATTCCTGAGGCTTTGTGGCACATTTTGTCTTACCCTCAAGTGCTAGACTAATCTGTGTATGGCCTTTTGTATATTGACAGTATGCATGATACAGCTTTGCTTGGGCAATAGACAAAGAGGAAGTAGATTGCCCAGGTAGTACCCCCCCCCCCCCCCACCCCCTCAACAGATCTTGACTTGCTCCAAAGGAGAAACATAATCTATAGTTTTCTATAGCTCTGTGCCTATACCATTCAATCCTCCAACAACTTTTTAACTCCCTGGTTCAGGGTCCACTGCAGTTCCATTTTGCTGCCTCAGAATTACAAAGTTTTATCTGGCATTTTTGGCCGTTTTGAGTTACTGAGACCATGAGATCAGAAGCCAAATGCTCTATCTGCTCTATCAAAATCATAAAATTATTCTAAGTAATTATATGCTTATGAAAAAGCCTGTTATGTTGTGAAACTCAAAAGTTTTTACTTATGTCAAATTTCTCAAACTCAGGTATTGACCAGATAAAATTTGGTCATTTTAAAGAAGCAATTTGCTTACTATCCCCATTTTCCTCTACTTCTTTTGTATGTTTGTCACTCTCTTGTGAACTGCTATTTCCGGGGTGCCTTGATGGTAGAAGCAGACTTTATGCTGTTGAGGCTAGAGTGGTGAGCAAGAGTAAGCCTGATTCCCCGTTTTGACTTCTCTGTTGACATCCACCCCTTGGCGCTCATACAACCTTTTGCAGTTGCGAGCACCGTAAATCCTTACTTAAACTAACTCACCTCCTCCCACTTTTTGATATGGTTCTCCATGAGGTCAAGTTCCTGAACTTTCTGGCACATTCGCTGGATGAGTTGAGGATCTCCGGCCACACTGATTTCACAGCCGCTCATGGTCACTTGTCGGGGCAGCATGATGGAACCTGATGCTGTTCACGAGATGAAACAGAAAAAAAAGAGACAACTTTATTTAGCCTTATCCAGCTGAAAAATTTTTTGTAATTAAGAGTTAAAGTTAAGGGGAACACATTGACACACAATTAGAGTAAAGAGAAACACAATTAACAAAAAAAATGGTCATCCAGTGCAGAAAAAAAGCAAGACAGATGAAAACAAAAGAGGGATAGGATAGAATAATAGTAAGACCTCCACTGGAGCAATCCAAAGATCCACAAACTTCATTTACAATGGAAATTTATTCATAATGAGGGCAAAAATTCACAATAGCAGTGTCCCTCACCTTGTGTGTCCTCAATGTGTAAACATAACTACTTTACTTGTTAGACACTATTCAAGAAGACAGAGTAAATCATCCCTCCAGTCTTGGATATCAGGTTTATTTTGTTTTTAGATTTTTAAAATAATGTTTTAATGTTTTACAGTGCTCGCAATAGCATAAGGTCATCTGAGCGCGCAGGACACACCAAACAATTTCAGTTGGTAGTAAATTTGCTCGGGTGGCGGCCAAAGCCTACTCTTATCGATTTTGGACCACCAAGGGATCTTTAATATGCGCAACTTACACACGGGATCTCCAAGATTTGTCTCCCTTGTCTGAGATGGCTAGGTGTTGATCTTAACTACCATAAGATCAGCGGTGTGGCTGAAAAACAGCAGTAAGAAGGAGCCAAGGAGAAGCAGTAGAAAGGCTGCGGAAAGCCCAGAGGAGGGGGCTAAAGGAGGTGAGAGGGCGTGGGCAGAAAGCAGACGACAAAACATTGTTAGAGAGCAGGAAAGGCTGTGAAAGGAGAAATTTTAGAGGAAAATTTTTCCTCCCTATTCGGATTCGAAACCCAGACTTACTGAACGAGAGGCAAATATCTTTACCTCTAGGCCGTGAGAGCCCCCTATCAGGGTTTTTAAGAAAGTGTCTTAAGTATTTTATAAAAGACTCTTTTTTAAAAATGTGACCACTTCAAAAAATTATGAAAAGCTACCCATGACTTCTGGCCTACTCTACTTTCTCTAATACATGTATGTAGAACAATTCTATTGTATGAAAGAAGTTTTTGTTATTCTGCTCAAGCGAAACAAACGTATTTTATTTTTGGATTGAACCTTAATTGGTCGCTTTTAAGACAAGCAGGGGTTTCCACAAATCATGACCTACACCAAAAGTGGGCATTGCCCTACCTATAGGAGAAGTTTGGTTTCATTGGCGTGCATATTTGTTTGGTTATAGAGAAAGTTCCCCTTGTATTTTAAAGAAACTGAATAAGGGGCAAAAACTTTACCTTCAATTTTCTCAAAACAGCATTTTTCGGGATAACCTCCTTGTGCTTAAAAGCGACCAATTTAGTTAAGGGCATTCAAATCTCTCTTGAGTTGACCGAATCAATACACGAGCCTTTCTTCCGATTCTTAAGTTCTGGCAGTTACATCACAAATAGCCTTTTCCCCAATACTGACAAAAAGATTATTCCACTTCCTGTCTTTTTTTTTAGTAAGGCTTTACGGTGCTCGCAACTACATAAGGTCATTAAATGAGTGCCAAGGGGTGGATGTCAACAGAGAAGTCCAAACGGGGAATCAGGCTTACTCTGCCCACCTCTCTAGCCTCAACAGCATAAAGTCTGCTTCGACTTTCAAGGCACCCCGGAAATAGCAGATCACAAGAGAGTGACAAACATACAAAAGAACAGGAGGGGAAAAAGACAATAGTAAGGATGAAGAAAGAATAAGCAGCAGTTCCCCCTATGTTGTTCTGGCACAGTATAAGCATGACATTGATGAGTTACAATTCTACTGTGCATAAGAGCACTTTTGTTTGTTTGTTTGTTTTTGTAAAGTGTTTTACGGCGCTCGCAACTGCATAAGGTCATATGAGCGCGCGGGACACACCTAATATTTTCAGTTGGTAGGAAATTTTGAATTTTGCCCGGGTGGCGGCCGAAGCCTACTCTTATCGATTTTAGACCACCAAGGGATCTTTAACGTGCGCAACTTGCACACGGGCCCTCCGAGATTTTTCGCCCTTGTCCGAGAAGGCTAAGTGTAGATCTTTCCTACCAGAAGATCAGGGGTGTGGCAGAAAGACAGCAGTAAGGAGGAGCCAAGGAGTAACAGTAGAAAGGCTGCAGAAAGTCAGGAGCCCAGAGGAGGGGGCAAATGAGGTGAGGGGGTAGGGGCAGAAAGTGGAAATGAAAGCAGACAACAGAACATTGCTAGAGAGCAGGAAAGGAGGTGAAAGGAGACAATTTTAGAGAAGAAAATTTGTTTGGTCGCAACCCGGATTCGAACCCGGGACCTTTGAATGAGAGGCCAACACCTTAACCTCTAGGCCACGAGAGCCCCCAAGAGCACTTTTAATATCCCCCATTTTGGAATGGCCTAAAGACATTTGTTAGTAGCACTGCCCTGGTTGGGGATATTCCACTTCCACAATAAACATCCACCGAGGATAGCAATAAGGGTTTATCCAGGAAGCACTGAAAGAATTAAAGTAATTGTTCCTTCCAATAGAAATTTGCATGAGAAAAAGAGAAACATTACTAAAGGTGACACTAAACACAGCAACAAACACTATATCATTTGACAGAAGATTTTTCGTTTTAGTAAGTGTTTTAAGGCACTTGCAACACAATAAGGTCATATAAGTGCCGAAGAATATAGGTGTTATAAGAGAGTAACAAACACCAAAAAAAAAGGAGGAGAGATAAAGACGATAGATGTTTGATAGGAAAGAAGAAGTAAACACACCAGAGCATCCGCCAACCACCCACTCATAGAAGATTTATTCATCATGTTTCATAAACATTTTTTAATAGAATAGGGTCCACAAGAGGCAAGGAAATGCTTACCCGTCATTTTTACAGGCCCTCTCTTGGGTACTAAGACCACATTTCCAACAGCATCTGCAACATGTGTGTCATCGTTGTACTTTTGGTGGACGGCCAGAACAAAGCTCTTCAGCATTTCGGTGACCCCTTCATCCCCGCCACTTTCTTCTTTGTTGACATCACACTGGGGACCTGAAGAAGTCTGCCGGAGTTCGCTCTGACTTCCTGATGTTCCAACCTCTAATGCTGCTGAGGCAGACTTACATACTAGAGCAAATTAAAAAGAGAAATTATTAATTCTTTTCAGATAAAGCAGAGCACAGAAATGATACAAATACACCTATTTGCTACCTAGTACCTAAGAACTACAAAGTTCTTTCTGCTCGATGTCTGGTTTTGAGAAATTTGATGTCACAATATTTCATTTTAACAATTTGTCAAGCTTTTTCAAAAGCAATTCTTTGAATATCTTGATGTTCATGATGAACCCAAGAGTGAGTGTCCATCTTTGGTCAGTGATGATTTGATAAACAAAGTTGACACTAAGGTAAAGAAAGACAGGCTTTAACCTTTCCTCACTCTCTTCAAACTTTCCTGAGATTTCAAGGTCGCTTCTGCAAGAAATCGTCACTGGCCATTCGGGTTACCAAAGGTGCGCTCACGTTGGTTACCCAAACAGCTGACACAAGTGCATAAGGATCAATGGGCTGCCAGCGCATTGACATTCCTGACACGTTACAATGACGAAGGAGATGACTTTCTAACTCATGTTGTGACAGGGAATGCAACGCTGTTGCACCACTCCACACCCGAATCAAAGCAGAAGTTGGTGCAGTGGAAACATACGGATTCGCCCCAGCCAAAAAAGTTCAAGCAGGCTGCGTAAGGAAAAAAAGTCGTGTGTACAGTGTTTTTGGACAGGCAAGGAGTGCTTTTAGTAGAATTTTGGGGAATGGGATGACAACTCTGATGTGTATTGTAACACACTTAAAATACTGCATTGAGTGATTCAAAGCAAAAGACGCTGAATGCTTTTTCGGATGGGAACAGTTGAAGCACCCATCGTACAGCCCAGACCTAGCTCCGAGTGACTTTCATCTGTTCCTGCATTTGAAAAAGTTTTTGGTCAGGCAGGACTTCGACTCAGACGCTGATCTCACAGGAGAGACTCAACATTTGGCTGACATTGCAAGCAGCAGCTTTCTACGATGAAGGCATTCAGAAGCTCGTCCCACGCTACGATAAATTTCTCAACAGTTCTGGTGATTATGTGGGGGAAGTAGTCATATGTATGAGGTATTTGAAAAATAAATAGTTTTAATTGGGAAAATTATTTCTTTTATAATTATTTTAAAACGGTACTTACTTTCAGGACGTCCCTCGTAATTCTGAGGTAACCCACTGTTGACTTTGTGAATATTTTAGACAGCAATAGATGTGTATGTGAGACACAAAACCCATGTGCCAGCATCTGCACCCAGCTATAGACAGTGAAAGATCTTGTCAGATTGTTAATGTTTGAGCGTTTAATCAGTAGCTTGCACTGTGTGCTTCCCCGGAAGCAGAAAATGTTTCTGAGTGTTCTATGGTCTGGTGGGGTAATAATATATTTATTGTAAAGCGCATATAGAGGTAGCTGTAGAGCGGGGTTATGTGCTATACAAAGTAATGCTGATTATTATCATTATTATTATAA
>NW_004797303.1:460721-496121 GCF_000002075.1 Aplysia californica
AAACCCCAAACCACTACACACAGAAACCGAAGTTCTCACCAGCGAGTTAAAAAAAGCCGAACACTTCAATAAACATTTTGCCTCCATTAACTCATTCAGGATGCAGGTTTTGGACCAGATTTGCAACCGGAGACGCCCGATTTTGGGTCAACTTTGAAAGTCTGCAATCTTTTCCCATTTAGATATTTTTAAAGTCTGTTTTCACTAGCTACACATTCAACAATTGGACTTTGCCTTAGATCTAACCCAATTTGCCTGGATATATTTCTTAACTTGCCAGGACCCTTACAAGAATGGTGTATAAGGCATTAAAAAAAAAAAAATGTTCCTCTAAGTTGACAGTGAAGAAGTGCAGAAACAAACAAGATAAAGTTACAACACAACTGTAATGCCGCTGAAAACACATACCAACACAATTTACAGTCCAAATATTGTGAAGAAATAGTTTCAGTCATTGTGAATAGCCATTCTTTGTATGGTACTCCTCAAAGATCCGTGTTCTTTGTCGTCCCAATTGCCTTCAGAAATCGCCACAGAAAATTACAAAAAACGACGCTATACGGTCAAAACTAAATAAATACAGAATAGAATATGGCTTAGCAATGTCAACCAAAAGTTTGTTCCCTGGAATACCTTCATTTGTGCGGATACAACGGTCGAGAAATGCTATCGGACGTATACGTCACATGCGTCTCCAGCGAAGCTCAAGGCTATTGGACGTATATGTCCGATGCGTCCCGAATGAGTTAACAAGAGTAGCAAAAGGAATGACCTGGATAGGGGTCTACTGAGTGTTCTGAGAGGAAAAGAGAGAGATTTGATGACACCGAGTATCTTCCAGGACTTCTTAACTAAACGAGAGTTGGACTGTGCAATCAAGAAACAGAAGAAGCGAAAAAGCCAGGTCCTGATAAAGTACACAACGAGATGCTACAAAACCTTGGTGAAAAAGCCAAACTGCTACTTCTTAAGCTCTACAACAGAACATGGACTGAGGGAAATCTGCCTAAAGCATGGAAACTAGCTACTATAAATCCAATCTTAAAGAAAGGAAAGAAGGCCAATGACCCTAAAAACTACCGCCCAATATCACTCACGTCCTGTATTGGCAAGCTGTGTGAAAGAATCCTCAATTCTCCTCTTTATTGGTGGCTTGAGTCTTCAGGTCTGATCTCACAGTGTCAAGCAGGGTTCAGGTCAAAAGGCAGGAGAGAAGACCAGCTCTTCAGGCTTACACAGAAAATCATTGATGGATTTCAAAGAGGGGAACAGACAACGGCTGTGTTTGTGGATCTCCAACAAGCCTACGATAGAGTGTGGAGGAAAGGACTACTCTTAAAACTGCAGAACATGGGAATCAAGGGAAACATGTACTCCTGGATTAAATCATTCCTTACAGATAGACTTATCCAGACCCAGATGGATGAAACCCTATCTTCAAAAGCAGTACTGGAGGAAGGACTCCCACAGGGATCTTCTATCAGCTGTACCTTATTCCTTGTCTTCCTCAATGATGTTTCAGATGTTCTCAAAACAGAAAAAGCCCTTTTTGCTGATGACCTGGTCCTTTGGCACACTGGAAACTCGACAACAATAAGCAGGCGAAGACTACAAGATGATCTAAATTCCCTAGGAACCTATTGCCGTCTATGGAAGATGAAAGCAAATTGCGAAAAAACTGTCTACTCTGTTTTTACGAGAAGCTATAACCTTGCAAATGCAGAAATCCCTCTCAAAATAGATGGTACCAACTTGAAAAAGGAGAATAACCCTGTGTATCTTGGAGTACAATTTGACAGCAAGCTCAACCTGAAACAACACACCAACAACCTTAGGAAGAAGGCTATGAAGAGACTTAATCTCATCAAACGAGTAGCCAGTACCAACTGGGGATCAGACAAGAACACCTTGAGAGGCCTCTATTTAGGATATAAACCAGAGCTGTTTTTTATTATTTAAATCTTGTTCTACAAAACAATTTCAGTAAAACTACAAAGAACCCAATGGACACCATCCAAAACCAAGCTCTTCGCCTTATCTCTGGCGGAATGAGATCCTCACCGACTGCAGCCTGTGAAATCCACACAAATATTAGAACCATTAGAAACTCGAAGAAAACCGGCAGCTTTAGAAGTATATGAAAGATCTAAACGGCTATAAAATAACCACCCTAATAGAGTCCTTGTTGACAAGTGGAAACCTAATCAAAGACTAAAAAATACAAAATCTGTACTTGACACGGTTCTCAATCTCCAAGAAAAACATCACCTCCCTGAAAGACGAGAACTTCTGGAAAGAGTTCCCTCAACTCTCCCACCACATCTCACCATAGCAAAGCCAGAAATTAGGAAAACACTTTTGGACAAGAGCAATAAAAACACATATCCTGTAGCACTAAACCATTCTGCCCTTGAAACAATTGATTCCTATCCACCAACATAGATCCACTATACTCTGATGGATCTGCCTTTAAGGCAACAATCAACGCTGGATATTATGGGTCAGTGATCAACTTGCCCAGTGGGATAAAAAAAGAAGTCTTTAACTCCAGCGGGTCCTTCTGCTCCATTTTCATTGTCAAACAACAGGCTATCACCAACACAGCAAACTACATCAACTACTTGTTTGACACTATCTAACCCATTTGCTGCCACAGACATCGTATCTTTACAGACAGCCTTTCAACACTAGAGACACTTGAGAGTGGGACTGATGTGAACAAAGATATATTGCACTTGATTTGGAGTCTACATAATTTGATAAGAAGGCACCAAGTCAGAGTAGTCTCCTACAATGGATTTCTGCCCACACTGGGATACCGGGAAATGAAAGAGCTGATGCTCTGGCAAAGAAAGGAGCTAGCCTCCCTCAGCCTGAAACTCCTACGAATTACAACACCTGCTGCCAAATGATCAAGTCAAACCTCAAGGAAGAGTGTCAAGATTATCAACAGTTTAATCTCGAGAACGGAAACCGTTCAGAGAAATAGAGTTCAAGTTTATTTTCCAGAACGTTCTGAAAAATAGAACCGGCCTTAAAATAAAGTTGTAACCTTACCTTGGTGCAAGCAACACAATCCATGAATATCACTAAATTTGGTATAATAATCAATTTAATCGAAATTCACTGGCCACAAAAATCATTAATGTACGCAACAAATGAAATAATAAAAATAAACAAATAGGCCTAAACAATAAAAAATGGGTAGGCTAAGCTTGAAAATATATTTTAAAAACATATTGTGCACTAGGCCGATATTCGCGAACTGTGTCTACAAAGCTCGGCCAGCCCCGGCCGAATAACTCGGACACTTAACATTTTGGGTTCGGTTGACTCGACCTCCCCACATCACTCCTCATGCAAGAAGGGCTTCCCCTCGTTCCCGGAATAGACAAAAAACTTCTTTGCCTTCCGTCCAGGTCATATGACGTAGTAATATATATATCATATCTGCTCATGTCTATGACCTTATGAGTATGCATAGTTCAAGTTATGGAGACGATGAAAAAAGGGAGTGTATACAGACCCGGTAACCGGGAACAAAGTCACAAAGTATACAGACCCGGTAGGGGAACTCTTTTGTGATTACGGAAAGTTTCAGCGCCCTCTTGGCTCAGGGTAGACCTAGGTTCTTCTAGATCTATGGCCTAGGTCTAGATCTAGACAGACATTTAAAAATCATTGATCTAGTTTCGAGGTTAGCCTAGATTGCGGATGTTTTTCCGATGAACGATCATTTTTCCTCCGTTTTTGAAGTTCGAGGAATCACAATTTGAAGAAAAGAACAATGTCATAATTTCAATTGAGCAGTCATCCTCTCTCTCTCTCTCTCCTCTGTCTCTGTGTATCGCTCGCATTCTCTTTTGGCCGGCACTATTTCTCCGAACGTTCGGGAAAATAAAGCTGGGCACTATTTCTCCGAACGTTCGGGAAAATAAAGCTGGGCACTATTTCTCCGAACACTGTGAAATCTCATCCTTTCCCGCAAATTTTGGATATTATATAGATCTATAATTATAGTAGCCTATAGGCCTACCAAAGATTGTTCGTATACAATATGGTTCAATCGGTGCAAAAAATGTCCGCAGTAAATATTTATAAAAAGAAATGCTACAATTCCAAGAAACAGTTTTTCGCTACATTGATAACGACACACAGAACTGGCATCTGCGTTTGACACTGCTGCGACCAATGTACTGACACTGGCAAGCCCCTTAATGTGTGTGATTCCATAATTTACATGTAATATCCTGCACTTTTTTTTAAATTACGCACATTTAGGGTTAAAACAGCCAAATCTTCTTCGGACAGGTGGACACACGCCCTTATTTGTTAATGTTTGTTGTTGTTTGTGGTCTGTTCTAATTTTGATTTCTTTCTGTTGTGAAACCTTTCTTTTTCACATTTTTACACTCATCTAAAAATCTCTAGACTAGCTAGCTCTTGAAAATTGAAATAGATATAGACCCAAAAATGTGCCCCTGTGTGTGTGTGTGTGTGTGTGTGTGTGTGTGTGTGTGTGTGTGTGTGTATGTGCGTGTGTGAGAGTGTCTGTGTGTGGTAGTAAGTGGAGAGTGAGGAGTGTGTGTGTGTGTGTTTGTTTTTCGGGCCTTATTTCAAATTTCAGCCTTTATTCAGTAACAGTTCAAAGTATACAAAAATAGAAACACAGGATCCATTCACTCCAGGGCTCATGAGTCGTTCATCTCTTCCAGTTTCACTCATTCATTCAATTCTCGTGTTCTCTCTCGCGGCTCATCCCCGTCCGCATGACTTTCATACCCCACCCCCTCCCTCCAGGCACACACAAAGAAAACCTCACTCATTCCCTTGCACCCTGCGAACCATGGACAATAATACAGGTAAAACACTGCCTGGGCTGCATTCCTTTCGTTCGGGAGCTGTGGACCAGGCCAGGGGAGGGTCGGTGTCGTCTTGTAGTTGCTGTCACCTGTGGATACACTCGCACATTCTTCCTTTCACTTTCACTGCTCTTTCACTCACACTGTCTCTCCATCCACAGCTCAACTCGTCATACGTTCAAAAGTTGCCTACTGGTCATGTTTAGTTAGTGTGTGTACATGTGCATGATGGTGGTGGGTGTGTGGTGGGTGTTAGTGAAGGCTGTCTGTAGGCGGGCTTGCCATGCGGTGTTCCTTCCCAGACCAGAGGGCAGAGGCAGAATGAAAGTTGGCGCCGAACTCTCGTAATAAATAGGCAAAATATCACGAGACCGGAAGCCGGAAACCGTTCGGAGAAATAAAGATCGGCACTATTTCTCCGAACGTTCGGAGAAATAGTCACTTCGTTCTCTTTTTCTTTGTTGTTTGTCTCTGTCTTTCTTTCTCCCCACCTATTTCCCACTCTATCTTTCTCTCGTTCCCTCCTGTCAACTGGGGCATCACACATTTTGCTAGCACTTCCCCCTGCTCTCTCTCTCTCTCTCTCTCTGTTTCTCACACACATTTGACATTGACATTGACATTGACGATTAGTTGTTTGAGGCTCTAAGTAGAGCCTGTTCAACTATCTGGTAATGAACGACAATAATGACACACACTCACACACACACACACACATTACTGGGTCTGGGCCCTGAAACGTTCCGACATCACAAAAGAGTTCCCCTACCAGGTCTGTATACTTCGTGACTTTGTTCCCGGTTACCGGATCTGTATTTTATACACACTTCGCTGAAAAAATGGTGGACCTACTTTTGATTTACCTGGCTCTGTCGCAAAAATGAACAAACATTCAGTGAAAACGAGTGAAAGGGAAACAAAACGTGCGAGATTGTTAGCATTACTTAACAAAGATTACATTGGTTTATAAATTAACAAAATATCCAATCAAGATTGGCTTTAAAACGAGTCGGAACAACACTGTTCAAGTTCAGGTGGGCGGCCGACTTCTTGTTCAGAAGGCCGAGATGCCCAGACAGTACTGTAGATCTAGATTCTAGATCAGGATCTAGATCTAAATCTAAATATAGGAATCTAAATAATTGGCCCCAACTGCGGCCTAGGATTACAGGATTACAAAATTACATGATGAATTTTTGGTGCCGAATTTTTTTGTTGTATATTATTAGCCTTTATTATAAGGACCTGAAGTCTGAAGTAAGCTCCTTTCATCATCATACAATAATGGTGTGGGAATCTGGTCAATAACAGTTTGGTGGATCGGAACATAAAAACTTACAAAAGCAGATTCTCTTTGCGAGGACCCAACGTTGAAAACCATACGCACAAGAAGAATGCACTCTGAACTTGCGTTCACACTACTTCTTTTGGAACTTGGAACGCAAGCATCGTCATTCGTCATCGAGCTTGACTTAGAAACAAACTAATGCCAGGTTGTTTTAAAGGAAAGCCGCCATTTGTAACGTGAAACTCGCTGTACCTGCGTTCTCTGTGTTTTTAGAAAGGTATAACACTAGCTATAATATTATAGAGGCCCACGGAATAATAACAAGATTACAATTAATCGTTATAAGCTTTTAAAATTGTATAAAAAGTCTGTATGCTTGTCTGTGACTGTGGCTAAGTTTATTATTTTAAAACGTCACTGGTGATCAAATCACAGAATTCTACACTTTCTGTGGATCAAATTCAAATTCGTACTTTCTTTTCCGTTTTGCAAAAATAATATTATTAAAAGCAGCACCCCCTCTCCCTTTAATTCTCCAGCACCTTCACACTTTCTTGAAAAATTTTTTACAGTTTTTTTTTCTTTTATCATTCCGTCTTTAGCCTTCCGCAGTAGGCCCCTAACCTAAAGGCAGCAGGCCTTAAGGTTTTTCGCTGGGTTTTTTGTTGTTGTTTTTTTGGCGACTGCGGCTTCGGATGCAGTAAAACTGGCATCTCTAGGGCCTACTGAAAGTGAACTTTTCTAACAGAAGAACGTCAACAATCAACACAAACACGTTCTAGCCTTAGCCTAGTATTCTAATTGAACTTCTCTCTGACACTCTCTACTATCTAGTCTCTACTGCTGGCCTGATGGTGACTGACTGACAACTACTTAACAAGCAAAATCAACTCACAAAGTTCGCGCTCTCGACACAACTCAGTACTTGGTACTCACTGGGTGTAGGTAGGCTTGTCTTTTACAAACTCATTTTCGGTCTGTGACCTGTGGACCTCAACGCTACACACACCTCGGTAAATAATCTATTTTTTCTAGATCTAGATTCTAGATATAGATCTAAATCTACATCTAGATGTATATCTAGATCTAGATCTAAATCTAGATTCTAGATGTTTTTTCTAGTCTAGATATCTAGATCTAGATCTAAATCTAGATTATACATCTAGACTCTCTCTATTTCTTTCTGGAGCCATTCGGTCGCCTCAAAAACAAACATGTTTGGTTTCAGTATCAGGCGATCGAGTCGGGCGATGAGCCCGATCCAGCTGTAGGTAAAATCAAAAATAATTCAAAGTGGCGTTCCGAGGTTGTGACAGGCGACAATCAGACGTGAAAATTGAGGAAAAAAAATTGGGTATACGCTGTACAACTGTATTTTGAAGGTACATCTATTAAATTAATTATTCCCAGGTTTGCCTGCTATCAATGGTGTGACGACAAATTAATTGAATTATAGTAGCAATGAAAGGGGAACCTGCTTTTAAACATTGCCAGCAATGGAAAGATATGTTGGTGAAGAAATCAAACAAGACTTGTACAAAGATGTTGGTGAAAAAATAAACGTTTATGGGCTGTAGGAAATCTCTTCAAACAGGCTCCCAAATGCCATTTTCAACCCTCTAAAAGCACTAAATTTCAATTTCTTGGGGGGCTTCATCCCCTGAACCCCCACGGGGACCCTGCTGGGGGCTCTGCGGCCCCCAGGCCCCCTGCAGAGTTTTCCTTACTTTTCACCTTCGGATGGTGGAAGCACTGATTGTTGGCCTCCAGCCTAGATCTAGTCTAGATCTAGTTTTTGAAATATTTGATGGTATTTATTCGAATTTATCACACAAGCCCACACGTGTCAAACACGGGGGCCTTCTTACCCTCATTGGCGTGGCCGGCGTGCCATGAACAGTAAGCATGGGCGAAGTCGAGTCGAGGTTCGGAATTCGACGAATTCGTGGGGTCTGAGTCGGAGCTCGAACATTGGGCAGGAGGACGAGTCCGAGCACGAATTCCCGAACTAGGGCAGCCAAGGGGAAAATGGAACACGAGGAGCGAAAACATATTTAATTCGTTTAAAACTGAATAATTTTGTAATTACGCAAAACTGCACCCAAGAAACACTTTTGGACGCTCAAAATTTTGGTTTACCAATAAATGAATAAAAATGCATAAGTTTGAAAAGTATCATAAAACACGATGTCTGATTTCTATTTTCCTCTCGCTGTGTTCAGAAGGAAGCGGCGAGTTCGATTTGGACCGTCCCACAATTAGCCGGATCCGTTCGACTCACATGAGCCTTTAGAACGCGCTGATTCGCTAGCAGTTACAAATCCCTTCTGCTGGTGGTTAGGCCCTAAGAGGCCAAGGTCAAATTTACGCACTACGGTAACATACGAGCATTGCATCTCTGATTGCACCAATCACAATTTCAATTGAAAGATTATGGGATGCCTCGAGATGCTGCAAGCGATCTTCACGTCAAATTCAAATCTCGTGATTATCCAAGCCTCCTTCCTTCTTTGGCTTTCACTGCGATCACACACATTTCACTACTTTTCTTCTCTTCATTGTACTACATGTAGATCTATTTTCTTACGACCCGTCTGGCACTTACATTTACATTGTCACATTTCTTTGTCTCTTTTGCATTACTCCATGTTTGTTTTCAACCTTGTATGTTTCATCTTGTCATAATAAATGTTGATTGTGATATAGATCTAGATCTAGATCTATTACTGTTATTTTTTATAGACTTCTGTCTTGCTGACTATTGCTTTGATTAATGCATGGTCTGACTTTATTGTTCGAGACTGCTGGATTTTATGCTTTGATTTTTATTAGCCTACGACCTGTTTGCATCCATTATACTCGCACATGAAAGCGGCTGTACTGTCAACGAGGGGCAAATAACTTTCAAAACAAACTGGTGCCCTCCCCTGATGTCAATGAAAACATTGCCTGCCTCAATCCCGACCTCTGTGACCTCTTCCCTGCTCCTTCCCCATCCCCCCCTCCCCGCCCCCTTTGTCTACACCGGTCCGTGGCGTCGGGATTCTCTACAGCGTGTTCGACTCGACGGCTGGAGGGAGAACGACTTGACACGAATCCCACCGAATTGACACGAATCCCACCGAATTGACACGAATCCCACCGAATTGACCTTGCCTTTCCTCAAATTTGATTGGCTGCTATCTTGACCTGAATTCGAATTCGGAGTCGAAGTCGACGAATTCGCGCCCAAAAATGTTAGGAGTCAAAAGTTCGGAAGTTCTCGGAGTCGGCCCACCCTTAATGAACAGTCTGAGCCCCCTCCCCTCTCCCTATTAGAGGAATATCATTCAGTAGCTACAAGACCACATGTATGTGCCATCATTCGTATCTGTTCCTTGTGTCCATTATTATTATTTCCCTTATTTGTCAATCATATTCATCTGCTTTATTTCTGTTCCGTTTCTGTCCCAGTCATGCATCGTCTGACGTATGTCTTAATTGTGCTTGATTATTAAAAGTCCTCGTCAAGTCACAAAGAGTGTTAACATTTATTTATGAAGACATAAGAGATACATCATGACCACCATCCCTTGCCCTGCCCCGGGCTGCGACGTGGAGTGGCCTGCATCTACGCCGACCAAGGTGTTGACATGCCTCATTGACATCCACGCCACCACAGCCCATGCAACACGAGCGAATGCACCGACTGCGGCAGCCAAGGCTGAGAAAGTGCGACGCCCTGTCGTGTCTGCATCCGGAACGAGCGAGGCGTGGTCACACTTCACCCAACGGTGGGCCGACTACAAACAAGCGACTCGCCTCACTGGTGCAGACATCGTCTTCCTGTACCACGACCGGGTAGTCATCCCCCCGCCGCTCCGTGAGCGAGTCCTCCAGTCCTTACACTCTGCTCACCAGGGTGTGTCCCAAATGTGCTCTCGAGCTGAGGCCTCGTTTTTTTTGGCCCGGCATGACTCCAGCCATCACTGAAGTGCGGGCCCGCTGTCAGTCATGCAACCGCATGGCACCTTCCCAGCCGAGTGCACCTCCCACCCCTCCAATAGCACCGGCATACCCGTTCCAATGTATTGCGGCGGATTATTTTCATCATCGAGGCCACAGCTACCTAGTTGCAGTCGACAGGTACAGTAACTGGCCTATCGTTGAAGAAGCCTCCCATGGATCTGCCGGCCTCGTTGCCGTGTTGCGTCGCATCTTCGTCACGTATGGCATCAGTGATGAACTGACATCGGACGGAGGCCCAGAGTTCAGCGTCTCAGAGTTGGCACACGCAGCCCCCGTTTGTTTACATGGGGGACATCACTACCATGAACTGTAGTTAGTACTAATATAACATAACCTATTTGATGCTGATTGAAAGTTTTTAATCTCTCCACTCACTAACAACTTAACAGAAGTCGCAGACCTGGCTATTGAATTTAAGTCTTTAAAAATTAGGCTAGCGCGTTAGGCCTGCACTAATGTGAAGTACAGTAAATTTCCTTGGAGTTGCAGCAGAACACAGTCTGACATTATGACATATAGGCTTTACAGTGTGCCATTTTTTTTCTAGGCAAAGTATAGGGTCTATATTTCAAGAGTGGCTTCGTTATTGATTTTCTTGATTTTCAATAATCAATGTTCATTCATCACCTGGTTCTCTGTAAGTCTTACTAATTGTGAATATTTTGATCCTTTTATTAGATCTATGTCATGTTTTGATTTCCACTTTCCAATTTGAATCAGATTTGGAAAATTCAGGTATGTGATTCGACTTCGACTACCGCGTTTTCAGTATAACCACTATTTTGTGTAGTTTTAAGTACTCTTATTCGTCATTTCGCACTTACAGTTTCTGTTTAAGGGTGAGAATGAGACTCATAATGCTGCTGAACGCTGACAAAATGTCTTTTTCTTATTCTCACAGCACTTTTAAAAAAAGCATTCTTCTGAAATTCGAATTCTAATACAGTGAGTGTCACATTCAATGAGGTCGCCGGGACCGGCTTGTTGTCTTCGTTGGATCCGACCCCTCGTTGAACGTGATTAAGGCTTTAAGAAAAGAAAGGAGACAAGTTATTATCTTACACGATGTACCAATACCAGTAATTAAAACAGTTGTTCCCCTTGATGACAAAAATCTCAAACAGCATTAGTGTTCGCGTGTTTGACCTGTTTTCTGACGATTTCTGCATTTTAAAATATTTTTTTCCAGATCACTTTTTGTGTGGAAATATACCCTCTCACATCTAGGCCTACATCAACTTAAAGTAAAGGCGGGAGCTTGGATTTATTTTTTCATTTCCGATTGCATTGCAATTTCCCTAGATGATTAGGCCATGCACTTTCATAAAGCTTGGTGTTGGTGTGGCCAGTGATAAAGGGGAGCTCGCTAATAGAGACGGACTTAGATTCTGCAAACTATTATAATCATTTTCAATTTATTGAATTTGGATTTTTGAAGCATCAAAAACAAATTTCTATTCTGGGTGTTTGAAGTTTTGATTTTTGTGCTTGTGTATTGTATATTGTTGGTTGATTTAAGTAATGTTTCTCTTTCTCTCCATAGCTTTATTGAAGAATGGTGAATGTGACAAAAGGAGTCCTTGTTGAATGTGATCCTGCCATGAAACAGTTCCTTCTGCATCTAGATGAGAAAAACGAATTTGGGAGAAAATTTGTTCTACAGGTAATACAGTCGAACCTGCCTTAACAGAAACCTGTGTAAAACGGAAACCTGTCTTAACGGAATCTCCCCACTCCCCCCTTGATATATTCCTCTTTAATTACCTGTATAAAACGAAAACCTGTCCAACGCGGAAACGGAAAGAAAAATCCGCTCCCTTCCGAGGGTTTCACCTGTCTAAGACAGAAAATGCTTTGCCCGCTCAGCCCTGATTTGAAACAAAACTCGCAAGTTTGGTTCCGCTGGCTCTGAACTTAAAGCCATGGCCATGCCGCTGGGCGAGGAAGGGGAGTAGGGGTGTATTTTGGGGGTAGATGTTACCCCATCATGTGAGCTCTGAGCGATGCAGATGGTCAGTGTAGTGTGGGTGTGAAATCCCACGACTGCCCGTGAGAATGCTCAAGTAGCGAACCACTACGGAAACTTTCCTTGGTAGCCAGAAGCCAGAGGTGTGAAATTAGATTGACCAATGCCTGCCGCCCTGATCGTACGACCAGCCGCGAAAAGAGTTCCTCGAATCGTTGTTACTACGATGGCAGTGAGGGGTGGCATTGGTGGGTGGGGCTAAGGGTGGAAGCAAATGAGATGTTCAAACCTTTCTGTTTTTAATAGGTCAGACAGTGGTCCTATGAAAGGCAAGTACTGGTGGTAATTGGATACGTAAGACTGACGCATGTCATTATCAGACAGGATAGCAGCTGAGAGGTGTGAAATTTTGACCTCTGCTTGCCGATCGGAGAAGCGATCCTTGATCCCACCGGCTGGGCCTTTGACCCCCCCCTAAATTCCCCTGTCTAAGACGGAAAATGTCTACGACTACGACGGAATTTTTTTCCCGCTTCCTTGCGATTCCGTCTTACACAGGTTCGACTGTACCATAAATTTTTTATAACCATTTCTGATAAAAACGGTATTTATGGAAAAAATGGAATGGAACATGGCAAACAATCAAACAGAGCAAAAGTTGAAAATTGTGACTTGTGTCGTTTTTCTCCTGTATACTTTATACATGATGTATTAATGTATTATGTTTACCTTACAATGAAGCATATTATGAAGACCGATGTTGCTTTAGGCAAAGAAAAGCGTTTCAGATTTTTCAGGTCTATTTTTAGTGCGTATGTGTCATTTTTTTCTTGTTATTCTTTTACCAGTGAACACTCAATTCTCATTTATAAATCCATGAAATGCTCATTTATATAGATTTATATAGCATATCTGAATATATATATATAAAAGTGTGGTTCTAGAGTTGTATTTCCTATTTCCCACAGGACTTGGACGACACACATTTGTTTATAGCAGCTGACATTATTGAGACTTTACAAGACAGAATTGACGATTTGATGGATCAGATGTCCTTTTCAATAGCAGAGAAATAGGTAAGACTTGCTGTACAAAGCTGTCAAGCTTCAAACTTGCCAGGAGCAGTCCAGCTTTTCAGACTTTTATGAAATAGACAAAACTGATTTATCAACTTTTGAAAAGATAGCTGTTTTCATTTCGTTTCAAGTAGAGTAAAGGTATTATTTGCGGCCATTTCTCACTTCATTTTCTCTAGAAGCCAAACGAATAGAGATAATTACAAAAAATTTTGACTGCAAACTTGAACATCATCTGGCCACTAGATGTATAATGGTCTAGAGCATTCTCGGCTATATTGCCAAGAAGGATGATCATTCTAAAATACCATGTGAAGTGTCCGGTTTGCGACCAGTGCTCCTTTATGCGGACAGGGAACTGTGATGCGATCACATGGGGATATGTATGCGGTCAGGAACTCTCAACATGATTTTGTAGTGTACTGGGGTTTTTGGTTTTTTTTAAAGAAGCCATATCGGCAAGGTGGCCTCGTCATTGATGAACTTTGTCCAAAAGGTTCAAATCCCGACCACTGACCTAAAGAAATATATTTTTAGGTCAGTGGTCCCGACAGTGTGATACTCTTGAGCTTCGCCTTTTTATTGACCACCACCAACCCACCCCACCCCACCCCCAGTTATGCAGCTGACCCCTGTCGAAGGCTTTCCCTTGAAATTGCCTGATGATATGAATGCTAACAATTCTTTTATTACTTTTCCACGGATAGCTGGGATTGTTCTGAGTCCAGACCAGTCACAGTGTGCCCACTGTACCATTATGTGCTCTTTGGAATGGGCACATGTCACAGAAAAGTTAACCCAATGAATATTTTATATGACCAAAAAATGGAAGATTTGAATTTTTAACCAAAGTTCAAAATAGACCAAAGGAAACTTAACTTAAGGAGTCATGATCCTTTAAGCACTTGAACTATTTGGTTTCCAGAAACCATGATTTAAAATAAATTCTGTTCCCTTTTGATTGCATAAAGTACATTGACCCTTAAAGCTGTTTCTTGCGTTTATTTCAGTGCTAAGACAAGAGGAAAGACAAGCGGAGAACATTATGGATTTGGACGCAGTCAGAATGCTCTTTAACGGGAATGAAGACAACATTTTATATTACCATAAACTGCGAAACATTCTTTTAGCATCAGAAAATGACTGCAGCCCAAGCCCTTGTGATCCCAGTGATGAGACCTTTGTGGAGCGGATAAAGGAGTCACAGTGGCAGCATTCACCAGTTCTGAAAGCAACCGAGGACATTTTGTATTTAGATGGAGACATGCATGGTTATCAAAGCAAACAAACAGCTCTTGACAGCAGTGAGGTGAAAGAAAATGACTGTTGCTCTGACTCTAGTCAAGCAGCCTTCAGTGAAAACATGGAGCAAGAGGATGCTAGGTAAGATGTCTATTCAAGATCAGTATAGCGTTTTTCTGGTTGTGACATAAATGACTTTGAAAGCGTTGATTTCTGGTCGCAAAAAGGGGAGTTAGTTCATAATAATAATATGAGATGAGAAACTGAGATTCTGTGGAACACGGGTACTAACAGTAATAAAATCAGAGGGAAAGGGAAGAATTTTTTGACAACTGTGACAAACACTCCAAAAAAATAAGAAAATTATAAAATCGTGAAATGCGTTAAACTAAACCTTTCTTTACTTGCATTGCGACATGTTTATTTTATTATTATACCTCAGGTGCTGGATTTCCCATCTACTCCTACCAACATCGGTGATGTAGTGGTTAAGCTCTTTATCTTGCCTAAGTTTAGTGATCAAGTATCTCTGATTTCTCCTTGGATGTGTCCCTGAAAGCCTGTATTGACAGTGGCAGGCATGGTTACTACAGCTCGCCTCCAAGTTATCTAAAGTGTGTCAATGAGACCATAAAAATATTTACACCAATTATGTCTCCAATTTCATAGACTCTAGGATTTGTTTCAAAATTACGTTCATGTGTGTCACAATTTTTCCTTCTGCGTAACATGGGAAAATTGAAGGTGATTGTTGGTGTTATGGTATGGGATGCTGCTGCTGCTTCTTTACTCTTACCGTTTTTCTTATCTATTCCTAATAAAATGTCGTGATGATCACTCTTGTGTACCATAAACTACAACGTAACAGAGGCAACATTTTTATTTTACATTGCAGTGCCCTCATTGAATTTGAGTGTGGATATCAGGGATGCACAAAGACATTTTCATCTCTTTCAGCGTAAGTATATTGGTCCACTTGTTTTAATTTTATTTCTGTATATTGATAATTTCTACTTTTTATTGTGAAGGGGCGTTGTCTATTTTAAGGGAGGGCAAGACACTGAAGATTTGGGTTTTTTTACAAGGGAGTGTATACAGACCCGGTAACCGGGAACAAAGTCACAAAGTATACAGACCCGGTAGGGGAACTCTTTTGTGATTTCGGAAATTTCAATGCCCTCTTGGCTCAGGGTAGACCTAGGTTCTTCTAGTAGATCTATGGCCTAGGCTAGGTCTAGATCTAGATCTAGACAGACAGACATAAATCCTTGGTCTAGTTTCGAGGCTAGCCTAGATCTAGATCTAGATCTAGATCTAAATGAAGATTGCGGATGTCTTTTCGATGAACGATCGTTTTTCCTCCGTTTTGGAGTTGGAGTAATTACAATTTGAAGAAAAGAACAATGTCATGATTTCTCTCGAGCAGTCATCCTCTCTATTTCTCTCTCGCTCTGTTGCTTGCATTCTCTTTTTCTTTGTTTGTCTCTGTCTTTCTTTCTCCCCACCTATTTCCCACTAGACGTCTATATCTTTCTCTCGTTCCCTCCTGCCAACTGGGGGCATGTCATACATTTTGCTAGAACTTCCCCCTGCTCTCTCTCTCTCTCTCTCTCTCTCTCTCTCTCTCTCTCTCTCTCTCTCTCGCTCTCTCTCTCTCTCTCTCTCTCTCTCTCTCGCTCGCTCTCGCTCACGCTCACGCTCATGCACACGCACACGCACGCACACACACTACCGGGTCTGGGCGCTGAAACTTTCCGAAATCACAAAAGAGTTCCCTTACCGGGTCTGTATACTTCGTGACTTTGTTCCCGGTTACCGGGTCTGTATACACTTCATTTTTAAAAAATATGATCAGTTTATTTGTGGCACCATGGATGCAAGAGTAGGTCTATGGGCATAGGCGAGAATTCATCATTTGGGATATTTTGCAAGATTTTCAAGAAGATGGCACATTTTATGAACCAAAAAGAAGTAACATTTATGATTCCATATGTTTATTTTTAGTGTACCCATTATTATGTAAAATAGTTAATAATGAAAGAGGTGTTTATTTAAAATCTAAGGAGAAAAACTTTGCTGTTTAAATTTAAGAGTTTTATTTTGGGATTTTTGGATCCTGAAAAAGTATTCCAGGTTATGAATAGAATTTTATTTTGTTTTGTTTTTATAGACCAGTCTTTTCTTGTGTGTGTATGTTATGCAGGACAAAGCTTGTGAGATTCTACTTGCTACAGTTGCAGTGCTGTTGTTTTTTTGGGGGGGGGGGGTTTGGTTTTGTTTTGTTTTGCTTTTTTGGAGGGGGGGGAGGGGGAGCTAAAATAATTTATTTGGGAACCAGGAAGCTTGATGCCGTTTGTTTTGGGGTTTTTTGGTTTTTTTAAAGGGGGTGTGGTTTTTTAAAATTTCCAGATCAAAATGAGAATCACGATAATGATGTAGGGCCTAAATCTATATTCACCAAAAAATTGATCTTATTGTGTGCAGACGATTAGAGACATGATTAGACGGTAACAGAGAAAAGGAGGAGGAGAGATAATGAAAGTGTCAGACCTTGCCAAATATCGATGTTTTCTTCAAAATCGAAGTTTGGGAAAAAAATCAGTCCACAGAACCCCAGTACATTAACGTAAGATTACGTTCTTGTATGTCACTGTAGAGTCTGATCTCGTCACAAATGTCCTGTGGATGGTTGGCAGGTGCTCTGATGTGTTTTGCTTCTTTCCTATCAAACATCTATCGTTCTTATCCCTCCTCCTTCTTTTTTTTTTTTTTTTTTTTTTTTTTGTATATACTCTGTGTAACATCTCTAATCTGCGGCATTTATATGACATATTTCTGTTGCCAGTGCTGCATGCTTGGTGGTCACTTGTGAATATCTAGCTTGGGGAATTGAATGTAGGGGTAATGGGAAGTTCATATATAGAATCTACCAGTGGCAAGACTGCCCCAAACCAGATGCTTATACTTATGTGCAGAGGTATTGTGCTCACCAGAGAGAAGTGTCAATTTTACCGGTCTTTACGGTTGTCTAACTTACACATTTTTTCTTCAAAAACAAAAACAAATAGAGAGCTAAAGGTTAATTTTTTTTAAAGCGGAGACTTGTACTTGGTCTTTGACATATACGATTTGTTCACTTTTTTACTGTGTTTTCTCAGGTATGAGTCTCACTACCACAGCTGCCACCACTACACATGTGCCACATGCAGGCGTGTGTTTGTATCCAGTTTCATGCTTGACATCCACATACAGGAGAACCATGACTCTTATTTCCAGATCCTGTGCTCTCGGATTGACATGGTGAGAATGAACGAGTTGGTCGTCCTGTTCTGGCACTTTTATACTATTTCATTATTATTATTTCTATTATTCCTAGCAAGATCCCAGTTCTATGAACTGGAAAATATATATTAGCATTGAGGAGACTGAAGACTGCATAAAATCTGTTCCTCTTTATTGTATTAAAATTATGAATGATCTTGAATTCTGTGCTCCAAATTCATCTAGGATAGAGTATAGAGCCTTGCTCTATAAAAAGCAAGCTTCAAATTTTTTTAACGTCAATACAATGAAGTGAACATTTTCTCAGTTTAAACGAACTCAGCGTGTTGGGGCCATCACTACACCAAATATTATATCAAGAAAAAGTCAATACAATGAATTTGACCTGAAGTACCCATGGACACTGCAAAGCACACACCCAAACAGAGTTAGATATCGAGATTCTAGATCTGGATACAGCAGAAGCAGCTTTGTAATCACAAAGAAGAACTCTATGGCACACATACGACAAAGCACAAACCGCACTTCTGTTCTTGCTAACTACTCCAAATCAGTCTTGAATTCTGCTGTGCTCCATATACATCTAGGATATAGAGAGATCTAGATCAAGAGTCTTGCTTTATTAAAAAAAACTACACACCAAATTTTGAAAATGTCAATACAACTAGGTAAACATTTTGTGGGTTTAAATGAACTCAATGTGTTGGGGACATGACTACACCAAATGTATCTAGAAAGTCAATACAATTAAGTTTTGCCTGAAGTATCCATCGACACTGCGAAGCACCCATCGACACTGCGAAGCACAGACATCCTAACAGAGTTGGATATCGAGATTTTAGATCTGGAAATAGTAGATGCAGTTGTCTCACATGCACGACGAGGCACAAAACGAAACGAAAGAAGTCCTCAGTAAAATATGAAATGGCTAATGGCAGAGTGAAAACATCCGAGAGCTTCGATTTACTGGAAATACCATCACACTTGAAAAATTAAAAGGTAGTTTCGGAACTTTGAAAATATGCCCCTGTAACCCTTTGTGACAATTCTTAACTGAATTATATTTTTGTATATTTTATGGGCGCCTGTGTAAAAAAATGTATACTGACCTCACATACGTGTTTAGCTCCATTATAATATTATTGATTATCATTTCTATTATTATTGACGTTGATCTTACTATTATTTTTTTAAATTATCAATTGTTATTAGTATTAGAAGTTGAATAATAATAAAATGATAATACTATTATTATAATACTCTCAAAAATGACATCGGAACGCTGGCAACAATTAGGATAACACAATGTAATTATACGCAGAGTTACATGATAGACTTAACAATATCTTCTTTCATGTCTTCTACACCTGTACACCCTTCCCTCCTCCCTACTTTCTTTATTTTTCTTATCTTCTTTTGTCCTTTCTCTACTTCTATTTTTTACCCTTTTTACAATTCTTGCGGGCCTTCCTCAGTTCAGTTGGTGTCAGGAAGGACTACAGGGCTGGGATGCGCCCCCCCCCCCCCTTCCCCCCCCCCAGTCCCCAACCAGGGCGCTGCTACTGACTGAAGTTTCTTTAGGCCATTCCCAAAGGAGGGATTTTAACATATTCTTATGCACAGTGGAATTGTAAAAGGGCTGATTTATAAATGTCATGCTCATACTGTGCTGGAACAACATGGGGGAACTGCTGCTTTTTCTTTCCTCATCCTGACTGTCGTCCTTTTTTTCCTCTACTTCTTTTGTGTGTTTGTCACTCTTTGACGAACTGCTTTTTCCGGGGTGCCTTGATGGTCGAAGCTGACTTTGTGCTGTTGAGGCTAGAGAGGTGAGCAGAGTGAGCCTGATTCTCTGTTTCGACTTCTCTGTTGACATTCACCCCTTGGCACTCATATGACCTTTTCTAGCATCTGCGTTTGTTGCCATTTTTTTTGTCCAAAAGCTGCCACAAAAATGTCAAAAGTTGCCATAAAAGTTGCCATTAATTTTCAAGCTTACAACTCTCTGTGACGAAGTATGTAGCAATATGTTAATAGAGGAAACTTAATCTAAAGCACCAGAATTTCTTGTGCTCCGTTTAAGCCTCCAGAATGTCATTTGTAGCCACACAGAGTGTAAAAACATGAAAAATAAAGGTTTCACAACGGAATGAAATCAAAATTAGAGCAGCACATAAACAATGACAAAAATTTACAAGTATAAGGGTGTACGTCCATCTATCCGAAGATTGGCCGTTTAACCCTAAACGTGCTTAATTCTATGTTAAATTATGGAAATACGTATAAGGGGAGTATTAACTCACTGAGGGTTGAGCGCTGAGCGACTCAATATTTCCGGGAACCCATTAAAAGTTGGGTGTTTTCAAGAAATGGTATCTCTTATTTATTTGTCGACCAGAAGTCACAGTAAAGGACCAAGAGGGAAAAACCATTTTTGGAAAGGAAACTTAGTCTAGACGATGGGTAGAGCATTTCAATAGTCTCCTGAACAGACTAGACCACCACCAAGTAACCCGCCATACATCCTGCCAGCAAGAAATGATTTACCAATCTGCTGTGATGCTCCGTAGAAACAAGAGATTCTGGATACCGTTAAGAAGCTGAACAACAGTAAAGCAACCGGTCCTGATCAGACTCCACCTGAGGCCCTGCCTAAAAACAGATGCCAATGTGACAGCAGACCCCTTTCTCCCATTGTTTACCAGGATCTGGAATGAGAGCAAGTTCCCAAAGGATTGGAAAGGACATCTTGTGAAATTTCCTAAAAAGGGGGATCTCAGCAACTGCAGCATCTACCGAGGAATCACTCTTCTCTCAATACCAGGTACGGTCTTCAAAAGAATCATTCTGGAGAGAATCAAGTCTGCAACGGATCCAAGATTTCGGGATAAACAGGCTGTTTTTCGGATAAAACGGTCAACCTCGGACCTGATTGCTACGCTGAGGATCATAGTGGAACAGTCCTGGAGTGGAACTCCCAGTTGATTGTCAACTTTCTTGACTATGACAGCATAGACCAAGCAATGCTGGAAGATACTGCGACATCACGGAATCCCACAGAAGTTGGTTAACCTCATAGGGACATGTAGGAAGGGACAAGTTGCCGCGTCATACATGAAAGCCAGCTTACTGACAGCTTTGACATCAAGACTGGTGTGAGACAGGGATGTTTACTATCACCTTTCCTCTTTGTCTTGGGGATCAACTGGCTGATGAAGAAAATCACCAGAGGACACAGAAACGGCATACAGTGGACCCCATGGACACAGTTGGATGATCTGGACTTTGCAGATGACTTAGCGCTTCTGTCACACACTCAGGAACATATGCAAGCAAATTTTAAACATCCTGCCAGAGTTTGTTGGATTGAGGACCCACCCCAGAAAGTCAAAAGTCTTAAGGATAGATCCACTATGAAAGGAGCAGGTCACAGTAGAGGGAAATGCATTAAAGAAATGTTGAATCTTTCTGCTATCTTGGGAGTATAATTGACTGAGAGGGAGAAACAGGCGCTGAAATAAAATCCCGCTTTGGAAAGGCACAGACCGCATTTATTTCTTTGAACAGGATTTGGAGGACCAGGGATATCTCACTACAGACAAAGCTGAGAATTTTCAACTCAAATGTGAAGTCAATCTTGTTGTATGGATGTGAGACGTGGAACGCATCTCAGACATGCAGAAAGAGGATCCAGGTTTTCTTGAACAAGTGTCTGAGGAAGCTACTGAGGATCAGATGGACAGACATGGTTACCAACTAGGAAGTATTAAGAAGAAGGAGACAGTCCAGTCAGAGATGAGATGGGAAAAAGACGTTGCTGATGGATTGGACACACTTTCAGGAGGTCAAGCAGCTGCATAAAAAGAAAAGTGCTAGATTGGAACCCACAGGGTAAAAGATCAAGAGGAAGTTCACATGGAACCTGGAGAAGAGTCACGGAAATGAATGTACTGACAAGTGGGAAGACATGAAGTGACATCAAGCGACTAGCCCAGGATAGAGAAATATGGATAGTAATTGTTCGTGGCCTAATATCCTGATCCAGGGTGAGAAAGGCATTGATGATGATGTGATGCGTTCCATGTCTCACATCCATACAACAAGATTTATTTTCTGTACCCATCTGCTTATGAAGTGATTGTGTCTAGTTGAGGGTTGAGCACTGAGCCACTCAATATTTCCAGAAACCCAATAAAAGTTGGAGGTTTTCAAGAAAAGGTATCTCATTAATTTGTCGATCAAACAACCAATCTTTTTTATTTATTTTTTTACATGCAATTACCCCAACCAACTATATTGCATATTTGCAATAGTTTCACTAGGCAAAATTCTGAATGTAGATTCTCACATTTGCAATAATCATCTTGTCAAGTCAGTCCGTCTTTTTGGAAAATCATAATTGTTCAGGATGAGTTGAACTCATAGTGATGTGAGCAGTCCTGTTCAGTGGATTTTTTGCAGTTACCATAATATTCATCTGTTCATATTATCATTTATTTCTTTTCTTTCTGCCACCCACCCCACCACTCCTCTCACAGTTCCGGTGTCTGGTAGAAAGCTGTGACCTCAAGTTTAGAACCCCAGAACTCAGGAAAAAGCACCTGATAGAGGAGCACAGGTTCCCAGCAAATTTCTACTTTCACAAGCCAGTGTCGGAGTAAGTTTCTTGTTTCTGGCCTCTGCTTCATATCTCACCTAAGTTAAAGTACTGTGCACGGGGGGGGGGGGGGGGTTGCGCTTTGTTTTTTTTTGTTCTTGTACCCATTTTATTTTTCGTGAAATTTTTTAAAATTTGCAATTTGAGGTGCTGAGAGTCATGTGTTCCTTTGCAGCTCCATCTCTTTTAACTCAATGAGCACCACGCACCGCTTTGCCTCCAAACCCCAGGGAACCACCCATTTCCCCCACTTTTTGAAAATTCATTAAAAATTGAAATGAAAAGCTATTTCTTTGAAATTTTCTGTGCTATTTAATAAGATATATGGGTACAACAGAAACCATAAACACATTTTGTGAAGAATGAATGACAAATGAGTATGGGACAGAAAGTTGGGACAAAATTGCCCCAGAAAATAATATTTGAAAAAATATAAATGATGTGACAAAGCTGAAATCTAATAAACTTACGCAAAATTGTTGTGGCAGTGTGTGTTTGTGAGTAGGAGAATGACGCATGAGTATGAGAGTGTACAGTGAAGTAGCATAAAAATGTAACTGATATTAATTCTGAAAAAATTTTTTAATATAGATGTAGATCTAGATATATTATAAAAATCATCTGTGACAGACTGAGAAACATTTTCATTGTCAGTGCTGCTAGTGCTAGGACTACATCTGTCATTAGATGTTCCAATACCCCCGGGACGGTGCCACTGACTGAAGTGTCTTAAGGCCATTCCCAAAGGGGGGGTACATTTCTCGTTCTAATGCACAGTAGAATTGTAAATGGGCTGATCCAACAATGTCATGCTCATAACTGTGCCTGAACTATGACAGGGAACTGCTGCTTTTTCTTTCCTAATCCTTACTGTCGTCATTTTCCTCTACTTCCTTGGTATGTTTGTCACACTCTTGTGACCCGCTACTTCCGGGATGCCTTGATAGTCGAAGCAGACTTTGTGCTGCTGATGCTAGAGAGGTGAGCAGAGTAAGTCTGATTCCCTGTAAGGATTTCTCTCTTGACGTCCACCCCTTGGCACTCATATGACCTTATGCAGTTGCGAGCGCCGTAAAACCTCTACTAAAACAATAAAACAAGATGTTCCAGGTCTGTGTACATATAATATATCTTCTCCACTTTTGAGGGCTAATATGAACTAGTACTGGGGCTAGATCTATCATCATCCCCAGCCGGACCAGGCTATGTAGTCGTTGACGAGTCGGATTCACAATCGAGAGACGATGTTGTTCAAGACCTAGATCTAGGTCTAATGTCATTTTCTCCGTCATCTTCATCACTGCTAGGCGAATTCACATTTTGATTTATGAGGTTATCTATCTGATATTTCACTGTCACTTAAATCTTCACCAAAATTATCGAGAGTTTCAATGATCTTCAACACACCTCGCTGTGCCTTGCTCTGCTTACGAGAAATGACAACAAACTGCACAGAAGTTCCTTACTTTCAGTTGTTCAGCCCGTTGGACGAATAACTCGTTTATTTGCACTAATAGTGCTGAATATGCACAAACCACAAAGAACTAGCTTGTCGGTATCCTGTTTAAGCAACTGTGGTTATTTGCAAGCATTTTTTAACTACTGGGTTTACTTTATAGTCAATTACAGTTGAACCCGCATACTCTGTGGTCGCAATTTTGCCGTACCGCATATGGGGCGGGAGTGGTGCTTGGTGAGTTAACATTTTGTGATTGACTTGAATTCATGAATTCATTTTAAAAACAGTGAATAATTCCAGTTACTTGTGATAAAGAAAACCCTGGTATAATATACCCTAAGTCTTTTTCTACTTTTTACCGAAGTGTTTCAAAAGAGATATATACCATTTCTAAAAGGCTTTTTTTGGTTACCCACATGTCCTTTAACTTTTTGCCCCATACCTGAGGTTGAAAAAAAACTATGCAGCTCTGAAGGGTCTTCTCTTTTGTGTTTGGTGGCAACTGTGTAGAGACAATCTTTTTGGTCTGGTTCTCTCTGCTGTCAGATCTTAGAACACTGAAACTGTTGTATGGTATGTTATTTTTTAAAGTTATTTTGGGAGTTTACCAGGCGTTCTGTAGTTTAGTTTTGGATTGGGTTTGGGTTATTGATAATTGTCTTGTTTTTGGGGTGATCTTGGGGGGTTTGGGGGGGGGGGTTCTTTTTTTAGTGGTTTTTTTTTTTGTTTTCTTCTTAAGTCTTAAGGAAATATCATTAGTGAGTATTATTAAAATGTAGGATGTACTGTTTAGATAGCCATAGAGCAATGATGTACATGAAACTGCAGTGTCACTGTTAGTAAACTGGAACGCATGGTTCAAATTTCAAAGATTAAAAAATAGCTAATTGAGAAACTTATTACTTTGTTGTGTGAAATGTTTTCATCCTTAATTAAACTATTTTCCTTTTTTTTTCCTGTCTAATAACCATTTTATTCTCTGGTAATGGTAGAAGAATGGTTTGTTTTTCCTCATGCAAAAGTTAAGGACCATCTATCTAAATATTTATTTTCTCTAAATTTGCTCTGTCAGAAATCGTTCTAAGGGTGTTCAAGGAGAACAAATGGACACAACTGGGAAAACTGAAAGCCAGAGTGAACGGGCAGGATTCTCTAAAGCAAAAAGCAAAACGAGGCAACCAGGAACAGAGAACTCATCCAAGAAGACAGGAAGAACAGAAAACTCATCAGAGAAGACAGGAAGAACAGAAAACTCATCAGAGAAGACAGGGACAGGTGCACCAGCAGGGATGATGTAAGCCTGAGCATGACTTTTTAATTAAGAGTGAAATATACTTTGTGTGAGATATATATAGGTAGGAGTGTGTACAAATGGGACAAAAGGCTTTACGAGTGCAATCTATTATTACTATTATTTATTATTATTACCATTATTATTATTATCATTATTATGTGTGTGTGTGCCTGTATGCAATAAATGTAGTCGAGATTGTCCAAGATGGCCACAGATTGTCGTGGAGAAAAGTGGCCGTCTCAGATAAGGGGGCGTCTCATACAGTGTCATTGTGATGTTTAAACCATTGCGGGGGTGGGGGGGGGGGGGGATAGGAGGTGACCGTTTGTGCCTGTCGTTGTGTTATATAGGTAGCTGTAACAGTGCTTCCACCAGCTAAAGCTGAAAAGTAAGGAAAATTCTGCCGGCCCCAGCAGGGTCGAGGGACAGCGTCCCGGTGAGGGTACAGGGGGCTAAGCCCCCTAAGATATGGAAATTTAGTACTTTGACTTTTAGAGGGTTGAAAATGTCTTTTGGGAGCCTGTTTGAAGAGATTGCCAACAACCCATACTACCTATTTTTTCACCAAGATTTTGTCTTGTTTCATTTCTTCACCTACATATCTATCCATTGCTGGCAATGTTTAAAAGAAGGTTCCCCTTCCATTGCTACTGTAATTCGATTAATTTGTCATCGCACCATTGATAGAAGGCAAACCTGGGAATGATGATTAGATATGTACCTTCACAATACGGTTACCCAGCGTATACCCTAATTTTCCTCTATTTTCACGTCTGAATGTCGCATGTCACAACCTCGGAACACCACTTCATATTATTTTTGATTTTAGTAGCACAAATTTCTTTCATCGCGACCCTTGCCGTGTTCCCGTGCCGTAAAATCTTCGCAAAAATTTGCAAAAAAGTTTCTTACTGACAGTAATTTTCTGTCTAAGATCACAAGTCAATATACTTGATCAACGCGCAGATTTTCCAGCCTCGGCAACTATCCGCCGAAGATAGACAGACGGAGTGAGGGAATGATAGGAGGAAAGTGATACAAAAAGTTCGCCGGATTTTGATCAATTTGCTGGTAAAAATGTACTGCCAACCAACCCGCAATGAATGCATAGGGCATAGCGGAATAATGGCTGATTGCAGGAACTGCGCAATCTGGCAGGTTTCTATAACATTAACTTATTGCCGAGAGAATTACCGTAAATATCCGTAACTTATACAAGACGATACGAAGGCGAGTACAGATCTTTTGCTACGGAATTTCGGTAGCCCTACACTGTCGCAGATTTTTACGGAGGGAGTTGATATTGATGGAGGAACAAGTACGGAACTGGCAGAAAGTACGGATTTCCATAAAAATACGGAAGAGTGGAAGCACTGCTGTAAGAACAGGACGGACTGCTGTACATTATGTGGGCAGACCCAAAGCAACAGAGCAACTTACATGGATGGCCAGAAAAGATGGGCAAAAGGGGACGGATTTATGAATATGATGGGGAAACCGTGATAACCAATGTCTGTTGCAGATTTATCACTTGATGATGCTGACGTGTGTAGTTGTGTTTACATGTATGCCTATGAGGAACAAATAGAAAGAATAAATGCTTTTTGAATCCTTATTTCTTTTCCCCGACCTCCCTCCGTGGCACCTCACCAAGGCAAAAGTAGACTTACTGTTGACCACACACGACAAAGCAAGCACGAACACCAAAACATCTAAAGCAGAATACAAAAATACTTTTAGAGAAATACCCCGGTGCGGAGCTTATCTTCACAGATGGCTCCAAAAAAGACATTGATGTGGGCGCCGCTGCACTATCTCCCAACAGTACACACCAGAGGAGACTCCATCCTGAAGCCTCCATTTTTTCTGTGGAGGCCACTGCCATTGACATGGCACTGGACACCGTAGAAAATTCTCCTAACAAATCTTTCCTTATCCTTTCTGACTCTCTCTCTGGCATCACCTCACTCACAAACTACACACTCCTACACCCAAAAATAGTTAGGCTACAACAGAAAATACACACCTTAACTGAAACTGGGAAAAGTATCGTGTTCGCATGGATACGTAACCATGTGGGCATCCGAGGAAACAGCAGGTAGATGACCTGGCGAAGAAATCTTATCCCTTCTGTTGGGATCAACGACGAACACTCTCCCACAGACTGACTTTAAAAATAGGTCAAAAAGTACACCTCCAGTCTGTGGGAGAGCCATTGGAAAAACAAACTAATAACAAACTACGCAACATTTAACCCGACCTGGGACCGCAAAATCCTTCGGGCCTCTCCAGAAGAGACGATGTTATTTGTACTCGAATAAGCATCGAACACATGGCCTTAACACACAAATACCTCCTTCAGGGAGAAGAGAAGCCGTTCTGTGTCGGATACGACGCCGATTTTACCATTAGACACATTTTAACCGAATGTCTAGACTTCAGAGAGACCCGAAGGAAATACTTTAAATGCTAAAAATTTCAAGACATTTTTTCCGTCGCTGATCCCAACAGAATTTTGGATTTTATGAAGGCCATTGGCCTTTATGGAAAGTTATGAAATTTTTAAGTGTCATTTATAAAGTTGTTTTAAATTTAAATCTAAAATCTATTTACACTCGATTTTTTGCGTTTTAACAATTTTAAATAGAAATATTGACCAGTATCAGGCCAAGAAATAAACTGTTGAGTAAAAAAATCAACTTGTTTCGCGCGCTCATATGACCTTATGCAGTTGCGAGCTCCGTAAAACCCCTTACTAAACTAAAACTTTTTTAATCCATTTATGAACAGATCAGATATTATGGGTTCGTGAACAAATGAACACAACTGGTAAAACTGATAGCTAGAGTGAATGCACAGGATTCTCTAAAGCAAAAAGCAAAAGGGGTGGTGCTCTGGTGTTGTTTGCTCCTTCTTTCCTATCAAACATCCGTCGTCTCTCTCCTCCTTTTTTTTGTATGTTACCATACTGTCTAGTGTCTTATAATCACAGTTCTAATCTTCAGAATATATGTATGGCCTATTTGTGTTACAAATGCCATAATACTTTTATCCCTAATACATATCTGGTTGATGGATGCTGTGGTGTAGTTTGCTCCTTCTTTTCTATCAAACTTATCATTTTTATCATCCTTATCTCTCCTCCTTTTTTTGTGTGTGTTTGTTACTTTTTTGTAAAACCTTTAATCTTTGGTACTTGTTTGACCTAATTGTCTTGCAAGTGCCTTAAAACTCTTACTAAAACTAAAACTTAACTAACACAAACTCAAAACCAATTTATCCATCCCACAGGATCCCAACCAGTGTTTGTTTTGGCCGTGGCTCTCAAAAGTCTTTTCAACGAAAGCCTTACAGGAAGAAAAGAATTCAAGTGGAGACAGAAATGGAGCAACAATGAGGATATACCTGCGGCTACTCAATGTTTTATTAATTATTTTTGCTTTTTGTCAGGCTGCTGGATGTATAATATTATAACTATCAGCATTCTGCTCCTTTGAAAAATAAAGTTCTTTTTAAAAAAATTATTTAGGTGCTTACTTTGTTCATGAAAGTTTTCATTGTACCAGGGTATGTTTTGTTTCCGCTATTGTGATTGATTTTTCATTTCTTGGTTTTTTGTTTTGTTTTGTTTTAGTTTTGTTCTGTGGGGGGGCGTTTTTAATCGCCTGTTTTCACCGGTGTCTGTGGGGTAGTGGTGAGGCATTCTGCCATCACACACAGAAGGCCTGAGTTTGATTCCCATGCAAGGAGAATTTTGATAGAGTATGATCTCAGTCTCAGTCTTTCTGGTGGGAAGTTGTAGGTCTATCCCTCTCAGTCCTGGTTTATGCTGAGAGACAAATTTGACGAGGGTTTTTTTACATAGCTATTGCTTGATTCCGAAGCAAAACATTTCTGGATAATATTTTTAGTATTAGAGCCGATCGAAATGCGATCGCGTTTCTGACACTTCGAAGGTGTCTCGACTTCTTGAAAAACGACACTATTGAGTTTGAAGAAGGAAATATTGATGGATTTGAACAAGAACAGGCAAATGACAAGTAAGATAAATTAGATATTGATGAAAACATTGTAGCAAGAGTTCGGGGCGATTCCGATTAATCAGCTGTAGAATTTAGATCTAGGGCCTGGCCGCGAGGCTGAGAGTGAGAGTGACGGGTCAAACACCCAGACTGAACTGAAGTTAAAACATTTCCAACCGGTTAAGCATACATAAAGTTATATTTTTCTGAAAATACATTCATTTCTCTTTTTAATATTTATTCTTTCAGGGTTTTTGGAACTTGTTGTGTCTTTTTAAATGTGTGTATTCATGTGAGGTGGGTTCTTTCCCCTTGCTTAGGATCTAGGGGTAGACTTCCCGTCCAGACCTTTAGGGTGTAATGTGAACACAAGGCTTCCAGTCTGTGGGAGAGCCACTGGGAAAAGCAGAAAAATAATAAATTATTTGAAATTAAACCCAAACTAGAACAGCGAAATCCTTCGGACCTCTCCAGAAGAGACGAAGTCATTTTTACTCGATTGCGCATCGGACACACGGCCCTGACCCACAAATACCTCCCACAGGGAGATGAGAAGCCGTTCTGTGTCGGATGCGACACAGATTTTACCATTAGACACATTTTAACAGAATGTCTAGACTTTGGAGAGATCCGAAGGAAATATTATAAATGCAAGAAATTGCAGGATATTTTTTCCGTCGTTGTTCCCAGCAGAATTTTAAATTTTATAAAGGCCATTGGCCTTTATGGCGAGTTGTAGAGCGAATTGATATTATTAAAAAATTTTATTGTTACTTAGAAGAGTTGTTTTAAACCACATATATATTTACACTGAATTTAAACATTTTAACTTTTTAGCATTTTAAGTCAATTAGATAACCAGTCGTGAAGTGAGCTTTTTGCAAAGGTGAACAACTTGTGTTTCGCGCGCTCAAATGACCTTAGCAGTTGTGAGCGCCGTAAAACCTTATACTATACGATACGAAGACAAGGCTATTATTGTGCCAGCAGACAAAATTAGGATTATTTATCCATATACTAAGATTCTGTAACTACCAATGGATTTGATTGTCAACTTTCTTTGCTCAATTTGAATTTAGGTTACCAAAATTGTCTGTGGAAAAAGCCTAGGTTTTTATTTTTAATTATTAAACAGGGAAAAAAGGTGAATATGAACTGATTTTTGAGCTTTTAAGATAGTTATGTAGTTTTTCTTTCTGCAACTTACATTTTTTTCAAAATGGCAGACTTGACATTTTCAGCAGATGAAGTAAATAAGTTTATTCAGTGTTTAAGGCCATTGGCCCATGTCACATCACACAAAACACTCATTTGATAAGTAATGTTTCCATAATGAATAAGTACAGGTTGTGCACATATCTCTTATCATGGGTCAAACATTGCATATTTCTGTCACTGGGCCGAGTCTGGCTGAGAGGGATTAACAATTTCCTTTGATGGACAAAGTGTGAACAATAGAAAATAAAGTGAAATTCATCTTCAATTTCATGAGAGTTACACCTCTCACATACGAGCGAATTAGTTAATTTTCACGATAGAGGTTGTTATTTAATGGAAGGCTATGTGTTTTTAACAAAGCTATGACTCTTCTGTTCCCATGCCGTGGAAGGTTGTTGATATATTCAGCTGTTTCTTAAAACGGAATTGTAAGAGAGAAAACATTATACTTGCAACAGACTTCTTCCAGGGGTTCTTGTGGCCTAGAGGTTAAGGTGTTGGCCTCTCATTCAAAGGTCCCGGGTTCGATTCCGGGTAGCGACCAAAAAATTTTCTTCTCTAAAATTGTCTCCTTTCTCACCCTTTCCTGATCTCTAACAATGTTCTGTTGTCTGCTTTCATTTCCACTTTCTGCCCCCACCCCCTCACCTCCTTTGCCCCCTCCTCTGGGCTCCTGACTCTTTCTGCAGCCTTTCTACTGCTACTCCTTGGCTCCTCCTAACTGCTGTCTTTCTGCCACACCCCTGATCTTCTGGTAGGAAAGATCTACACCTAGCCTTCTCGGACAAGGGCGAAAAATCTCGGAGGGCCCGTGTGCAAGTTGCGCACGTTAAAGATCCCTTGGTGGTCTAAAATCGATAAGAGTAGGCTTCGGCCGCCACCCGGGCAAAATTCAAAATTTCCTACCAACGAAAAAGTATTAGGTGTGTCCCGCGCGCTCATATGACCTTATGCAGTTGCGAGCGCCGTAAAACCCTGTACTAAACAAACAAAAACAAAGACTTCTTCCTCTATGTTCTGCCCAGAATGATCAACAAGTCTACTTTTTACTTCACTGAGAAAGAGTCTAGTACTTCCAACATTTTGAGAAAACCAAGCATATCCAAAACCCAGGGAAAATAATAGGTTTTTAACTTCAATAGCCCAGTTGACTCTGCCCAGTTCACAGGAACGATATACAAATGTAATTGCATGTAACATTTCTTTGGATATCTGTCATTTTCTAAGTGTATAAGTCTGCACCAGCATTTAATGTAATCAGAACATGAGTTGGTTCTTCTCACTTCTCTTAGAACTAAACATTTGGGTGGAGTTTTCAAAGCGAGATAGTTATCTAATGCTTCATTAGAGTTCAAAATATGAAATTCATGTAAAGCTTTGTATTTTTGCATAGTAGCATTCTTTACCAAACCACGGTGGTTGGGAGGTACACTTTTTGAACCTTCTAACACCTGTAGATTCCTTACAATCGGCTGCGCTTTTAAAACAATTATTCACATCACAACAGCATCGTTTGTTTCACCTACATGGATAAGATCAGAAAATTCATTTTAACACATAACAGGTTGTCCTCTAATGCATGTACATATAGTCTTCGACTTGTGCGTATTGTTCCAAAAACATTTCTGGATATCATATAATGGACACAAAACTTCTTGCTCTGGGTTGACATTCGATGCCGGGTGCTGTAAGCGTTAGACTAAGAGGAAAATGGCCAGACTCTGATCTAGGGATTATTTTTAAAGCTTAAATTACCATCCTGAAACCCATCCGTGCTTACAATGATGTAATCGACGACTGACTTGCCTTTGTTTGCAATGCAGGTGATGTTCCCTTCCTCGTCTCCATTTGTTCTGCCATTCAGTATTGGAAGTTTGTTAATTTTACAAAGCTCTACAAGTTGAAGCCCAAATGCATTTGTTTCTATATCCTGAAACTTACGACCCCTGACATCGAAATCCATATAATCTGAGATAAAATCGCAAGTGTCAAATCCATATATACAAAAGAAGCCCCGTTATCAGGCAAAACAAAGTCATCCATGACACCGGTCCTAGAATGTAGATCTCCAGTAATCAACCAGGGCAAGTTTCCATATTTTACATTGATCGTTTCCCACCATTCACTATATTATGCTATATGTACTGGTCAACGCCCTCCAATAATGTCTCATGATACACAGGTGAGTATTCATGGAGAATGTAAACAAAGCAAAACAATACATCCACAGTTGATCGTAGCACACTTTTGTCTACAAGGGGAAAAAATGCATTCTTTTTCTGAAGTTGTCAGACGTTGAAAAAAAGAAGCAAGTGCATTTCTAATCATTACAACAACTCCTCCACCAAGATAGTGTTGACAGTAAGAAAAGTACAGATGATAGTCAGGCAACTTTGAAAGAAGCAGTTCTTTGGAACAGGCATTAATTTCATTTTAAACGAAACTATAAATAGCATATTATACTGTGAACAGAATGAGATGAAATCGGGATCAAAAAGTTTGGGTTGCAAGCCACCGACATTCCACTAAAGTAGTTTAACATCGTTAGTTTTTTCACATAGGTTGTTATTGTAGCTATTTGGTTTTCCCGTACCTCTGTTTTCACTGTTGTTCTGAAGGGGCCGGCCGAAGTCCTATCTCGCCGCAGACCGACCTCCTTGAGTTCTCGTTGTTGTTGTTCCGTGTGCCTGCGCTGATCTCCTTGCGTTACCAATGTGTCGGTGGGTAGTGGCGGAGGAACCCGAGGGCGCCAGCTGAGTCTCTGGAACCACAACCAGTTTTCCATTCTTGCAGTATCCTCTCTGGCCTTTGTCTCTCAGTCTGCCCAATTCCTGGCGTTGCTTCAGAGTAAGGTCATTTGAGACGCCAACATCCATTCTACGAAAATCCTGTCTCGCCCTGAGAACCTCTAGTTTGTCCACGAACTGTGTGAAACGAACTATGACCGGCCTCGTGCTGCCCCTGCCGTGTGCACCCAACCGGTGTGCACGAATTATGTCTTTCTCCTTCCAGGTTTTGGAGGGCACTGCTTTGTTTAGGAGATCGGTTATCTTCCTTCTAATTTCTGTGTTGTCGCCATCCCTTTCCTCCATTATTCCGAGGAAAATAACATTTTCACGGATTTTCAGCAGATGAGATTGCAATAAAGATAAAGTTATAAACAATTCACAGATGCTGATTGATTATTCATTAATTCATAGATTCTCATTTTGTTGGTACAGTATACAATCTTTTTTAGCTCAAGACACTCTGAAAGGATGTTAGATAAGTTCAACGGGTTGAGGCTCACCATTACATTTTTTATGGCAGTTTTTTTTTTTTTTTTTGGGGGGGGGGTATTGAAAATTTGTCACCTACTTATTGTTGGATTAGTTGGCTTCATTTTATTTATTTTACAGTGGCGTCCAAAAGAAACTTGAAAATGTAATCACCAAATCATTGCGTTAAAGCTTCTCATTACATCTACTCATGCAGCATACCAATTTAAAGATAAATAAATTCTACACCATCTGACACATTAGTATTTCATCTATGATAAGAGACGTCCGAGATATGGTCACTTAAAATTTACCTTAAAAATCGAGCCAGGCAAACTTGTGCGAAAGCAAAGAAACGTAAAATTATCTTTGCGCATGTATTGAGGAGCCTCAATATTGACAGAATGGACATACATTAATATCCAATGAATGGAGAATTTTGTATTGCAATAAACAATGTTCCATTTTGATATTTTGTCACGATAGTTTCAAGCAAAACAGAAAACAGAGATCACAAATACCATGCAAAACTTGGACTTAACATTAAATTAATGTGCTCATTCTGTCCCCGTAGAATCATGCAAATTTAGATGGCCAAATTATGCAAAGAAAATTCAAAATTATGCAAAAATTATGCAAGTTACCGTAACACCATTCGCGACATGTTTCACACTTTTTCAACAAGAATTTTCATGATTTTCATATTTTATGTGCAGAAAAATTGAAAACAGAATATATCAGTATCAGTAATTTGTTGTGTATTTGGAAAGAAAACAATAAATACCAGTCAGAAAAAAAAACAACCAGAAAATATAATCTCTGTAACTTTCAGCTGTAGATTTAGATCTAGATCTCTATAGGGGAAAGAAAAATGTTTTTTAAAAAATAAATAAAAAAGACATCTGGACCTCTGATGCAGGCACATTACTAAAACCAGGGACACCTGTCAAACATGAAACATCAGCAGACATGAGAACAACAACTTTTGAAGGATTGAAAAATTGAACATGGAACAAAATCCCAACCCATAACCAAGATCTTCTAACGAGGAAAATAACCAAACTTGTCACTTAAATGAGACTTATTACGGTGATTACTTCCATTTAGTCAACGGCGAGGCGTTAATTAATTGTTTTGTGAAAAAAAGGAAAAAATCGTGAAAAAACGAGGGGAATCCAAAATTATGCAAATGTTGCAGAATTACGACCCTATGTGCCGAACCCTCTGCGCTGTTTCAAGTGTCAGAAGCTCGGCCATAGTCAGTCGATATGCTGACACGCAGCCGTGAGTCCTCGTGGCAATACCAGGCATCCTGAGAAGGAATGCAAGCCTAGTCCTTGTTGCCCCAATTGCCTCGGCCGGCACACAGCCTTTAGTAAGGATTGCCCGACTTGGCTCCAAGACGCGCAATCCAAGAGCATAAAGTACGAAATGGCTGCTCTTTTCAGGAGGCCCAAAAGGCTGCCTGCCCGCCAGTGTGACTTCGGTCCCTGGCGGGTCGTACGTAAAGGTAGCACGGGAAGACACGAGGTCGGCAATTTCTTCTACTGCTGACCTCCCAAAGCCCGCGGTCAACAGCCATGTCTCTGTGCCTAAGAATAAAAAGGTTCTTCCTATCCATGTGGTACCCACCATTGAGATACCACAGACTAGTAACCGTTGTGAGGTTCTGAGGGAGGACGGGATGGACTCTTCCTCCGCCCCCTCTTCTCCCCACTTCTTCTTCTTCTTCTTCTCCTCCTCCTCCTCCTCCTCCTCCTCCTCCTCCT
>NW_004797303.1:497318-500308 GCF_000002075.1 Aplysia californica
ATTTCAGAACGACCCCTTTAGGGGTTTTCTGGATGAATCGATCCATGTCTAGATCTACGACCCTCCTGGCCTAAGATTTAAAGTCTTTCACAAATGTTTATACTAGATCTAGATCTATCTATCTGGTGCTACGGAACCAAGCAAGCTAAGTAACCAGACGATCGTGTCTCCGATTGAGTTTATTTTATACTATAGATATCTAGATCTAGAGTTTAGATTTAGCTAGATCTAGAAGAAGAAGTAGAAGATGATTCAGTCCAAACAGGACTATTGGGAAGGTCAGGTCGGGACGGGTCGGTTTGCTCGACAGACTGATGGCGCAAAGTGGCTGTCGTGGCACAAATCGATCGCGCCCGACTCGTTGCCTCAAAAACGAACGCGTTGTTTTCAGGCAACGAGTCGGGCAATCGTCCCGACCCGATCTCATCCAAAACGGGCACTCGGGTACCCCATAGTACAAAGGAAGTGGTAGATATAATTTCAGGTACAAATTGTCCCCCTTCGCGTCGTTATTTTTAGTTGTGGAAGAAAATATCGGTTATATTTACCGAATTTAAAAGACTATTTTTCCAACTTTTGCAGAAAATTGTCTAAAATTTGTGAATTCACGAAAATGGCAAAAGTTGCGTGCGCAACTTGCAGGTTGCGCGCGCGAATTTCTCTGAGGACAGAATACCCCACCAGTATTTACCTTTGTCGAGATAACGACCAATAAACAAGTAAAATCAAAAGTAACAATTTATCGGGAAAAAAACTAAATTAGGACGTTTGTGTTGATATTTGTTGTTATTTTGTTGTTGTCTGTTGTTATTTGTTATCAGTTGTTATCTGTTGTCATCTCGACAAAGATAAAAAAAAACAAAACAAGTAAAAGTAACCAAATTAGGACGTTTGTGTTGATATTTGTCGTTATTCTATTGTTATCAGTAGTTATATCAGTAATCGTTATTTGCTGTTATCTCGACAAAGACAAACACCGAAATCGAAAGTAACAATTTATTGGAAAAAGAAACTAAATTAGGACGTTCGTGTTGATATTTGTTGTTATTTTGTTGTTATCCGTTGTTATCCGCTGTTATCAGTTGTCATTTGTTGTTATCAGTTGTTATGGTCATTAATTTAATTTTGTCACAGTTTGTGATGATTTTGAGGTATATTAAGGACGGTAAACAGGTAGAGCGGTTTCTAAAGTCTTTATGAAGCCAAAGATAGAGCTTCATCAGGGCTCGTTTCAACCCTAAACAAAGCTTTAGAACCATTCAGCGTCGATGAGGACTGCTGATCTCCCAAACCTACGATGGGGCAGCTGTAATAAGCGGGAGAGTCTCTAGTGTGCAGACTCAGATGTGCCAATGTTTTTCCCTTATGCTGTCTTTATTCATTGCTATGCGCACCAGCTGAATCTTCTTTTAAAGCACTCTTGTTCAGGGCATCGGGCTACAGGATATTTTTTGCTAACGCTGTAGGCTTTTCGAAACTTTTTGCCCACTCTACAAAATGCATCGGCGTTCTCATCTCAGACGCGTTTGTCACCTGAATATTCCACAGCCGTCTGCAACAGGGTGGACTTTTCAATCTCGACTTAATAACACAGTCTTCACTTGGAGAGGAGAGATCCAGCTCTGTCTTGAACATATTCAGTCGGAGCAATAGGACGATAATACCGCCAACGAAGCGTGTGGTCTCTTGAATGTATTAAAGAGCGATACATTTACATTTCTCTTCTTTTTGCACTTTTAAAAACAAATTGTTCATTCATGTTGACATTGTGTATGGGATCCTCCAACACAGAAGTACAAGGCCCATAGCACCCCAAATAGCTCTAGAAAAGCTTAAAGCATCCGTTGGGGAAATCAAAAACAGTAGATCTATATGTGTTCCATCAACAAGTAAGACCCCCGAGGAGACGCAGAAATCAAAACACCAACGAAAATGCTGCAAAGGAGGCATTAGCATAATAGTTGATCTAATTGTTGACCGTTTCTTGAAGCAAAATAAAATCAATACACTATCAATCGTCGACCCCTCCAAATTCCAAGACTATCAAAAGTAATTTCCAACAGTTCTTTTGGATCGTACAATAGAAAGCTAATCTGTTCGCCTAAAATCGTGTCACAAACAGAATTAGAAATATTTGCAATGAAACATTTAAGTTTGGTCAGTGTCGTACAATCCAGGGCCTTTATTCAACTCTGAAGGACTACAAACTCGACACAACATTTAGAGAAGATACAAAATCCTAGAAATCGCACCAATGTTTATGTCGATCCTCAAGGACATCATTTACAGCATCCCCAACTTCGTGCACAGTAATGGACACCTTGCTGCAGCAAAAGAACGAGGGGTAGACTGCTTCTTCAAACAGATTTTCTCTAAGTGCAGGTAGGATGAAGAATGCATCTCATTTACCTTGCCCTAGACTATCCTCAACCTGCTCTAACTAAGTTCATTGTGCACGCCCACTTTTAAGACCCACGAGCCACCCCTGCTTTCTACTGCTACTCCTTTTCTTCTTCTTACTGTTCTCTTTCAGCCACACCCCTTATCTTATGGTAGATAAGATCGAACACCTAGCCTTCCCAGATACGGGCGAGAAATCTGGGAGGTCACGTGCAAGTTGAGCACGTTAAAGATCCCTTGGTGGTCCTACAATCGAAAAGAGTAGGCTTCGGTCGCCTCCAAGGTAAAATTCAAAATTCCTACCGAACGGAATGTTTAATGTGTCTCGCGCGCTCATAATAATATGACCTTATTATGCAGTTGCGAGCGCCGTAAAACACTTACCAAAGATACAAAAATGAAAAGCTTAAAAAGGTGAGGGGAGCACGAGCTGTGTGTGTGTGTGTGTGTGTGTGTGTGTGTGTGTGTGTGTGTGTGTGTGAGAGAGAGAGAGAGAGAGAGAGAGAGAGAGAGAGAGAGAGACATAGAGTGTATGCGTGAGTGTGTATGTGTGTGTGAGTGTGTGTGTATGCGTGTGTGTGTGTGTGTGT
>NW_004797303.1:501581-502801 GCF_000002075.1 Aplysia californica
GAGAGGCGTTCTGTCAGCGAACTCTTTAAAAAAGACGTTCTTCCGAATTTTGAGTGTTAATTTTTTTTTTTTTAACTAGCATCAGTTTCACTCTGTTTTTTTCACTCAAGTAGGGTAACAGGTCAGACTATCGAATTAGCAAATAATCAGCCCTCTCTCGCTCAGCACAAAAGGAGAGAGGGCTGGCTTGCGGTCGCCCGATCTAGTGAATAGAGAGTAGTGGTTTATTATCCATGGTCGAAACAGACTTTGAGCTTTTGAGTGAGGCTAGAGAGGTGAGCAGAGTGCTTGATTCCCCGTTTGGACTTTTCTGTTGACATCCACCACTTGGCGCTCATATGACCTTATGTAATTGCGAGCGCCGTAAAACCTTACTAAAACAAGAAGCAGCTCCAAAAAACACGTCAGTTGTTGTTGTTTACGTTTCCCCGCAATGTTAAGGAAAACAAGACAGATCCCAGTCGGAAATGAGGAAGGAAGAAGGCGGTGGCGATGGGTTGGACATACCCCCAGTCGCCTCAGAAAGTCAGCAGCTGCGTAACAAAGAAAGTGATGGATAGGAATCCACAGAGTAAAAGATCAAGGGGAAGACCACGTGGAACCTGGAGAAGAACCACGGAAATTGATCCTGTACAGAAAAGTGGAAAGACATGGAATAACATCAAGAGTAACATAGCCCAGGATAGAGAAAGGTGGAAAGTGTTTGTTCGTGGCCTATACTATACCCTGGTGCAGGATAAGAAAGGCAATGATGACGATGATGACGTTTCCCCACAAGGCCGAAGGGCTGAGCGCACTGTAAGACAATGATCGATGAGCAATACAGGAAAAACCTTGGTACCACTAATATAACCTTCTCAGCTGCTGAAGGACTGATCTCTGCTTAAACATCCACACTGAAATCCCGAATCTCAAGAAGAATTCTCACTCTTTAAAGCTAAAACTAAAACTAAAATACAACAAAGAAAAGAGTGATCTTTGCTATAAATACTTCCGTTCACTTTTCAAAGGGTTTTAATTATTTAAAGTACAAGTAAAATTAAAGTTTGCGTACAACATGCATTGTGCATTGTGAGAATACAGAAAAAATTTTAATGGCAAAAAGCGATAGTTTTACCGTACTCGGAATTACAACTGATATATAATTTACCCTGCTTGTTAGTAAGCCCCTCGCTCTCTCTCTCTCTCTCTCTCTCTCTCTCTCTCTCTCTCTCTCTCTC
>NW_004797303.1:502901-505017 GCF_000002075.1 Aplysia californica
CACGTGCATGCACAAAGTTTTCAAAATATAATTACCCAATATCACGGAAAGCAAGCGCGTTCGATGGGGCAACGATCATCTTTTTTTTTTTTCTTTGTCTTTGTACTACCTGATTTTGGGCCAATCTACCTGAAAATGACCCTGAATCTACCTGAAATGGGAACTTTGAAGTAGGCAGCCCTGCAAACATATTAATGCCCCCCCTGCGAATGACCTAAAGACACTTCAGTCAGTAGCACTGCCCTGGGGGGTATATTGCACTTTAGAAGAAAGAATTTGATGCATGATACTAGTACCTTTTGCTTTACTATTTTTCCGCGGAGTATTTCAATTTTATGAATGCTGTAAGAGGAGCTAGAGAGTAGATATGTGGACAATCTATAAATTCTAATATTTGTGTTTTAATCTCATTTAGGGATGTCAGACTCCAGAGAAGGCCACTCCCAGGACCCCTGAGAAGCACAGGCCATCGCCTGGCTGTTTAAAGTCCTCAGGAAAAGCCCCTTTTCTACACAGTGAACAAATAAAGAGAAGATCAGGGCGAAAGATTCCAAGGCGAAAAACTGTGATAGCATCTGACCCTGCTGCCCCATCGAGCCCTTCTGTTCCATCTATCCCTGCTGCCCCGTCCGGCCCTGCAGAAAAAAACAATAGGTAATAGCAAAGTTGAATTTGATATACCAGTAGGCTACTTCAAAATACAGTAGTCTCCACCTAAGATCCCGGTGCTCAGGAGCAAGGAAATGCAGGATCTTAGGCGAAGCGGGATCTTAACCGACAAACCCAGGGAAGAATCTACGGTGACTCATGTTAAGGCTCACAATCCGAAAATGGTCTCCCCCCACTCCAGAATGAACTGACGTGACCTCTGGGTGGGTTTACGACATACGGCGAGCAAAGAGTGGTTAACCATGATGGCCTATCACAGTGCATAGTGGCATGAGGCGTGCCATTTTCACTTATTATCCTATCATGAGTCTCAAGATCTACCTTTATCCAGTTGCCCCTCCCCTTTATGTATAGCTCTCCATCTGTGACCGAGTCCCCCCCACCCCACCACCTTTGTCGTTACACACTATTACGTTGTGTACACACCAATTAAAATTCAGTCTGTCTCGCAAATTCGGGAGTAGAGACAACTGCTGAAATGGTCAGGGAAGAGTTCACTTTTCAATGTGATCCCGCCTAGAGCGAACGTGTAGGTCCTACCCACCCAGCGACTGATGTAAGTTTAGGGGGAAAGCTTAGGTGTGAGTGTGATGCGTGGGGAAAACAAACGTATCGGTCAGTTCACACCCCGGTGTGATCCCGTCTGGGGCAAACATTGTATCGCTTCATAGAGTTTTACAACGTGTATGTGATCACATTCACAATAGTGACTGATCTTTGAAGCGACTGACAGTTTATTGATCTTAGCTTTTCACTCTTGGCTAATCGGCTGTGCCCACCCGGGTTTTTGTTCTGCAAATTATTATCTGAAATACGGGATCTTAGCCGAATGTAGACCTTCAGGGTGAATTAGAGTGGGATCTTAGAGGTGACTTTTGTAAAGTAAAAATTATGTTTTCTTAAACAGCGGGATCTTAAGCGAACCGGGATCGTAAGCAGTGGGATCTTAAGCGAAGACTACTGTATTTGGATATGTGAATTCATACTAGATATGCAACTTTTGAATATTTATTGTGCATATGTAGAATGTTCTATTTGTACCTTGTATAACCCTTTGGGGTCTTTTTCTTTTTCTGAAGCTTTTGTGTGGGTGACTATTTACGTTGGACTTCATCTGTATGCAAGAAGACTCAAAGTTTTAATGTCCTGTTAAGCATGGATTATAGTTAGAAGACATAAACCGTAATACAGTGCAATGAGCACTGCATTCAATATGAACCAAATGTTCAGAGTGAGAATGGTCTATGCATTTTAATGAAATGATCTTACTGTAGGAGGGACTTGCAATGTTGACAGATGTTTTTATGCCTTTGGTGTCCACAGGTCCTTGAAGTAATTGAACTTTGCCATGTGCACCATGTCTCCTGCATGCATCAAAAGCTGGAGAGCAGCAGCAAAGAGACTGGAGATGCCTGGTTCTTTCCTGACATTGCCGATTTGACGTTTA
>NW_004797303.1:505117-509230 GCF_000002075.1 Aplysia californica
CGTAACCTTGGTTACCATTTCCATAACCTTGGTTACTGTGTCCATAACCTTGATTGTTGTTGCCGTAGCCTTGGTTACCGTATCCATAAGCTTGGTTGTTGTTGTTGCTGCCATAACCTTGGTTACTGTATCCATAACCTTGGTTATTGTTGCCGTAGCCTTGGTTACCATTTCCATAACCTTTGTTGTTGTTGCCGTATCCTTGGTTACCATTTCCATAACCTTTGTTGTTGTTACCGTATCCTTGGTTACCATTTCCATAACCTTGTGAGTTGTAGCCATAGCCTTGGTCCCCGCGGCCATAGCCTTGGTTATTATAGCCGTAGCTTTTGTCCCCATATTCCTTTTTCTCGTAGCCATCACCGCTGAAGAAGAAAAAAAGTGAAGTTTAAAGTTAGCACCACAAGTTGTCCATGGCCTATAAACCCCTCAACAAACGTAAAAACGTTCAAAACAGGTGACAAGACAGCACCCTTATGATTGTAGGATTCTAATTCCAGGTTTGGTTGTTTGTTTTTTCTTTTTTGTTTTGTGTGTGTGTTTTGTTGGGGGGTGTTGTTTGTTGGTTGGTTGTTGTTTTTTTATACGACACATTACTGACACAACACAGTCACAGCGGCTTGAGATAATCCAACGTGTGTACTTTGTTGGAGTTTTATTTTTCAGTTTGATGCTTAATCAACAGATAAAGTTTGAAAACATTTTAGCTGTAAGAGTAATCTAACATGCTAACGCAAAACTACAGCTTATCTATTCCAAGTTTAAGACTTTAAAACTATCGTACTACTACAAGTTCTCTTACTGCCCAAGTTACCGGAATTTGTTGAAGGTCAGAAGACATTATTTAGGAAGTGTTACTACTAAATATGTTGGGTTATAATGAGAGAGAGAGAGAGAGAGAGAGAGAGAGAGAGAGAGAGAGAGAGAGAGAGAGGGACAGGAGAAAGGGAGGGAGGTAGAGAGGGAAAAGGAAAGTAAGACGCGAATTAGGAGAGGACGGGAGAGAGAGGGAGAGAGAGAGAGAGAGAGAGAGAGAGAGAGAGAGAGAGAGAGAGAGAGAGAGAGAGAGAGAGAGCAGTATTCTGTCTGTTTTAATAACTATTTTAAGGTTATCATAATTTGATCTGTTATTAACAAGAATAACTTGTCCTTTGCTTCTCTGTGTACCTTCAGCAAAAAAGAATTCTCCTTTCCAGTCTAATTCCCATTCCTTTGCTGTTTTCTCTGTGATAAACGTTTCTTGAAGACAAACGATATCAAATTTTGTACACTGACGGAAGATAGTTTTTCGCTTTAGTTTGTTATTTAGACTTCGACAAAATCGACGCGACTTCCAAATTTCTTTCAGTCCCGCTCTCCATGATTCAAAATCCGATCACATTGCATCATCGCCCTTGATCAATTTTAAAGTATAGCTTGCGTTTTGGGGCTGTTAACTCCTCTACAGATCATTGATAATACCTTTATAATAATCTTTGTTTAAGTTTGAGTTAGGGTAAAGAAGAGGATTTACTTCACAGCAGTTTGAGTAATAATAGTGAGGAGAGAGGTGAAGAAAGAGAGAGAGAGAGAGAGAGAGAGAGAGAGAGAGAGAGAGAGAGAGAGAGAAAGAGATAAAGAAATATAGAGAGTAATTGTGTGTGTATGTGTGTGTGTGAGTGTGTGTTTGTGTGTGTGTGTGTGTGTGTGTGTGTGTGTTAAGAAATATGTATGAGCTTGTGTACTAAATGTGAGTGAGAAAAAGGGGGAGGGAGAGGTGCTGTACGAAAGAAGAGAGAGAAGGAGAAAGATATGTGAGGTGACGAGAGAAGACAAGCAGGAGAGAAAACGATCAATGGAGGAAAGAATTCTTTGTACCAACGTAAAAACAACAACAACAAAACAAAATCCAACTCACAATCTAGACTCGTATGTCCGTAAAACCGTGCCGGGTCGGAAACCTATAAAAAAAAGCTTTTACCAACAAGCAACTCTACGCGTTGTCCTTTTTTTCAAACCAATCCGTATTGTCTAAACTTCTTTCTTCGGTACTTTCTCCCATTTCAATGCCACCTTTCTCCCGAGACTCACTCCTCTCCCCACGCGGTCTTTTTTCGTTTGAATTCCCCCAAGAAGACTTTCTTCTTTTTGAAGCTGAGCGCACCCTGGAAACACTATGCGCCCCCATGCTTTTTTCCAAGCACAATCGTTGTTTGTCTCAGCTTACCTCTGGTAGTCACAGACGGCGATCGGGATCGCGGTACGGAAACAATGTTGGTTGCCAGAGCGTTGTCCACCTCTCCGTCCCCTCCTACGTTCCCCTCACGGACAGAGTGTACACTCTCTCTTGTTTTCGCCGGTTCCTTGGATCCGGGTTGTTGCCTGTCCTTATAATAGATAGACGCATTGAAAACACCACCAACTTTTAATGACAATGGCAGGGGAGAAGTAGGGGGAGAGATGTAAACAAAACGTCACTTGATGTCATGTCACTGTCTTCGCCTGATGTCATGTCGCCGTCACCTAATGTCATGTCACTGTCTCCGCCTGATGTCATGTCGCCGTCATCTGACGTCATGTCACTGTCTTCGCCTGATGTCTCGTCGGTCGGACTGAACAGAGGGACACTCACCTGGTGTTATTTATCTCTATTATTTAATCTATTATTTTATACTTGAACAATCAGTCAGCGAGGATTTTGTCGTCATACATCACATTTGTTTGTGTTTGCAACTTTCTGTGGGTTTGTTTTGTTTTGTTAATGTTTTTGCCTTGTATTGTGTACAGCATGGGTTCAGAGACCTATGTTGAGGCTGTTTTTGGAAAGGTCCTTTTTTTTTGGGGGGGGGGGGTATCAGTAAATGGTGCTTGTTAATTCGTTGCCATGGTACTGAAAGCTGGACAGTGTTCTCCTCGATAACGGAAGCTCAACAGTTTTTTCTGTGACGCAAGGTTTTGTCTCTTTTCAGGCATGGTTTTGTTTGCCTCTTTTTTTTTTGTTTTTGTCTGGTCAAATTGTCAAGCTGTACGTTTGATGTGGATGTCTTCAGCTTGCCAGTTACAAAAACCTTGCTGATTTTATTAATTTTTGTTAAGGAGTCTCTAGGTGTGTTCATTGAGGAGTTTCGCTCACGTCTCTTTCTGCTCTGGGTAAATTACGTTTTCCTTTTTGCTGAGAAGGAATAGGTTTTTCGAGGAGTCTGTGATTGCTTCTCTTTCTCCTTTCTGCTCTCTGTACGTAATATTTTCCTTTTTTTGTGTGGCCATTGAAGTGAATAGAACTCGTCTAATTTTTGTCCGGAAGGATTCAGCTTTTTGCCACAGAGTCCACCTGGTGGGAACTTTTCACTGCCTGGTTTGTGCCTGATAGCAATGTCTTTTGGGCACGTCCCGTTATTCTCCTATAAAAATGCCCCTCTTCTGAAATTCGGCCTCAGGTGGTTTGTGGGTGCCCTGCTTTTCTTTGCTCCTTTTTTCCTATAAAAAATCTATTGTCTTTAGCTCTCCTCTTCCTCCTCCTTTGTGTTTGTTACTCTCTTGTAAAACCTCTAATCTTCTGCACTCATATATGACCTAATTGTGTTGCGAGTGCTGTAAAATGCTTAGAAAAGCAAAAAGCTTTTCTCACTTTTTTAAATGTCCTCTTCTGAAACTGGCCCATTTTCTCCTACCGCTATCTTTGGAGTTATCAAGACGGTGCTGTTTATTTATTTATTTATTTTTGTCTACACGCTACCAGTTTTACTATTGCACAATGTCCGTGTAGAATAACAAGGAAACTGGGCGCTTTTTCGGTAGTTCCCACCCCGCTTATTTGGACCTAGATCCAGATCTAGATTTAGATCAGAAAGCTATGTTTGATGCGCGGTGAGCGAGAGATATCAAACTCAAACCTAACGCCAAAACATAAAATTATAGTAAAGTGTCCCCCCCCCCCGACTCAAAGCCTCTGACGAGGATGTAGAGGGAAAATCCATATTAAAAAGCTCACACTCGGGTGTTTGTCGGATTAGGTAAACTTCAGTGGTATGAGAGCACAAAGGAAGTTTTTGCAGTGTGCGTAAGATAACTGTTGTCTCGAGTTATCAGGATAAGATCTATGGATGCAAATTTGCGATACAGATGTGTGCAGTC
>NW_004797303.1:509330-512061 GCF_000002075.1 Aplysia californica
TAACGCACAAGGGGGGTTATTCCTGAAAATTGCTTTTTGGGAAAAATCGAAAGAAAATTTTTGCCCCTTGTCAGTTTCTTAAAGGCCCATGAGACTTCTCTCGATAGCCAAACAAACTACACGTAAGGAAACCAAATTTTTCTTATAATTAGGGCAAGGTCACAGAATTCCCCCTTAGGGTAGAATTCGGGGGGCAAAGTCCATTTTTAGTGGGGTCAAAATTTCGGGAAAACCCCCGAAATCTGGATTAGCCCGCTTGTCCTTAAAAGCGACCATCTAGACTTAGATCTAGATTATTATTTCTTGTGGCCAGTCAAACACAAGGAGCTGATACATGTATTGAAGGTAAACATTTTACAATAATATGAAAAAAAGTATTAGGTGTATTTTTGGTCTTTACCAAACTGGACTTTTCTAGTCGTTCCCTTATTGTGGAGATAAAATTTAAATTGTTAAAGTGGCCAAAATGTTGATCTTGAGTTCCTTATTGTAGTCATGTATCCCTGCCTTAGTAAACTCAGCTTGCCTCAGTAATCCTCCCCCCCCCCCCCGTCCTCCCCCTCCTCTCTTGGTTGCATAAATCTAGAATCTAGACCTAATTGTTTTGCCTCTCAAGATTTATGGTTGAATTCCAGTACTAGAGTGTAAACATAGTAGGCCAATGACTTTCAGCTGATGTTAATGCACCGATCATTCCTTTCATCGAAAGGGGGCCCAGCTAGCAATAGAATATGTCTAACTCTGACGTTTTCCACATGTTTGAATCTCTCCCATGTACTTTCACTGAAATCTGTCTGTTCGTCCTTTTAGCATGATGATAATATGTGAAACGTGCTGACAAAATGAGTTACTTCATGGATTTGAGCCTTATGGAAATAGATATATCACTCTTATTGTCTTATAAGTTTTTAAAAAATACATACGTATGAAATAATAACAGGCATATTATTACACTTAAAGAATATGGCATCAATAGAAAATCTACAAATTTGACCCTAGTGTTGATTTTTTTGCCAATATCTTCATTTGTGGATTGCGAGAAGTAACTCATTTTGTCAGCACAGCTCACATATGGCCGTGTGCAGTTGCGAGCTCCGACAAACTCTTGCTAAAACACGACTGATCCTAGATTTGTTGCGGTGAAACCTATTGGAACTTAAATGACCAAAATTGAGTAGATAGTGCCGTAAAACACCTACTCAATCAATCACTGAAATCTGCGGCAGCGATTGCCGATTAGGTGCTTCCTTGTCACAAGCAGAAATCTCGATTCTGATTCCTGACAGGGAAGAATGTTTATCAAGTACCTCGAACTTTCTGCTGGGATGTTGTATCCCTAATTGAGTCGATAGTGCCGTAAAACATCTACTCAATCAATCAATCATGTTGTATCCGTCTCAGCCCAGGCTGGCCCGGGTATAAATTGTATCGACAGGGGTTTTTGAAACATCTGTATCTAAAAATAAAGAAAATGTAGACTACTTTCAGCACTAGATATCTAATTGCAGTTTTATTTTATCTTGCTGTTCGGAGAGTGACAGGCTATTTCTTGCCCCCAGTTGCTGGGAGAAAAATGCTGAGCTCGATGAGACGTCAAGCTTGTGTGTGTTTCTGAGGGACACAGTTTCCGGGTCGAAATCTATCACCTGATTTTTTAAAAGGCACATCTTCAAATCATGATCCTTGCCATGTTTTTGTGGTTAAACAGTAGGCCTATTTATAGTTCAACTATTCTATTAGGCCTATTTATAGTTCAACTCTTCAATTAGGCCTATTTATAGTTCAACTCTTCAATTAGGCCTATTTATAGTTCAACTAGTCAATTAGGCCTATTTACAGTTCAACTAGTCAATTAGGCCTATGTATAGTTCATCTAGTCAATTAGGCCTATTTATAGTTCAACTATTCAGTTAAGATTGACTTACGGTACAGCGAGAAACTAAGAGTGGGAAACATAAATTTGACCCCCCCCCCTTCCCTTTTCTGCCAACCCCCTCCCATCAGGATTCCAACACATACGCACAAATTGTTAAGCTGTTAAAAAAAGTTCGATTCAACCAAGCTTTCTCAAAGAGCTAATTAAACGGTGCATCTTTGAACAGGAACTAGAACCAAAGCCTACAAACATCTTTGTTCACATAAAAAAACTACCATTTATTTTGCACGTGCATACGTATACTTACTAAGCTCCCAGTGACTGGTGGCCTTGTGGGTAGGTTACCGTACTCGTAATCGTGAGATTGCGGCCTCGGGGTTCGAGCCTCAGCTCGGGTCCGACGTTGTGTCCTTGGGGAAAGACACTTTAGAGAGAGAGAGAGAGAGAGAGAGAGAGAGAGAGAGAGAGAGAGAGAGAGAGAGAGAGATTGTGATCAACTGACGGGCTGACGGATAATGACAGGGAGAAAAAAAAAGATTCTGTGTGTGATACGGACTATTCAATTCTTTAAGAGTTTTATGTTATAATCTAGTTTAAAAATCAGAAAGATGTGTAAAATAAGAAGAAAACTTGTCCAAGTAACATAAAATTATCAAACATACCAAATTGTTTTGCCTCTCAAGATGCCAAAATATTTAATAATAGAAATGGATAAAAATATCCTTTAAAACTGAATTTAATATATTATGATTGCATGATTCTAGGCGTGTGCCATAACTAACTTTATGTGTAAGGAATAGGGAACACAACAGAGGGTCGATGCCAGCTTTCTCTGATTGCTAACAGTATGTCTTG
>NW_004797303.1:514898-518706 GCF_000002075.1 Aplysia californica
ACTAAATAGTGTGATCGTTTGCGGTTGCGAGCTCCGAAAGACTCTTATTAAAAACACGTCTGATTTTGTAGCGGTGAAACCCGATGGCGCTTAAATGACCAAAATTGTGTCGATAGTGCCTTAAAACATCTACCCAAAAAAACAAACCACAGACTGACTTTAAAATTAAAGTCAAAAAGTACACCTCCAGTCTGTGGGAGAGCCACTGGAAAAAAACCAGACGGGTAACAAAATCCACAATATCAAACCCAAACTAGGACCGCGAAATCCTTCGGACCTCTCCAGAAGAGACGAAGTCGTTTTTACTCGATTATGAATCGGACACACGCCCCTAACTCACGAATACCTCCTTCAGGGAGATGAGAAGCATTAGACACATTTTAACCTAATGTCTAGACTTCGGAGAGATCCGAAGGAAATACTTTAAATGTAAAGAATTGCAAGAAATTTTTTCCGTCGTTGATTCCAACAAAATTTTGAATTTTATGAAGGCCATTGGCCTTTATGGGAAACTGTTGAGCAAATCGAATTATTTAAATTTTTATGTTATTTATAAAAGTTGTTTTAAATTGAAAATATATATCTAAACCGAATTACAGCCGTACAGTGAACTGCGAATAAAACTAACTTGTGTTTCGCGCGCTCATATGACCTTATGCAGTTACGAGCGTCGTAAAACCCCATACTGAACTAACTGAAAGTTCCAAAGAGATCTTCATACTAAAAGTATTCTAAAATGTGAAGAAAACAACCTCGGGGGAATAAAATGACCCCAGGGCGTACGGGTAGGGTTAAGTGACCAAAGTACCGCGTAAAATAGCTACAGCAAAACGTCGTGAAACAAAAAGCAGCCAGAAGATGCAGGGTTGTAAAGAGCTTCACTCACGCACAGTATGTTTTTCTTTTGCAGGTCGGCCTGAAGCTGGCCGAGACCAGCCCCCTATGCTTCCTGCAATGCCTGTGGGACAGGCGGATCAGGCGGATCCTGCAATGCCTGTGGGACAGGCGGGTCCTGCAATGCCGGTGTTGCAAGCGGATCCTATGCAAGTGGACTTACACCCTGACCGTCCTGAGCTTGCAATGCCGGTGTTGCAGGCTGATCAACCACTGGCAGCGAACGACGTAAGTTTTTGTTGTTGTTGTGGGATTTGTAAAGTTTTTTTGTTTCTGTATTTATTCTTTTTTTTTGGGGGGGGGCGTTCTTTTTAAAATGTTTTTTCCTCTTTCTTGGTTTTCTTTTGTTTTAGAGGTAAACAGCGCCTACAACTGCGTTAAGGTCGTATTTTTAGAGTAAAGACCAAACATTGAGACCTCTGTTAGGATCAATGAAGGAGAACAAATTCTTCAAATCAGTGCGTAAAAAAGTAATTCCTTCAGGTCTCCCCAAAGTCTGGCAAATTCCAGGTCACCAGATGGGCATCGCATCTGACACAAAGTTAATGTTCCAATCTTCCCAATGGATCTTGGCAACCTGTTGTTTCCCATTTTTATTCAGATATCTACATGTATATATAATTTCCACTTTTTACTTCCAACATTGTATACCTGATATTCCGAATTTAATGGGATTTAATTTAGATTTTATAAAAGTTTTGAAATAGATTGTTCGAAATGAAGTGTTATTTAGAAAGTTGTTTTGAATTTAAATTTAAATCTAAAGCCTATTTACACTCGTTTTTTAGCGTTTAAAATTTTTATAATAGAAATATTGACCAGTATCAAGCCGAGAAATGAACTGTTGAGAAAAAACCTTGTTTCGCACGCTCATATGACCTTAGGCAGGTGCGAGCCTTCCATTTTCCAACATAATACTGTCATTCTCATTTCGCCTTTTTTGTAATAGAAGCTGATTAGTTAGGATCTGTTCTTAAATATTATTAGTGGGTGGTTGGCGGGTGCTCCGGTGTGGTTTGCTTCTTTCCAATCAAACATCTATCGTCCTTGTCTCCCCTTCTTTTATGTTTGTTACTCTCTTGTAACACCCCTAATCTTCGGCGCTCATATGACCTTATGCAGTTGCGAGCGCCGTAAAACCTCTACCATAACTAACTAAAATGTTCTTTAAATCTGTTTTCAGCTTGGACAATGCCAGGAACTTACACTAGTCAGCGGACGCCGTCGACTTTGCAAAAGGAGACGGCGTCTATCACAGCCTTACTGCAGGCAGCACAGTAAGACTTTCATATTCTCATTTGGCTTTATCAGCGAAATATAAATTTTAAATTGTTTGCTACATTTCTGATTGATTAGCATCGTGTGTGTATGTGCTTGTGTGTGTATATGCTTGTGTGTGTGTGTGTGTGTATGTGTGTGTGTGTATGCACGCACTCGCACGCATAAGTGAGAGAAAGAGGGAGGGAAGCGTGAGAAAGCGAGAGAGATAGTGAGAGAGTGAGAATGAGAGTGAGAGTAAGAATGAGAGTAAGAATGAGAGTAAGAATGAGAGTAAGAATGAGAGTAAGAATGAGAGTAAGAATGAGAGTAAGAATGAGAGTGAGAATGAGAGTGAGAGTGAGAATGAGAGTGAGAATGAGAGTGAGAGTGAGAGTGAGAGTGAGAGTGAGAATGAGAATGTCAGTGCCACTGACTGTAGTGTCTTTAGGCCATTCCTAAAGGGGGGATATTTCTAGTTCAAGCACAGTAGAATTGTCACGCTCATAACTGTGCCTGATCTACAACAGGGAACTGCTGCTTTTTCTTTCTTAATCCTTGCTATTGTTATTTTCCTCTACTTCTTTTGTATGTTTGTCACTCTTTTGAGACCTGCTACTTCCGGGGTGCCTTGATAGTTGAGGCAGACCTTGTGCTGTTGAAGCTAGAGAGGTGAGCAGAGTAAGTCTGATTCCATGTAAAGACTTCTCTGTTGACACCGAACCCTTGGCGCTCATATGACCTAATGCAGTTGCGAGCGCCGTAAATCCCTCTACTATTTAAAACATTTTAAAAATAATCTTCATTGGGTCGAGAGTGCCGTAAAACGCCTACTCAATCAATCAAAACCTCTAATCGTCGGAATTTTTATGACTTTATTGTGAAGCAAGTGCCGTAAAACGCTTATGAAGTGGGTGGTTGGCGGGTACTTTGGTAGGTGTGGTTTGCTTCTTTTTTCCTATCGAACATCTATCGTCCTGATCTCCTCCTTTTTATGTTTTTTACTCTCCTGTAACATCTAATCTTCGGCACTTATATGACCTTATTGTGTTGCAAGTGCCGTAAAACTTACTAAAACTACAACTAAAAGCTCTTACGAAAAAAAGTACCTCGTAAAATAGTTACAGCAAAACGTGGTGAAGCAAAAAGCCACCAGAAGATGCAGGGTTGTGAAGAGAGTTTCACTCACGCACCGTGTGTTTTTCTTTTTCAGGGCGACAAGATGAGCTCCCTGCTCCTGGGAACGAGGTAGCGGCCCTGGAGGTCGTGGTCGGCCCTGCACCTCTTCCTGTTCTTCCTGTACCTGCTGCCTTACCTTTACCTGTCGATCCTGCACCTGGTGCAGGTGACCTTCCTGTCGATCCTGCACCTGGTGCAGGTGACCTTCCTGTCGATCCTGCACCTGGTGCAGGTGATCTGCCTCTTCTTCCCTTTCCTCTGCCTGTCAATCCTGCACCTGTTGCAGGTCATCTGCCTCTTCTTCCCTTTCCTCTGCCTGTCAATCCTGCACCTGTCGCAGGTCATCTGCCTCTTCTTCCCTTTCCTCTGCCGGTCAATCCTGCACCTGTTGCAGGTGATCTGCCTCTTCTTCCCTTTCCTCTGCCTGTCAATCCTGCTCCTGTTGCAGGTGATCTGCCTCTTCTTCCCTTTCCTCTGC
>NW_004797303.1:518806-530509 GCF_000002075.1 Aplysia californica
ACGCACACGCACACGCACACGCACACGCACACATACGCGCACACACACATGCACACACACATACACACGCATGCACACACACGCACACACACGCATACACACGCATACACACGCATACACACGCATACACACGCATACACACACTCGCACACACTCGCACACACACGCACACACACGCACACACACGCACACACACATACACACACACATACACACACACATACACACACACATACACACACACATACACAAACGCACACACACACATGCACACACACATACACACACATACACACACATACACACACATACACACACACATACACACACATACACACACATACACACACATACACACACACATACACACACATACACACACATACACACACAAACACACACAAACACACACACGCACATGCATGCAAACACATATACACACACGCACACACATGCACACACACACACACACATATACACACATATACACATACACACACACACGCATTCACACATACAAATGCACACTCACACGCATGCACACACACACTGTTAATTAAGTACAAATAACACAGGCTTTAAACACTGAAAAGCCAGGGCACACACACACGCACGCATACGCACACGCGCACAGGCACATGCACACAGGCACATGCACACAGGCCATGTGGGCATCCGAGGAAAGGAGCAAGTGGACCTCCTTGCGAAAGAATCCTTGACCCTTCTGTTGGGATCAACGACAAACACTCTCCCACTGACTGACTTTAGAAATAAATTTAAAAAACTGCATCTCCAGTCTGTAGGAGACACGATGGAAGAAACAGATAAACAAAACTTCACAACATTATGCCCACACTGGGTCCACGAAAACCTTGGGTCCTCTCCAGAAGAGACGAAGTAATTTTTACTCGATTAAACATCGGACACACGTCCCTGACACATAAATACCTCCTTCAGGGAGAAGAGAAACCGTTCTGGGTCGGATGCGACTCAGATTTCACCACTAGACACATCTTTACAGAATGTCCAGACTTTGGAGAGAAACGAAAGAAGGATTTTAAATGCAAAAAAAATTGCAAGACCTGTTCTCTGTCGTTGATCCCAACAGAATTCTCGATTTTATACAGACCGTTGGCCTTTACGGCACACTGTAAATAACGTTGTTTTAAATTTTGTTTGAATGTTCTTTTAAAAAAACTGGGATTTTTTACCCTGAATTTTTAGCCGTTTAATCTAAGTCATTGACTTAAACCTAGCCGCCCTTTGACCTGTTGTGAATACAAACCCAAACTAGGACCGCGAAATCCTTCGGACCTCTCCAGAAGAGATGAAGTCGTTTTTACTCGATTACGAATGGGACACACGCCCCTAACTCACGAATACCTCCTTCAGGGAGATGAGAAGCATTAGACACATTTTAACCTAATGTCTAGACTTCGGAGAGATCCGAAGGAAATACTTTAAATGTAAAAAATTGCAAGACATTTTTTCCGTCGTTGATCCCAACAAAATTTTGAATTTTATGAAGGCCATTGGCCTTTATGGGAAACTGTTGAGCAAATCGAATTATTTAAATTTTTATGTTATTTAGGAAAGTTGTTTTAAATTGAAAATATATATCAAAACCGAATTACAGCCGTACAGTGAACTGCGAATAAAACTAACTTGTGTTTCGCGCGCTCATATGAACTTATGCAGTTACGAGCGTCGTAAAACCCCATACTGAACTAACAAAGTTTCAAAGAGATCTTCATACTAAAAGTATTCTAAAATGTGAAGAAAACAACCTCGGGGGTATAAAATGACCCCAGGGCGTACGGGTAGGGTTAAGTGACCAAAGTACCGTGTAAAATAGCTACAGCAAAACGTCGTGAAACAAAAAGCCACCAGAAGATGCAGGGTTGTAAAGAGAGTTTCACTCACGCACCGTATGTTTTTCTTTTGCAGGTCGGCCTGAAGCTGGCCGAGACCAGCCCCCTGTGTTGCCTGCAATGCCTGTGGGACAGGCGGGTCCTGCAATGCCGGTGTTGCAAGCGGATCCTATGCAACAATGCCGGTGTTGCAAGCGGATCCTATGCAAGTGGACTTACTGTTGCAGGCTGATCAACCACTGGCAGCGAACGACGTAAGTTTTTGTTGTTGTTGTGGGATTTGTAAAGTTTTTTTGATTCTGTATTTATTCTTTTTTTTTTTTGTTCTTTTTAAAATGTTTTCCCCTCTTTCTTGGTTTTCTTTTGTTTTAGAGGTAAACAGCGCCTACAACTGCGTTAAGGTCGTATTTTTAGAGTAAAAACCAAACATTGAGACCTCTGTTAGGATCAATGAAGGAGAACAAATTCTTCAAATCAGTGCGTAAAAAAGTAATTCCTTCAGGTCTCCCCAAAGTCTGGCAAATTCCAGGTCACCAGATGGGCATCGCATCTGACACAAAGTTAATGTTCCAATCTTCCCAATGGATCTTGGCAACCTGTTGTTTCCCATTTTTATTCAGATGTCTACATGTATATACAATTTCCACTTTTTACTTCCAACATTGTATACCTGATATTCCGAATCTAATGGGATTTAATTTAGATTTTATAAAAGTTTTGAAATAGATTGTTCGAAATTAAGTGTTATTTAGAAAGTTGTTTTAAATTTAAATTAAAATCTAAAGCCTATTTACACTAGATTTTTAGCGTTTATAATTTTTTAAATAGAAATATTGACCAGTATCAAGCCGAGAAATGAACCGTTGAGAAAAAACCTTGTTTCGCGCGCTCATATGACCTTAGGCAGGTGCGAGCCTTCCATTTTCTAACATAAAACTGTCATTCTCATTTCGCCTTTTTTGTAAAAGAAGCTGATTAGTTAGGATCTGTTCTTAAATATTATTAGTGGGTGGTTGGCGGGTGCTCCGGTGTGGTTTGCTTCTTTCCAATCAAACATCTATCGTCCTTGTCTCCCCTTCTTTTATGTTTGTTACTCTCTTGTAACACCCCTAATCTTCTGGCGCTCATATGACCTTATGCAGTTGCGAGCGCCGTAAAACCTCTATTATAACTAACTAAAATGTTCTTTAAATCTGTTTTCAGCTTGGACAATGCCAGGAACTTACACTAGTCAGCGGACGCCGTCGACTTTGCAAACGGAGACGGCGTCTATCACAGCCTTACTGCAGGCAGCACAGTAAGACTTTCATATTCTCATTTGGCTTTATCAGCGAAATATAAATTTTAAATTGTTTGCTACATTTCTGATTGATTAGCATCGTGTGTGTATGTGCTTGTGTGTGTATATGCTTGTGTGTGTGTGTGTGTGTGTGTGTGTGTATGCACGCACTCGCACGCATAAGTGAGAGAAAGAGGGAGGGAAGCGTGAGAAAGCGAGAGAGTGAGAATGAGAGTGAGAGTAAGAATGAGAGTAAGAATGAGAGTGAGAATGAGAGTGAGAATGAGAGTGAGAATGAGAGAGTGAGAGTGAGAGTGAGAATGAGAGTGAGAATGAGAATGTCAGTGCCACTGACTGTAGTGTCTTTAGGCCATTCCTAAAGGGGGGATATTTCTAGTTCAAGCACAGTAGAATTGTCACGCTCATAACTGTGCCTGATCTACAACAGGGAACTGCTGCTTTTTCTTTCCTAATCCTTGCTATTGTTATTTTCCTCTACTTCTTTTGTATGTTTGTCACTCTTTTGAGACCTGCTACTTCCGGGGTGCCTTGATAGTTGAGGCAGACCTTGTGCTGTTGAAGCTAGAGAGGTGAGCAGAGTAAGTCTGATTCCATGTAAAGACTTCTCTGTTGACACCGAACCCTTGGCGCTCATATGACCTAATGCAGTTGCGAGCGCAGTAAATCCCTCTACTATTCAAAAAATTTTAAAAATAATCTTCATTGGGTCGAGAGTGCCGTAAAACGCCTACTCAATCAATCAAAACCTCTAATCGTCGGAATTTTTATGACTTTATTGTGAAGCAAGTGCCGTAAAACGCTTATGAAGTGGGTGGTTGGCGGGTACTTTGGTAGGTGTGGTTTGCTTCTTTTTTCCTATCGAACATCTATCGTCCTGATCTCCTCCTTTTTATGTTTTTTACTCTCCTGTAACATCTAATCTTCGGCACTTATATGACCTTATTGTGTTGCAAGTGCCGTAAAACTTACTAAAACTACAACTAAAAGCTCTTACGAAAAAAAGTACCTCGTAAAATAGTTACAGCAAAACGTGGTGAAGCAAAAAGCCACCAGAAGATGCAGGGTTGTGAAGAGAGTTTCACTCACGCACCGTGTGTTTTTCTTTTTCAGGGCGACAAGATGAGCTCCCTGCTCCTGGGAACGAGGTAGCGGCCCTGGAGGTCGTGGTCGGCCCTGCACCTCTTCCTGTTCTTCCTGTACCTGCTGCCTTACCTTTACCTGTCGATCCTGCACCTGGTGCAGGTGACCTTCCTGTCGATCCTGCACCTGGTGCAGGTGACCTTCCTGTCGATCCTGCACCTGGTGCAGGTGATCTGCCTCTTCTTCCCTTTCCTCTGCCTGTCAATCCTGCTCCTGTTGCAGGTGATCTGCCTCTTCTTCCCTTTCCTCTGCCTGTCAATCCTGCACCTGTTGCAGGTCATCTGCCTCTTCTTCCCTTTCCTCTGCCTGTCAATCCTGCACCTGTCGCAGGTCATCTGCCTCTTCTTCCCTTTCCTCTGCCGGTCAATCCTGCACCTGTTGCAGGTGACCTTCCTATCGATCCTGCACCTGTTGCAGGTGATCTGCCTCTTCTTCCCTTTCCTCTGCCTGTCAATCCTGCACCTGTTGCAGGTCATCTGCCTCTTCTTCCCTTTCCTCTGCCTGTCAATCATCTTCCTCTGCCTGTCCGTCATCTTCCTATTGCAGTAGACCACGCACCTCCAGGTGCCGACTACGCTCCCCCTGTCTGGCCAGGAAGAAATATACCAGGGATGTTTCCCGTGCTCATTGCGGCACCAGCTGCCTGGCATCCACACGCTCCACCACCTAATGGGGTAAGTTTTTTGTTTTGATGGAAATGGTTTGGATTTTTTTTCTTTTTTTTTCTTTTTTTATATTGTTTTCATTCCCTCTTTTTTTGGTTTTCTTGTTTCTTTTAGAGGTAAGAGATTTACTGCTACTGCAACTGCATTAAGGTCACAGGAACGTGAGGGACTCCAACGTAGTTTACTGTATGGTTGAACTTGAGAATTCGTGGTCAAAATCCAATAGTAACAACAGACATTTTTATCGTTTTGTATAACAGTATTATCCGTATTTTTACATTAAAGATAAAAAATGGAGAATTCTGTTAGGACCAACGACGGAGAACAATTTCTTCGAATCAGTGCTTTTAAACTAGTTCCTTCAGGTCTGTCCAAAGTCTGGTAAATTCCAGGTGGTCAGATCGGCAGCGCATCTGACACAAGATTAATGTTCCAATCTTCCCCATGGCTCTTGGCAACCTGTTGTTTCCCGTTTTTATTCAGATAGGAAGTCCGCTTCTAAATGATATTATAGATTATTTAGGTGGGGATGTAAAAACACATAATTTAGATGGGGATGTAAAAACACATAATTTAAATAATAATGATAATGATAATGATAATGATGATAATAATAATAATAATAGTAATAATATAATAATAATACTAATAATCATAATAATAATAATAATAATAATAATAATAATAATAATTATTATTATTATTATTATTATTATTATTATTATTAATAATAATAATAATAATAATAATAATAATAATAATAATAATAATAATAATAATAATAATAATAATAATAATAATAATAATAATAATACCACAGCCCTTCAACTTCTTTGTCATCAACCTGACAGCCAGGGACATGATGGACTTCCTCGGGCAGCCAGGGACATGATGGACTTCCTCGGGCAGCAGCAGCAGGGACGGGGAGCGTTTGTGCCAGCACAAAGGAGATACTTTGCTGAAGCAGACAGGAGACTGCATCTCCCTCCTGTCCCTCCTCTCCCTCTCCCTCCTCCCCCTGCTCCTGCTGCTCCTCACGCCGGCGAGTCAGTGTTCAAGCGTATATGGGTGTGTGTATCTTCGTTTGTTCGTTCAGTCTTAAACTTTTTTAAGTAATTATGATGGTGTGTGTGTGTGTGTGTGTGTGTGTGTGTGTGTGTTCTTGTGTATGTATTTGGTGTGTGTTACTAGTTACATGAAACGATTTATTTGGTGTGTGTTACTAGAGTTACGTGAAACGATGTAATTGTTACTTGTTACACGAAACGGTGAAGCTGTTATTACAGTTACTGTTACTAACTACAGTTATTGTTACTAGTTACATGAAACGCCGTAGAGCTGCTACTAGAGTTACATGAAACGCCGTAGCTGTTACTACAGTTACTGTTACAAGAGTTACTGTTACTAGTTACATGAAACGATGTAGCTGTTACTAGATATACATGAAACGCCGTGGCTGTTACTAGAGTTAAATGAAACGCCGTAGTTGTTACTAGACTTACTGTTACTACAGTTACATGAAACGCCGTAGTTGTTACTAGAGTTACTGTTACTAGAGTTACATGAAACGCCGTGGCTGTAACTGTTACTAGAATTACTGTTACTGGAGTTACATGAAATGCCGTAGCTAGCAAGGTTTAGAGCAAGGGTGTAGAGGTTCTATGTATGGGACTCTATGTACTCTTGGCTCTCTTCATTTGTCGGCCCATAGATCGCAGCTGCAGAGAAACTTGTGCGGTGTCGCAGTCAGACACGCGAGAGATGTGAGTTATAATCTGTAGTGGTGCAAGGAGAGGTTTTGTGGGGGAACTCCACGTTGTCTTTCGGATGAGATGTTGGTTGTGGGTGATTGGTGGGTGCTCTGGTGTGGTTTGCTTTTCTATCAAACATATATCGTCCTTTTTTACCCCTTTCTTTTTTTTTTTTGGTTTTTTTTGTTTGTTACTCTCTTGTAACACCTCGATTCTTCTGACGCTCATTTGGCCTTATGCAGTTGCGAGCGCCGTCAAACCTCTACTAAAACAAACAAGACGTTGTCATCGATTTCTTTTATGTAGGCACGTTGTGCTGGGTGGTGTGTTGGTAATCGCATGAGATGTCCGAACCAATTGATTCTTTGGTGTTGTATGTGATGCATGACATCATTTGCGCCCACCATTTCTCTGATGACTGTTTTTCTAATTTTGTCTCGCCTGGTCTTCTTTACTGCTTTTCTTTGTAAATTCTGTTTTCTTCACCTGCAACTACTTTTGTGTAGCAACATGCACGCTATGAAGTGTGGGAATTCGCCTTTCTGATTTCTGTAAGTTTATTCAGTGTTTAAGGCCATGGGCCCTCATCACATCACATTAAAACACTCATTTGATAAAAGTTTCCATAATGAATAAGTACAGGTTGTGCACATATCTCTTATCATGGGTCAAACATTGCTTATTTCTGTCACTAGGCCGAGTCAGGCTGGGAGGGATCAACAATTTCCTTTGAAGGACAAAGTGTGAACAAAAGAAAATAAAGTGAAATTCATCTTCAGTTTCATGAGAGTTACACCTCTCACATAAGGGAGAATTCGTTAATTTCCACTGGTAGAGATTATTTAATGGAAGGCTATGGTTTTTTAAAACAAAGCTATGACTCTTCTGCTCCAATACCGTGGGAGGATGGTGATATATCCAGCTGTTTCTGATGTCTGTATAACGCTTTGAAATGGGCTGCGAAGTTTCTATTGGCCTAGAGGTTAAGGTATTGGCATCTCATTCAAAGGTCCCGGATTCGAATCCGGGTAGCAACCAAAAAACTGTTCTTCTCTAAATTGTCTCCTTTCACTTCCTTTCCAGCTTTCTAGCAATGTTCTGTCGTCTGCTTTCGTCTCCTCTTTCTGTCCCCACTCCCTCATCTCCTTTGTCCCCCCCCCCCTCCTCTGGGCTCCTGATTCTTTCTACAGCCTTTCTACTGCTACTCCTTGGCTTCTTCTTACTGCTGTCTTTCAGCAACACCCCTGATCTTCTTGTAGGAAAGATCTACACCTAGCCTTCTCGGACAAGGGCAAAAAATCTCGGAGGGCCCGTGTACAAGTTGCGCACGTTAAAGATCCCTTGGTGGTCTAACATCGATAAGAGTAGGCTTCGGCCGCCACCTGGGCAAAATTCAAAATTTCCTACCAACTGAAAAAGTTTAATGTGTCTCGTTCGCTCATGTGACCTTATGCATCTGCGAGCGCCGTAAAACACAAAAACAAACAAAATCTAATCTTCGGCACTTATATGACCTTATTGTATTGCAAGTGCCATAACTCTTACTCCGCTCTACTGCCCCAAAGTCTCCCCGCCCCTCCCAGGAAATTCAACATCTCTCTGTGCTGGAGTCTGTGGACATCTCTGTCTGTGGACATCTCTGTCTGTCGACATCTGTCTGTGGACATCTGTCTGTGGACATCTCTGTCTGTGACGTTGATGACAAAGTAGCTGAAGACGTGTGGGAGAAAATATTATATATCTACACCAATTTTTTTCTATTTTAACGTTTAAGATCAAATAACCCGTACACAGCCGTGCAGTGAACTACGTATAAAAAAACTAACTTGTGTTTCGGCGCTCATTTGACCTTATGCAGTTGCGAGCGCCGTAAAACCCCATACTAAACTAAAAAAAAACTTTAAAAAACTAACTCTTTCTAGGGAGCTCTCGGGGCCTAGAGGTTAGGGTGTTTGCCTCCCATTCAAAGGTCCCGGGTTCGAATCTTGGTAGCGACCGAAAACTTTTCTTCTCTAAAACTGTCTCCTTTCACTTCCTTTCCTGCTTTCTAGCAATGTTCTGTCATCTGCTTTCGTCTCTTCTTTCTGCCTCAACTCCCTTATCTCCTGGGCTCCCGACTCTTTCTGCAGCCGTTCTACTGCTACTCCTTGGCTTCTTCTTACTGCTGTCTTTCAGCCACACCCCTGATCTGATGGTAGAAAAATATCTACACCTAGCCTTCTGGGACAAGGGCGAAAAATCTCGGAGGGCTCATGTGCAAGTCCCACGTTAAAGATCCCTTGGTGGTCTAAACTTGATAAGAGTAGGCTTCGGCTGCTACCCGGGCAAAATTCAAAATTTCCAACCAACTGAATATTTTTAATATGCCCCGCGCGCTCATCTGACCTTATGCAGTTGCGAGCGCCGTAAAACGTAACCGAAAAACGTGGGTGGAAAGGAAGACAAGCAAGAGTTTTCAAACATAGGTTAACTAGGCACTTCAGTGAAGTTTTCAAACTTCTCCAAGGGCACTGAAATTAGGAGTATAGGATATAGAGCGTGGCTTTCTGTTTCAGAGACTTGTTTAATGTTTGTGCTATCTTTGTTAGTCCAGAATCAGCGCCATTTTTGTGAATCAGTTTTTGCCCTGATTCTGCCCAATTTTTGTACTGCATGTTGCGCACCAAATTTCCAAATCTTGTTTCAAAGCGTCATAAAATCCGTAACCCTATCCGTACGCCCTGGGGTCATTTTGTAGCCCTGGGGTTGCATTCTTCACATTTTGCAATACTTCTAGAACGAAGATTTCTTTGAAACGAAGATTTCTTTGAATCGTTTTGACAGACTGCTGTGCAAAGATTAACGAGTAAATTTCCTCTTTGGAAAGTGGTGGCACAGGGTTCCCCCACGTCGTATGAATGAGATACTAAACACGACGTACGGATAAGGTTAATAGTACGGATAAGGTTAATAATAGTTGTATCGTAACTACTGAGGTATCATTTTGTTTGTTATGTAGAATCAATAAATAAATTCTAATTAGCGTTTAATTACACCATAAGCGTGACGTAGGGAGCCTGATGCGTATGATCCAAAATAAAAAGGGGCTGCTCAAACATAATCTGACACAATTTATGACCATTGATTATTTGGAATGTACTTGCCATATTTTTTTAACTACCCTTGTTGATAAACCATTCTTTGTTCTACCAGAACACGTTCCAATGATTATCTTAGAAGTGATACCTTGGTTAGGCAAGTCTTTCCCGTTTACCAACCAAATCCGCGAAGACCTCGCTGAACCCTTCCACCGTGACATCGCGCCGAGCCGTGACGTCACACATTTTTCGCCTAGAGCTTCTGGCTCGCTCTGTTCATTGTTGGAAATGTACAAGACAGGGAAATACATTGTACATCACTCGGAGATTTTGGAACTTCAGTTTGAAAGGTCAATACATTTTGGTATGTTTTATAATCACTGACTTTAAATTGTACCCAATTCCATTCGAAATTCTAAAGAAAGCGAGAATATTTAGAGCCAAGCATTTCCTTTTTAACTGAGCCCCCCATCCACTTTTTCCTGCCCACAGCCTTTGGGGTTGTTCAAATAATATAATCTAACACCTTTTTGGGGGGGAATTTTTGCCCCCTCACCCCTCCCCAATTTTTTCACAATGTTTTTACATTTGCCTCTCAACGCTGCCCCCCACCCTCCCAATCCCCATCCCACAATATTACATTGTTTGCTTATAATAATACATGTCATATGATTTATATCGTGCAAATCTGTGTTACAATCATTGTTCTATGTACTTTACATAATATTTATGAAAAACATGCATACACACATGTATTGCACTTAATAATATATGTGAGGCAGCGTAGTGGAATCAGGCTCTCGTCAATTTTTGGGCAAGTAGAGTTATTGGTATCATCGTAAAGCTTGTTCAATTGTCTTTATTTGGATAAAAAAATATCCATTTATCTTGAATACAAGTCGAGATATTTGCGAATGAAGGATGTGGGGGTCACCTGTTTTCAGAGGTAAAATTAGTGAGAAAATGGCTGCCAAAACTACTTATTTTCTTAGCTTTAGAGTTCGTGGTAACTGAAAATTTTCATATGCCTTTAATCAACGTTTTTCAGAAAAAATCCACACAGATATGAGTTCTTTAATGGGCATGAAAGGTGCTGTGTCCACACAAAAAAAAATTGATGAAAATTCACAAACCTGTGGAAAAATGCAAGTCTCTTCACTTTGATTATTTTGACGACTGCCTGATTCCACCACGCTGCCTCACATATATGCAGTTCTATATTCAATTAAATAAATTAAAGTACAACAAAAAAAAGTAAATCATTCAAGCAAAATATTGTATACACTCTTTCTTACTAATAAGGGGAAAAAAGAGGTCAATGTCAAAAGCACCTTGATTACAAATAACACAAATTACAGTGGAATTCTGATAAAGTCAACACCTCGGGACCGAAAAAAAGTTGAAATTGGAAATTGATGATAACAGCTACAAAATTACAAAGTACCTGGTAACAAGATGTTTGCTCAATTTTAGCGAGTATAATTCTGAAGTTATCATCAAAACACGAGATAATGAGTGAACAAAGCAATTGGAGGTGTGTACACCACTAGCTCAGGCCCTAAATGTCTCTTCTTAAATGAATGCATCTTGGGATCTAGCCCCAAATTATTAACTTCACGCCAGGGTAACACTCAAGCGGTTGACTGTATCAGAAACACAATTATTAAAACAAAGAAGGTAAGAAACGGGACCACGGTGAGGTGTTGACTGTAAGCAAGAGTTGACTGTAAGCTAGTTGACTTTATCGGGATTCCGCTGTGCCTCTTCAATGCTGCCATACCTGGAAAATACTTTCCCCATCCCTTGTAGCCTGTGCACTCTTTGGCCTATGAAGCCTTTTCTTACACTTTTCTTACAGGAGCCAAAAACATAATCTTACACCTGGAAAAGGGGGGGGGG
>NW_004797303.1:530609-539305 GCF_000002075.1 Aplysia californica
GTGACCTTCCTGTAACGATCTCAAAGACATTGATTTTTCTGAAGACATAATTGAGCCTTTTACCATGTCCAGCATACCTCCATGGCATTTAACCAAACCAAAAAGCCACCAGAAGATGCAGGGTTGTAAAGAGCTTCACTCACGCACAGTATGTTTTTCTTTTGCAGGTCGGCCTGAAGCTGGCCGAGACCAGCCCCCTATGCTTCCTGCAATGCCTGTGGGACAGGCGGATCAGGCGGATCCTGCAATGCCTGTGGGACAGGCGGGTCCTGCAATGCCGGTGTTGCAAGCGGATCCTATGCAAGTGGACTTACACCCTGACCGTCCTGAGCTTGCAATGCCGGCGTTGCAGGCTGATCAACCACTGGCAGCGAACGACGTAAGTTTTTGTTGTTGTTGTGGGATTTGTAAAGTTTTTTTGATTCTATATTTATTCTTTTTTTTTTTGTTCTTTTTAAAATGTTTTCCCCTCTTTCTTGGTTTTCTTTTGTTTTAGAGGTAAACAGCGCCTACAACTGCGTTAAGGTCGTATTTTTAGAGTAAAGACCAAACATTGAGACCTCTGTTAGGATCAATGAAGGAGAACAAATTCTTCAAATAAGTGCGTAAAAAAGTAATTCCTTCAGGTCTCCAAAAATGTCTGGCAAATTCCAGGTCACCAGATGGGCATCGCATCTGACACAAAGTTAATGTTCCAATCTTCCCAATGGATCTTGGCAACCTGTTGTTTCCCATTTTTATTTAGATATCAACATGTATATATAATTTCCACTTTTTACTTCCAACATTGTATACCTGATATTCCGAATTTAATGGGATTTAATTTAGATTTTATAAAAGTTTTGAAATAGATTGTTCGAAATTAAGTGTTATTTAAAAAGTTGTTTTAAATTTAAATTTAAATCTAAAGCCTATTTACACTCGATTTTTAGCGTTTAAAAATTTTAAAATAGAAATATTGACCAGTATCAAGCAGAGAAATGAACCGTTGAGAAAAAACCTTGTTTCGCGCGCTCATATGACCTTAGGCAGGTGCGAGCCTTCCATTTTCCAACATAAAACTGTCATTCTCATTTCGCCTTTTTTGTAATAGAAGCTGATTAGTTAGGATCTGTTCTTAAATATTATTAGTGGGTGGTTGGCGGGTGCTCCGGTGTGGTTTGCTTCTTTCCAATCAAACATCTATCGTCCTTGTCTCCCCTTCTTTTATGTTTGTTACTCTCTTGTAACACCCCTAATCTTCGGCGCTCATATGACCTTATGCAGTTGCGAGCGCCGTAAAACCTCTACTATAACTAACTAAAATGTTCTTTAATTTTGTTTTCAGCTTGGACAATGCCAGCAACTGACACTTGTCAGCGGACGCCGTCGACTGTGCAAACGGAGGCGGCGTCTATCGCAGCCCTACTGCAGGCAGCACAGTAAGACTTTTATATTCTCATTTGGCTTTATCAGCAAAATATAAATTTTAAATTGTTTGCTACATTTCTGATTGATTAGCATCGTGTGTGTATGTGCTTGTGTGTGTATATGCTTGTGTGTGTGTGAGTGTGTGTGTGTGTGTGTGTGTGTGTGTGTGTGTGTGTGTGTGTGTGTGTGTATGCACGCGCTCGCACGCATAAGTGAGAGAAAGAGAGAGCGAAGCGTGAGAAAGCGAGAGAGAGAGTGAGAGAGTGAGAGAGTGAGAGTGAGAATGAGAGTGAGAGTGAGAGTGAGAGTGAGAGTGAGAATGAGAATGTCAGTGCCACTGACTGTAGTGTCTTTAGGCCATTCCCAAAGGGGGGATATTTCTAGTTCAAGCACAGTAGAATTGTCACGCTCATAACTGTGCCTGATCTACAACAGGGAACTGCTGCTTTTTCTTTCCTAATCCTTGCTATTGTTATTTTCCTCTACTTCTTTTGTATGTTTGTCACTCTTTTGAGACCTGCTACTTCCGGGGTGCCTTGATAGTTGAGGCAGTCCTTGTGCTGTTGAAGCTAGAGAGGTGAGCAGAGTAAGTCTGATTCCATATAAAGACTTCTCTGATGACACCGAACCCTTGGCGCTCATATGACCTAATGCAGTTGCGAGCGCCGTAAATCCCTCTACTATTTAAAAAAATAAACAAAATAATCTTCATTGGGTCGAGAGTGCCGTAAAACGCCTACTCAATCAATCAAAACCTCTAATCATCGGAACTTTTATGACTTTATTGTGAAGCAAGTGCCATAAAACGCTTATGAAGTGGGTGGTTGGCGGGTACTTTGGTAGGTGTGGTTTGCTTCTTCTTTCCTATCGAACATCTATCGTCCTGATCTCCTCCTTTTTATGTTTTTTACTCTCCTGTAACATCTAATCTTCGGCACTTATATGACCTTATTGTGTTGCAAGTTCCGTAAAACTTACTAAAACTACAACTAAAAGCTCTTACGAAAAAAAAGTATCTCGTAAAATAGTTACAGCAAAACCCCGTGAAGCAAAAAGCCACCAGAAGATGCAGGGTTGTGAAGAGAGTTTCACTCACGCACCGTGTGTTTTTCTTTTTCAGGGCGACAAGATGAGCTTCCTGCTCCTGGAAACGAAGTAGCGGCCCTGGAGGTCGTGGTCGGCCCTGCACCTCTTCCTGTTCTTCCCTTACTTCGGCCTGTCGATCCTGTACCTGCTGCCTTACCTTTGCCTGTCGATCCTGTACCTGCTGCCTTACCTTTGCCTGTCGATCCTGTACCTGCTGCCTTACCTTTGCCTGTCGATCCTGTACCTGGTGCAGGTGACCTTCCTGTCGATCCTGCACCTGGTGCAGGTGACCTTCCTGTCGATCCTGCACCTATTGCAGGTGACCTTCCTGTCGATCCTGCACCTGGTGCAGGTGATCTGCCTCTTCTTCCCTTTCCTCTGCCTGTCAATCCTGCATCTGTTGCAGGTCATCTGCCTCTTCTTCCCTTTCCTCTGCCTGTCAATCCTGCACCTGTTGCAGGTCATCTGCCTCTTCTTCCCTTTCCTCTGCCTGTCAATCCTGCACCTGTTGCAGGTCATCTGCCTCTTCTTCCCTTTCCTCTGCCTGTCAATCCTGCACCTGTTGCAGGTCATCTGCCTCTTCTTCCCTTTCCTCTGCCTGTCCGTCATCTTCCTATTGCAGTAGACCACGCACCTCCAGGTGTCGACTACGCTCCCCCTGTCTGGCCAGGAACAAATATACCAGGGATGTTTCCCGTGCTGGTTGCGGCACCAGCTGCCTGGCATCCACACGCTCCACCACCTAATGGGGTAAGTTTTTTGTTTTCATGGAAATGGTTTGGATTTATTTATTTTTATTTTTTTTTTTTATTGTTTTCATTCCCTCTTTTTGGTTTTCTTGTTTCTTTTAGAGGTAAGAGATTTACTGCTACTGCAACTGCATTAAGGTCACAGGAACGTGAGGGACTCCAACGTATTTTACTGTATGGTTGAACTTGAGAATTCGTGGTCAAAATCCAATAGTAACAACAGACATTTTTATCGTTTTGTATAACAGTATTATCCGTATTTTTACATTAAAATGGAGAATTCTGTTAGGACCAACGACGGAGAACAATTTCTTCGAATCAGTGCTTTTAAACTAGTTCCTTCCGGTCTGTCCAAAGTCTGGTAAATTCCAGGTGGTCAGATCGGCAGTGCATCTGACACAAGATTAATGTTCCAATCTTCCCCATGGCTCTTGGCAACCTGTTGTTTCCCGTTTTTATTCAGATAGGAAGTCCGCTTCTAAATGATATTATAGATTATTTAGGTGGGGATGTAAAAACACATAATTTAAATAATAATGATAATGATAATGATAATAATAATAATAATAATAATAGTAATAATATAATAATAGTAATAATAATAATCATAATCATAATCATAATAGTATTCATAGTCATAGTCATAATAATAATAATGATAATGATAATAATAACAATAATAATAATAATAATTTTTCTTTTTCTTCTCCCACAGCCCTTCAACTTCTTTGTCATCAACCTGACAGCCAGGGACATGATGGACTTCCTCGGGCAGCAGCAGCAGGGACGGGGAGCGTTTGTGCCAGCACAAAGGAGATACTTTGCTGAAGCAGACAGGAGACTGCATCTCCCTCCTGTCCCTCCTCTCCCTCTCCCTCCTCCCCCTGCTCCTGCTGCTCCTCACGCCGGCGAGTCAGTGTTCAAGCGTATATGGGTGTGTGTATCTTCGTTTGTTCGTTCCGTCTTAAACTTTTTTAAGTAATTATGATGGTGTGTGTGTGTGTGTGTGCGTGTGTGTGTTCTTGTGTATGTATTTGGTGTGTGTTACTAGAGTTACGTGAAACGATGTAGTTGTTACTTGTTACATGAAACGGTGAAGCTGTTACTACAGTTACTGTTACTAACTACAGTTATTGTTACTAGTTACATGAAACGCCGTAGAGCTGCTACTAGAGTCACATGAAACGCCGTAGCTGTTACTACAGTTACTGTTACTACAGTTACTGTTACAAGAGTTACTGTTACTAGTTACATGAAACGATGTAGCTGTTACTAGATATACATGAAACGCCGTGGCTGTTACTAGAGTTAAATGAAACGCCGTAGTTGTTACTAGACTTAACGTTACTAGAGTTAAATGAAACGCCGTAGTTGTTACTAGACTTACTGTTACTACAGTTACATGAAACGCCGTAGTTGTTACAAGACTTACTGTTACTAGAGTTACATGAAACGCCGTGGCTGTTACTACAGTAACTGTTACTAGAATTACTGTTACTGGAGTTACATGAAATGCCGTAGCTAGCAAGGTTTAGAGCAAGGGTGTAGAGGTTCTATGTATGGGACTCTATGTACTCTTGGCTCTCTTCATTTGTCGGCCCATAGATCGCAGCTGCAGAGAAATTTGTGCGGTGGCACTGTCAGACACGCGAGAGATGTGAGTTATAATCTGTAGTAGTGCAAGGAGAGGTTTTGTGGGGGGAACTCCACGTCGTCTTTCGGATGAGATGTTGGTTGTGGGTGGTTGGTGGGTGCTCTGGTGTGGTTTGCTTTTCTATCAAACATATATCGTCCTTTTCACCCCTTTCTTTTTTTTTGTTTTTGTTTGTTACTATCTTGTAACACCTCGATTCTTCTGACGCTCATTTGGCCTTATGCAGTTGCGAGCGCCGTAAAACCTCTACTAAAACAAACAAGACGTTGTCATCGATTTCTTTTATGTAGGCACCTTGTGCTGGGTGGTGTGTTGGTAATCGCATGAGTGTGCTGGGTGGTGTGTTGGTAATCGCATGAGATGTCCGAACCATTTGATTCTTTGGTGTTGTATGTGATGCATGACATCATTTGCGCCCACCATTTCTCTGATGACTGTTTTTCTAATTTTGTCTCGCCTGGTCTTCTTTACTGCTTTTCTTTGTAAATTCTGTTTTCTTCACCTGCAACTACTTTTGTGTAGCAACATGCATGCTATGAAGTGTGGGAATTCGCCATTCTGATTTCTGTAAGTTTATTCAGTGTTTAAGGCCATGGGCTCTCATTACATCACATAAAACACTCATTTGATAAAAGTTTCCATAATGAATAAGTACAGGTTGTGCACATATCTCTTATCATGGGTCAAACATTGCTTATTTCTGTCACTAGGCCGAGTCAGGCTGGGAGGGATTAACAATTTCCTTTGAAGGACAAAGTGTGAACAATAGAAAATAAAGTGAAATTCATCTTCAGTTTCATGAGAGTTACACCTCTCACATAAGGGAGAATTCGTTAATTTCCACTGGTAGAGATTATTTAATGGAAGGCTATGGTTTTTTAAAACAAAGCTATGACTCTTCTGCTCCAATACCGTGGGAGGATGGTGATATATTCAGCTGTTTCTGATTTCTGTATAACGCTTTGAAATGGGCTGCGAGGTTGCTATTGGCCTAGAGGTTAAGGTGTTGACCTCTCATTCAAAGGTCCCGGATTCGAATCCGGGTAGCGACCGAAAAACTGTTCTTCTCTGAATTGTCTCCTTTCACTTCCTTTCCAGCTTTCTAGCAATGTTCTGTCGTCTGCTTTCGTCTCCTCTTTCTGTCCCCACTCCCTCATCTCCTTTGTCCCCCCCCCCCCCCTCCTCTGGGCTCCTGATTCTTTCTACAGCCTTTCTACTGCTACTCCTTGGCTTCTTCTTACTGCTGTCTTTCAGCAACACCCCTGATCTTCTTGTAGGAAAGATCTACACCTAGCTTTCTCGGACAAGGGCGAAAAATCTCGGAGGGCCCGTGTACAAGTTGCGCACGTTAAAGATCCCTTGGTGGTCTAACATCGATAAGAGTAGGCTTCTGCCGCCACCCGGTCAAAATTCAAAATTTCCTACCAACTGAAAAAGTTTAATGTGTCCCGTGCGCTCATATGACGTTATGCAGCTGCGAGCGCCGTAAAACACTTACAAAAACAAACAGAATCTAATCTTCGGCACTTATATGACCTTATTGTATTGCAAGTGCCATTACTCTTACTCCGCTCTACTGCCTCAAAGTCTCCCCGCCCCTCCCAGGAAATTAAACATCTCTCTGTGCTGGAGTCTGTGGACATCTCTGTCTGTGGACATCTCTGTCTGCGGACATCTCTGTCTGCGGACGTCTATCTGTGACGTGGATGACAAAGTAGCTGAAGACGTGTGGGAGAAAATATTATATATCTACACCAAAATTTTCTATTTTAACGTTTAAGATCAAATAACCGTACACAGCCGTGCAGTGAACTACGTATAAAAAAACTAACTTGTGTTTCGGCGCTCATTTGACCTTATGCAGTTGCGAGCGCCGTAAAACCCCATACTAAACTTTAAAAAAACTTTAAAAAACTAACTCTTTCTAGGGGGCTCTCGGGGCCTAGAAGTTAGGGTGTTTGCCTCCCATTCAAAGGTCCCGGGTTCGAATCTAGGTAGCGACAGAAAACTTTTCTTCTGTAAAATTGTCTCCTTTCACTTCCTTTCCTGCTTTCTAGCAATGTTCTGTCATCTGCTTTCGTCTCTTCTTTCTGCCTCAACTCCCTCATCTCCTTTGCCCCCTCCTCTGGGCTCCTGACTCTTTCTGCAGCCTTTCTACTGCTACTCCTTGGCTTCTTCTTACTGCTGTCTTTCAGTCACACCCCTGATCTGATGGTAGAAAAATATGTACACCTAGCCTTCTCGGACAAGGGCAAAAAATCTCGGAGGGCCCGTGTGCAAGTTGCACGTTAAAGATCCCTTGGTGGTCTAAAATTGATAAGAGTAGGCTTCGGCCGTCACCCGTGCAAAATTCAAAATGTCCTACCAACTGAATATTTTTAATATGCCCCGCGCGCTCATCTGACCTTATGCAGTTGCGAGGGCCGTAAAACGTACCACCCCCCCCCCCCCCTCAGCTTCTCCTACTCTGTCTTCCTTCATCACTCACTCCACAAGCACCTTAAAGAACTGACGTTCAGGAACACACCGTTATGATCCCTACCATATTCTGGCATGATACCAACTCAGCTAAAGATGCTCAAAAGAAAGCTCCAAGGGGAGAAAGATGCAAAATGGGTGGGTGGGTGGAAAGGAAAACAAGCAGGAGTTTTCAAACATAGGTTAACTAGGCACTTCTGTGAAGTTTTCAAACTTCTCCAAGGGCACTGAAATTAGGAGTATAGGATAGAGCGTGGCTTTCTGTTTCAGAGACTTTTTTAAATGTTTGTGCTATCTTTGTTAGTCCAGAATCAGCGGTCATTTTTGTGAATCAGTTTTCGCCCTGATTCTGCCAAATTTTTGTACTTCATTTTGTGCCACCAAATTTCCAAATCTTGTTTCAAAGCGTCATAAAATCCTTAACCCTATCCGTACGCCCTGGGGTCATTTTGTAGCCCTGGGGTTGTATTCTTCACATTTTGCAATACTTCTAGAACGAAGATTTCTTTGAAACGTTTAGTATTTCTCAAAAAATCGTTTTGACAGACTGCTATGCGAAGCGAACGGATCGGATTAAGGAGTAAATTTCCTCTTTGGAAAGTGGTGACACAGAGTTCCCCACGTCGTATGAATGCGATACTAAACACGACGTACGGATAAGGTTAATAATAGTTGTATCGTAACTACTGAGGTATCATTTTTTTTTTATAGTTTATGTAGAATCAATAAATAAGCAACAAACATTCAGAGTAAAATTGTAATTAGCGTTTAATTACTCCATAAGCGTGACGTAGGGAGCCTGATGGGTATGATCCAAAATAAAAAGGGGCTGCTCAAATATAATCTTACACAATTTATGACCATTGATTATTTGGGATGTACTTGCCATATTTTTTTAACTACCCTTGTTGATAAACCATTCTTTGTTCTACCAGAAAACATTCCAATGGTTATCTTAGAAGTGATACCTTGACAAGGCAAGTCTTTCCCTTTTACCAACCAAATCCGCGAAGACCTCGCTGAACCCTTCCACCGTGACATCGCGCCGAGCGCCGCGCCGAGCCGTGACGTCACACATTTTTCGCCTAGAGCTTCTGGCTCGCTCTGTTCATTGTTGGAAATGTACAAGACAGGGAAATACATTGTACATCACTCGGAGATTTTGGAACTTCAGTTTGAAAGGTCAATACATTTTGGTATGTTTTATAATCACTGACTTTAAATTGTACTCAATTCCATTCGAAATTCTAAAGAAAGCGAGAATATTTAGAGCCAAGCATTTCCTTTTCACTGAGCCCCCCCCCCCCCCCTACCAATCT
>NW_004797303.1:539405-541573 GCF_000002075.1 Aplysia californica
AATAAGTCCCGGTTGGTCCCCAATTCTCTTACCATGGGCAAACACTGTCTTATTTCTGCCCTAGGCCGAGCCAGGCTGGGAGGGGACCACCAATTTCCCTTTGAAGGCAAAAGTGGGACCAAAAGGAAAATAAAGTTGAAATTCCTCTTCATTTTCCATGAAGAGTTACCCCTTCTCCACATAAGGGGAGAATTTCGTTAATTTTCCACTGGTAGGAGATTATTTAATGGAAGGCCTATGGTTTTTTTAAAAAAAAAGCTATGCTTCTTCTGCTCCAATTCCGGGGGGAGGATGGTGATATATCCCAGCTGTTTTTTGATGTCTGTATAACGCTTTGAAAATGGGCTGCGAAGTTTTCTTTTTGGCCTAGGAGGTTTAAGGTATTGGCCATCTCATTCAAAGGTCCCGGGATTCGGAATCCGGGGTAGCAACCAAAAAACTGTTCTTCTTCTAAAACTGTCTCCTTTCACTTCCTTTCCTGCTTTCTAGCAATGTTCTGTCATCTGCTTTCGTCTCTTCTTTCTGCCTCCACTCCCTCATCTCCTCCCCCCCCCCCCCCTCTCTGGGCTCCTGATTCTTTCTACAGCCTTTCTACTGCTACTCCTTGGCTTCTTCTTACTGCTGTCTTTCAGCAACACCCCTGATCTTCTTGTAGGAAAGATCTACACCTAGCCTTCTCGGACAAGGGCGAAAAATCTCGGAGGGCCCGTGTACAAGTTGCGCACGTTAAAGATCCCTTGGTGGTCTAACATCGATAAGAGTAGGCTTCGGCCGCACCTGGGCAAAATTCAAAATTTCCTACCAACTGAAAAAGTTTAGTGTGTCTCGTTCGCTCATATGACCTTATGCAGCTGCGAGCGCCGTAAAACACTTACAAAAACAAACAAAATCTAATCTTAGGCACTTATATGACCTTATTGTATTGCAAGTGCCATAACTCTTACTCCGCTCTACTGCCCCAAAGTCTCCCCGCCCCTCACAGGAAATTCAACATCTCTCTGTGCTGGAGTCTGTGGACATCTCTGTCTGTGGACATCTCTGTCTGTGGACATCTCTGTCTGTCGACATCTGTCTGTGGACATCTCTGTCTGTGGACATCTCTGTCTGTGGACATCTGTCTGTGGACATCTCTGTCTGTCACGTTGATGACAAAGTAGCTGAAGACGTGTGGGAGAAAATATTATATATCTACACCAATTTTTTTCTATTTTAACGTTTAAGATCAAATAACCCGTACACAGCCGTGCAGTGAACTACGTATAAAAAACTAACTTGTGTTTCGGCGCTCATTTGACCTTATGCAGTTGCGAGCGCCGTAAAACCCCATACTAAACTTAAAAAAAACTTTTAAAAACTTAACTTTCTAGGGAGCTCTCGGGGCCTAGAGGTTAGGGTGTTTGCCTCCCATTCAAAGGTCCCGGGTTCGAATCTGGGTAGCGACCGAAAACTTTTCTTCTCTAAAACTGTCTCCTTTCACTTCCTTTCCTGCTTTCTAGCAATGTTCTGTCATCTGCTTTCGTCTCTTCTTTCTGCCTCAACTCCCTTATCTCCTGGGCTCCCGACTCTTTCTGCAGCCTTTCTACTGCTACTCCTTGGCTTCTTCTTACTGCTGTCTTTCAGCCACACCCCTGATCTGATGGTAGAAAAATATCTACACCTAGCCTTCTGGGACAAGGGCGAAAAATCTCGGAGGGCTCGTGTGCAAGTCCCACGTTAAAGATCCCTTGGTGGTCTAAACTTGATAAGAGTAGGCTTCGGCTGCTACCCGGGCAAAATTCAAAATTTCCTACCAACTGAATATTTTTAATATGCCCCGCGCGCTCATCTGACCTTATGCAGTTGCGAGCGCCGTAAAACGTAACCGAAAAACGTGGGTGGAAAGGAAGACAAGCAAGAGTTTTCAAACATAGGTTAACTAGGCACTTCAGTGAAGTTTTCAAACTTCTCCAAGGGCACTGAAATTAGGAGTATAGGATATAGAGCGTGGCTTTCTGTTTCAGAGACTTGTTTAATGTTTGTGCTATCTTTGTTAGTCCAGAATCAGCGCCATTTTTGTGAATCAGTTTTTGCCCTGATTCTGCCCAATTTTTGTACTGCATGTTGCGCACCAAATTTCCAAATCTTGTTTCAAAGCGTCATAAAATCCGTAACCCTATCCGTACGCCCTG
>NW_004797303.1:544098-561598 GCF_000002075.1 Aplysia californica
CTTTCCCTTTTCTTACAGGTGCCAAAGACATAATCTTACCCCTGGAAGAGGGAGGGGGGGGGGTGTCTTTGGCTGCTTTAAGAAAAGTGCAAGAAGGGGGGGGGGGGGTCTTGAACACAGGCCACAAGGGATGTAGAAAGTATTTTCCAGGTATTGCAGCATTGAAGAGGCACGGGGCTCTTTACACGGGAAGAAATGGAGGTTGAGGAAGAAGAGGAAGAAGAGGAACAGGAGAAAGAGCAGGAACAGGAGGAAGAGCAGGAACAAGACTCAGATTTGTAAGACAGCTCAGCAGATGCCTCTGATTTAAAAATATTTTGTACGTAATGATGAACACTGACTTTGCTGATGATAACTAATTTTACTTTTTGTATTAAGCATAATGAGCAGTAATAACAGATAAAGTGAAATCCTGATAAAGTCAACTTGTTTAAAGTCAACTCTCGCTTACAGTCAACTCCTCACCGTGGTCCCGTTTCTTACCTTCTATGTTTAAGTAGTGTTTCTGATACAGTCAACCGTAAAGTCAAAAATTTGGGGCGAGATTCCAAGATGAATCCATTTAAGAAGAGATATTTAGGTCCTGAGTTAGTGGTGTACACACCTCCTATTACTTTGTTCACTCATCATCTCTTGTTTTGATGACAACTTCAGAATTATACTCCCTGAAATTGAGCAAACGTCTTGTTACCAGGTACTTTGTCATTTTCTAGCTGTTATCATCAATTTTCAATTTCAAGTAGTACAGTGGATAAAGTCGACCTTGCTCTAAGTCAACACTTTTCTTTCGGTCCCGAGGTGTTGACTTTATCAGAATTCCACTGAAATTTGTGTTATTTGTAATTAAGGTGCTTTTGACATTGACATGAGTCTCATTTTGTCCCTTATTAATAAGAGTGTATACAATATTTTGCTTGAATGATTTACACTGTAATGTTTTTAGTGAATGTAGAACAGCATACATAAATATTATGTAAAGTACATAGAACAATGATTGTAACGCGGATTTGCACGATATAAATCATATGACATGTATTATTATTATAAGCAAACAATGTAATAATGTGGGATGGGGATTCGGGGCGGAGGGCGGGTGGGGGGAGGGAGCAGCGTGGAGAGGCAAATGAAAAAAGTGTAAAAAAAGTAAGGGGGCAGAGGGTGAGGGGGCAAAAAGTCCCCAAAAGGGTATAAGATTATATTTGAACAGCTCCAAGGGCTGTGGGCAGGAAAAAGTGGAAGATGGGGGGTGGGGGGGCTCGGTGAAAAGGAAATGCTTGGCTCTAAATAGTCACGTTTTTTTTAGAATTTCGAATGAAATTGGGTACAATTTAAAGTCAGTGGTTATAAAACATACCAAAATGTATTAACCTTTCAAACTGAAGTTCCAAAATGTCTGGACGATGTACAATGTATTTCCCTGTCTTGTACATTTCCAACAATGAACAGAGGGAGCCAAGGTAACACTTCCAAGATAACCATTGAAACGTTTTCTGGTAGAACGAAAGAATGGTTTATCAACAAGGGTAGTAAAAAAATATGGCGAGTACATTTCAAATAATCAATGGTTATAAATTGTGTAGGATTTTATTTGAACAGCCCCTTTCTATTTTGGATAATACGCATCGGGTTCCCTACGTCACGCTTATGACGTAAGTAAATGCTAATTAGAATTTTACTATGAATGTTTGTTGCTTATTTACTGATTCTACATAAACTTTTTTTAAAAATGATACCTCGGTAGTTACGATACAACTATTATTAACCTTATCTGTACGTCGTGTTTAGTATCGCATTCATACAACGTGGGGAACTCTGTGCCACCACTTTCCAAAGAGGAAATTGAGGGGAGATGTAAAGGAAACGAAACTGGAGGAGAGGGGAGGATAGACCGATGAATGTTCCAAGTGCATCAAAACTCTTAACTTACTTATTACTTCGTCTTAGATGACCGTTGGGAACTCTTAACTTACTTATTACTTAGTCTTAGATGACCGTTGGGAACTCTTAACTTACTTATTACTTCGTCTTAGATGACCGTTGGGAACTCTTAACTTACTTATTACTTCGTCATTTTACTCTATTTTCAGCCTTTTGAAGGGCTTCCACAAACTTTCAACCTGTCCTTTCCGGGATGAAGGGCTTCCACAAACTTTCAACCTGTCCTTTCCGGGATGTTTTCCCATCTTTTTCCGGTCAACAAGGGACACTGCCTTGTAGTATTGATAGGGGCGTTAAACCTATACCATTGCACCAGTTTTTTCACCATGCCGTAATACTACTAATACTACTTATACTACTAATATTACTAATATTACTACTAATACTACTTATACTACTAATGTTACTAATATTACTACTAATACTACTTATACTACTAATATTACTACTAATATTACTACTAATACTACTAATATTACTACTAATTTTACTTATACTACTAATATTACTACTAATACTATTACTACTAATATTACTACTAATACCACTACTAATACCACTACTAATACCACTACTAATACCACTACTAATACCACTACTAATACCACTACTAATACTACTACTAATACTACTACTAATACTACTACTAATACTACTACTAATACTACTACTAATAATAAATACCATTCATACAGCGAGTTTCCATTTTCTAAAAAAAACCTCAATGCGTATTACACCCAAAAAGACATCACATCTCAAAAATTAAACGACATGCGTGTACGTAAAACAAAGTATTATTCATACAATATCTATGTATATGTGTAAATATTTCTGAGAAAAACAGTCTCGCTGTGAGGTTGGAAATGTACTCACTAAAAATATACAACGCAATAAAAACTCACGAACGGTCACAATAAAATTGAAACGTGAGTAGCTAGAAACTTTAATTAAGTCATTCGTTTTCTACAGATCGAAAAACGTTTCTCCTCTCTCTCTCTCTCTCTCTCTCTCTCTTTCTCTCTCTCTCTCTCTCTCTCTCTCTCTCTCTCTCTCTCTCTCTCTCTCTCTCTCTCTCTCTCTCTCTCTCTCTCTCTCTCTCTCTCTCTCTCTCTCTCTCCCTCTCTCTCTCCCTCTCTCTCGCTCTCGCCTTCTCTCTCGCCTTCTCTCTCGCCTTCTCTCTCGCTCTCTCTCTTTCTCTTTCTCTTTCTCTTTCTCTTTCTTTCTCTTTCTCTGTCTCTCTCTCTCTCTCTCTCTCTCTCAAGGCACTTTACACGAACTTCCCACTTGGCTGGGTCCTATCAGAGACGGACGTTAAATAGGTCCCGGGGCTCCGTGGCCTAGAGGTTAAGGTGTTGGCTTCTCATTCAAAGGTCCCGGGTTCGAATCCGGGTAGCGACCGAAAAATTTTCTTCTCTAAAATTGTCTCTTTCACCTCCTTTCCTGCTCTCTAGCAATGTTCTGTTGTTTGCTTTCGTTTCCCCTTTCTGCCCCCACCCCCTCACCTCCTTTGCCCCCTCCTCTGGGCTCCTTACTCTTTCTGCAGCCTTTCTACTGCTACTCCTTGGCTCCTCCTAACTGCTGTCTTTCTGCCACACCCCTGATCTTCTGGTAGGAAAGATCTACGCCTAGCTTTCTCGGACAAGGGCGAAATATCTCGGAGGGCCCGTGTGCAAGTTGCGCACGTTAAGGATCCCTTGGTGGTCTAAAATCGATAAGAGTAGGCTTCGGCCGCCCCCCGGGCAAAATTCAAAATCTCCTACCAACTGAAAATATTAGGTGTGTCCCGCGCGTTCATATGACCTTACGCAGTTGCAAGCACTGTAAAAACACTTACCAAAACAAAAAACAAACAAAAAATAGGTCCCGCCTCTAAAATAACCTAATAGTGTTGATAGGGGCGTTAAACTCATACCATTTCACCATTTATTTATCTTGGAAATGCGCTCACTAAAAATATACAACGCAATAAAAACTCAAGAACGGTCACAATAAAATTGAAACGTGAGTAGCTAGTACAGATCGAAAAACGTTTCTCCTCTCTCGCTCTCTCGCTCTCTCGCTCTCTCTCTCTCTCTCTTTCGGGGGGTGGGGGAGGGGGGGTGCAAGTTTCAGTTTTGTCCTAGGTATGTAGCGTCTGTGATAGATATGTTGTGATGTTCCAGCACCTTTTTAACCCCATCTAGCCAGGTATTTCTTGGTCTTCCTCTTGATTTAAAGCCGGATTCTCGAGTGTTATAAGCTCTATCCTCTAGTTATTTCTGGGGCATTCTGATTAGATGTCCAAACCATTTGACTCTTTGACGCTTTATGAATTTGATTATTGGTGGTATTCCAGTGTGTAGACGTATGGTTTCGTCTCTTATGCGGTCTCTTCTGGTGACGTTGATGGTTTTGCAGAGACACCTCATTTCACATGCATTGATTTTTCTTTTTTGTGTCTTGTTTAGAGACTGTTTGGCACTGGTATGTTAATGTTGGTATGAAGATGCTATTGATGAACTGGGATTTCATTTCGTTTGGGATGTTCTTGCGACTTAGCATGGGTGCTAGCTGGCAGATCACTGCATTTGCCTTCATAGTTCTTGTTTCTATTTCTTTGTCCATACGCGCATCTTGGTTGAAAATGCTTCCCAAATATTTAAATTTCTCTACTTGTTGGAGCTGTATTCAATCAATAAGAACGTTCAGTTTCCCTGGGTTTCTGCTGACCTTCATAACTTCTGTTTTTGAGATGGAGATTTTCATGTTCAGGTGTTTACATTCCTCATTTAGTTTTGCTGTGTGTTTTTGTAATTCCTCTTCGTCTGTATTTAATATACTCTAGTCCTCAGCAAATAGAAGCTCTTTCAGTTCAGTGATGTTGTCATTTGCTTCTTTCGTGATCTTATCCTTGTAAGTGATGAAGAGAATCGGAGAGAGAACACACCTTTGTCTCACCCCAGACCGTATGTAGTTGTGAGGGCCGTAAAACCCCATACTAAACTTTTAAAAAACTTTTACAAAACCCAGACCTGATGGGGAACCTGATAGTCATTCTGTTGATCTTACAGCACACAGACTGTTTTTGTAAAGTGCCATGTTCTCCAGCGATTGTCTTCTTACAGCATATTCCTCTAAGACTTCCCAAAGTTGACATCTATCTACCAGGTCGAACGTCTTTGTCATGTGCAATGGCAGTCTCACACAACTGTCTTAATGCTTTTTCTGAAGCCAAACTGAGATTCACAGAGTTGACTCTCTACAATTGGTCTCATTCTCATTTCCAGTATTTTGGCAAACATTTTGCCCGCATGGCTGAGAAGGGATATTCCTAATAGTGTTGATAGGGGCGTTAAATCTATACCAAAGTGGCGTCGGTGGGCTAGTGATTAGGCTACTTGACCCGTAATCGTGAAAATGCGGGCTCGGGAGGTTCGAGCCTCAGCTCGGTCCGACGTAGTGTCCTTTGAAAAGTACTTTACACGGATTTCCCATTTGGCTCCGTCCTTTCGGAGATGGACGTTAAACTCGGAGGTCCTGCCTTTTAAATAAGCTACTAGTATTGATAGGGGCGTTAAACCTATACCATTTCATTGTGAAGAGAGCAATGAACGTGAGGGAGGGGGATTGGTGTTGTAGAGAGCAGGCCGATATTGTATGGATATTGTAATGACTTTTTGTTCATCAGGAACTGATGACGGCCTAGTAAGAAAAGTTGTAAACCTTGCTAGCTACGGCTTTGTGTAGTTGTAAACCTTGCTAGCTACGGCTTTGTGTAGTTGTAAACCTTGCTAGCTACGGCTTTGTGTAGTTGTAAACCTTGCTAGTTACGGCTTTGTGTATTTCTAAACCTTGCTAGTTACGGCTTTGTGTATTTCTAAACCTTGCTAGCTACGGCTTTGTGTATTTCTAAACCTTGCTTGCTACGGCTTTGTGTATTTCTAAACCTTGCTAGCTACGGCTTTGTGTATTTCTAAACCTTGCTAGTTACGGCTTTGTGTATTTCTAAACCTTGCTAGCTACGGCTTTGTGTGTTACTCTAGCAAATGAAGAGAGTAAGAGGAGAACATGTATTGAGAGTGTTATATATAATGGCAATGTTAATGATAATGATATCGTTAATGACTACGTTAATGATAATGATATTGTTAATGACAATGTTAATGATAATGATATTGTTGACTCAATGAAGAAGCCAATCCTGCTCATTCGAATGATTGGAAAAGCTTAACTTCGATGTATCTATACAAATTGTCCAATTGTTTTCTTGTTTCTGAACATGAATGGCAGGCAACAACATTTATATCAATATGAAATGTCCAATGTTGTGTTTCTTGTTTGTGTTTGTGGGCTTGAAATGTGCCACAACACTGACTTTGCTCTGTTTTCGATCGGAGAAATGTGTCTGAAGCGTCTATAAAGAGTTAATAATACCCCCGGGTCAGTGCCACTTACTGAAGTGTCTTTAGGACATTCCCAAAGTGGGACATTTCTCGTTCATGTACTTTAGAATTGTAAATGGGCTGATTCATCAATGTCAAGCTCTTGACTGTACCTGATCTACAACAGGGAACTGCTGCTTATTCTTTCCTAGTCTTTACCATCGTCATTTTTCCTCTACTTTTGTTTGTCACACTCTTGTGACCCACTATTTCCTGGGTGCCTGGATAGTCGAAGCAGACTTTGTGCTGTTGTAGCTAAAGAGGTGAGCAGAGTAAATCTGATTCTCTGTAAGGACTTATCTGTTGACATCCAACCCTTGGCGCTCATATGACCTTATGCAGTTGCGAGCGCCGTAAAACCTCTACTAAAACTAAAATAGCTACTGATTTGTATGTTACTCTCGCAAGTGAAGAGAGCAAGATGACGACATGTAGTAAGAGTGTTATAGATAAGGACAATGTTAATGATAATGATATAGCTAATGACAATGCCAATGATAATGATATTGTTAATGACAACGTTAATAATGATATTGTAACGTTAATAATGATATTGTAAACTCACTGAAATCACGAATCCTGCCCTTTCGAATGCTTGAAAAAGGTTCACTTCGTTATATCTATACAAATTGTCCAATTCTGTTTTCTGTTTCTTAAACTTAAAAAGGCAGGCAACATTTATATCAATATGAAATGTCCAATGTTGTGTATCTGGTTTGTGTATGTGGGCTTGAAATGTTCCACAACACTGACTTTGGTCTGTTTTTGGTCGGACAAATGTGTCTGACGATTCCTTAAAGAGTTAATGGCAGTGTTAATGATAATTATAATGATAATGTTAATGATAATGATATTGTTAATGTTAATGATAATGATATTGTTAATCATAATGATAATGATATTGTTAATCATAATGATATTGTTAATGTTAATCATAATGATATTGTTAATCATAATGATAAAACATGCAAGACTTTTGTACTCGCACATTTCAATTTCTCTTTTCGTTTTTCCGTCTGATATTAATATTCTTTAACGTATTTGAAGAGCTCAGGGGAAAGTCGACGGTAGTCACATACTGGAAACTGCTTGTGAGTCAACAAGTGTTCAAAATTGGTACCCTCACGATTTTCATTTTTTGACGACCATCGTTTTTCCCCTGTACTCTTCATTTAAATGATTGTTCCTGCTTCAGTCATAAACCTTGATAACTTTTGCTTTGTGTGTTCCTTTAGTAAATGAAGGGAGCAAGAAGAGAACATGTGCTTATAATAATGATCATGATGATGGTGATAATGATAATAAAAATAACAATAATGATGGTGATATGATAATAATGATAATGAGGGTGGTGATCATGATAATAATGATAATAAAAATAACAATGATGATTGTGATATGATAATAATGGTAATGGCTATAATGATATTAATAATAATGATATTAATAATAATGATAATAGTTATAATGATGATGATAATGATAATGATAATGATGATGATGATGATGATGATAATGATGATAATGATAATGATGATGATGATAATGATGATAATGATAATGATAATGATGATAATGATAATGATAATGATAATAATGATAATGATAATAATGATAATGATAATGATAATAATAATAATAATAATAATAATAATAATAATAATAATAATAATAATAAATGCCTTTTGTACTCGTATTTCAATTCCCCTGTACATTTTCACGTCTGATATTGATCTGCTCCAAAGTAAGAGGGGAAGGGATGAGGGGGAAGAAACAAACAGAAAGTATGTGTACAGGAAATGTATCTTAACTTGAATCTTTTTCACCATTAATGTAATGTATGTGCATATTATATATATAGGCCTAATATATAATATGTTCCATACATTAATGGAGGAAAGGATTGTCAAAATTAAGATATTATTTTCTACCATACTTGGGGTTGTTTTAGGTTAGCAGTTCCGTTGAAATAAATCATTATAGGTTCCGTCCTGAAATATATGCTGATAGTAGAATCTATCTCATACGTGATATAGAAGCTGATAGGTTTTATATATATATAAGCTGGTAGTTGAATCTATCCCACACTTTAAATAGAAAAACTTGCTTAAATTACTCCGCGCATTCTATTCGTCTTCTAACCTACTACTATAAGCAAAGTATGTCTAGGGCTTAGACTTGAATCACAATATTCCTAGACCGGACAATGTTATGGAAGCCGCTCTTTGCCCTCTGTAAAAACTCCTGTACTAAATTCTGTCTGTATATTCTAATGTAATGAATTGTGAATCTGTACATACTGCAAGGCATTTACCTGTTTCTTCGTTTTGTTACAGACTTTGTTCTTTTGTAGTTATAATGTTCTTTTGTAGTTATAATGTTATGCTGGGGTGTATTTCCAGCTGTGCGTGTGTGTGTGTGTGTGTGTGTGTGTGTGTGTATGTGAGAGAGAGAGAGAGGGAAAGAGAGTGTGTGTGAGTGAGAGAGAGAGAAAATGCGTCATATTTATTTCTCTATTAAAATTTACCGATTACTTGACAAGGTTGCAAAGATCTCCATTTTCCATAAAAGATTTCAGTTCTGAAGTTATCTACATTGTATGTGTAAATCCTCTTCCTCCTCCTCCTTTTTTCCTCTTCCTCCTCCTCCTTCGATTCTATTACGCCAGCTGATATCAGTATGGTATAAAACATTTATCACACTCGTTATGTTGGTAGACCATGATTTATCCTACTTGTGAAATAGCCAGTTGTACTGACTCGTTGAAACTCGTGATTACAACTTGGCAATTTCCCTCGTAGGATAAATCATGATCTACCACCAAAACTCATGTACTAAATTCTGTGTGTATATTCTAATGTAAAAAATTGTGAGTTGACGATATTGAACTATGAATCTGTACATACTGCAGGGCCTTTACCTGTTTCTTTGTTTTGTTAGACTTAGTTCTTTTGTATTTATCATGCTATGCTCGGGGTTTTTTCCTGTCGTGTGTGTGTGTGTGAGAGAGAGAGAGAGAGAGAGAGAGAGTGAGAGAGAGAGGAAAAATGCGTCATATTTATTTCTCTATGTACAGATTACTTAACAAGGTTGCAAAGATCTTTAGCTTTTTTTCCTCCATTTGCACATAAAAGATTTCAATTTTGAAGTTATCTTCATTGTATGTGTTAATTATATCGTTTTGAGTTCCTCCTCCTCCTCCTCCTCCTCGTCCTCCTCCTCCTCCTCCTCCTCCACCACTTCCTCCTCCTCCTCCTCCTCCTCCTCCTCCACCTCCTCCTCCTCCTCCTCCTCCTCCTCCTCCTCCTCCCCTCTTCCTCTTCCTCCTCCTCCTCATCCTCCTCCTCCTCCTCCTCCTCCTCCTCCTCCTCCGTGTATTATGGTATTTAATATAAATGTTCGTAGATGCTTTACACCCAGATTGACTCAATTTAGGCCTTGTAGGAGGTGGTTGGTTCATTTTGTCTTTCTCGGTCAGTCCGGACCGAGTGGTATACCCCCCCCCCCCTTCAGTGCTACTGAATGAAGTTGTCTTTAGGCCATTCCCAAAGGGGGTAGAGTAACATGTTCTTATGGACAGTAAAATTGGTCGCATTTAAGCACAAGGAGGCTATCCCGATGAATGCTGTTTTGAGAAAAGGAAAGTTAAGTTTTGCATCTTTGTTCAGTTTCTTTAAAAGACAAGGAGAGTTTTCTCTATAACCAAACAACTATACACACCGATGAAACCAAACTTCTCCTATAGGTAGGGCAATGACCACTTTCGGTGTAGGTCAAGATTTTTGTAAATCTCCGAAATATGGGTTAGCCCGCTTGTCCTTAAAGGCGACCAATTGTAAATGTGCTAATTTATCTGTGTCGTGCTCATATTGTGCAGGAACAACACTGGGGGAACTGCTGCTTTTTATTTTCTCATCCTTACTATCGTCATTTTTCTTCTATTTTTTAGTATATTTGTCACTCTCTTGTGAACTGCTATTTCCTGGGTGCCTGGATAGTCGAAGCAGACTTTGTGCTGTTGAGGCTAGAGAGGTGAGCAGAGTAAGCCTGATTCCCCGTTTGGACTTTTCTGTTGACATCCACCCCTTGGAGCTCATAATATGACTATAGGGCGACCACATAGAGAAAGCGGTTCTCACGTAAGCGCATTGTCCGAGGCAGTGAAATTAAAAGAATCCCCAAATGAAAACCGTTGCGTCCCACATAGACAAAGCTGTCATTGAGGAGGCGCAAGTGAGGAGCGGCACTGACGTCGTTTTTCGCGGAATCCAAACTACATTCTTTCCAAGGCCGTCCAAAGCTGTCAGTGGACTTGTTTTCACGTTGCGATAGTACCAAAGCAGTGCTTTTACTTACGCCTACAGTTTGATGTAGCAAGTGATTCAAACATGGACTCAGATGAGCTCATATCATCAGTGTACGTTAGAACTCCAATTTAAAGAACGTAAAACACCTTCTCCCTTTCTACGAAGAATGCATACACTTAATGATAAACGGCCTCGTGTAACAGCGTTCTCTATGTGCGGTCAAGCAGGCCCTTTCCAAAGTCAGGACTGAGTGGGATACCCCCCCCTAATGTATATTATACAGTAATGTTGTCACAAGAGAATGACAAACATACAAAAGAAGTAGAGGAAAAATGACGATAGTATGTATGAATGAGGAAAGAAAAAGCAGCAGCTGACAGAGCGGCTGATAAAAGTACGACCTCGAGAGGCTTTCTCTATGTGGTCGCCCTAAGAGATCACAGATCAAGAGTGAACGAAGAAAAATGAATTATTAAATAAAATGAAGTTGTATATAGAACACAGGTGACCGAATGAGAATTTATATTTGTTTGGTTATAGAGAAAACTCACCTTGTCTTTTAAAGAAACTGAACAAGGGGCAAAAACTTTACCTTCGATTTTCTCAAAACAGCATTTTTTCGGGATAGCCCCTTTGTGCATAAAAAAGCGACCATTTGTTGAATGAATCTGCGAGAGCAAGAGACTCATGAGCCCCAGACTGAATGATTCTTGTGGTGGAATTTTCTTATAAACCCCAGAAATAATAAAGGCTCCAATGAAGCCTACGGAGGGGAAAAGAAAAAGGGAAAAAAAAGAAGGGAGAGGACACAGAACGTCGGCGTACAGAGAGCAGGGGACTGACTTCCGACCAGGGCACTGTGGGAGGGGGGGGGGGTGAGTCGGACCAACAGAGGCTACTTAGGCCACTTACTGGAAAAAAAGAAATCAATATTTGAATGCCATTTATTTATGACCATTGTATTTAGTTTAGGTACTTGTAATTAGATCAAATAAAAATATATACTATTTACGTTAATCTTTATGTACAAGTAGATCAGTAGAAAATATTTTGTGAAAAGTTATTCTTGAGCAAAGACGGCTACCACTATGTGCTGAAATTTTCCTTTTGGAAACCTGCCTTCAAACTTTGCTAAGTTATTTCAAACACTGTAGCACCACATGCTTTTAACATTGATAATTAGGTTTTTTTATATATAACTTACTAGATTGAACATTCTAATTTTAGTTGATAATCTTCTGCTTGTCTGGCTATGACGAGGAGGGGGGGGGATGGCTTAAGTAACCCTGGTGTCCACATCCACTGGCCAAACTGGGGTTACTTAGACCACTAGGACTACTGCTTCTTACATGTCACCATACTTTATTTTGGTCAAAGATGGGCTTTTCTTTTCTTTTTTTTTTGTTCTGGTACTGATTGGTAATTTACTTTTTCACATCAAAAAATAATTTTTAATGATTCTATCTCGGCATGGAGTTTTAAAGCCCCCCTCCCCCCCCACCACCCCCAAATCTGAAGAAATGGCGTCTGATATATTGTTTTCCATGGGATGATACTGTGTACCTTATAACTTTTAAGTGAAACTCACGGTTGAAAGTTAATGTATATAGCACAGATTTAAGAACAGATTTATAACCCTTGTACCAGTAACAAACTAACATATAAATCTTCGAACATCTGCATTGTTACAAAATGCCCAGAACGTACAATCGAAAACCTGGGGGCTGAGTGTACACGGTCATCCCTGTTGAGACTCTGATGCACGCGTACGATGTTCACACTCGCAAATGATGTTGAAAAAAAAATTATTTAATTTTACATTTCCGTGTGCTTATATAACCAGTAAATGTTGCCATTGTGAAAAACAAAGTCTAGTAATAGTTGCCAAATAAGAAAGACAGCAGATGTTTACATATTCAGTGGCCTAAGTAACCCCAGTGTTGGGGTTTACTTTAGTTTTTGTACAAGTTTGGTACACCGGCCTAGTGACCCCATGCCGGGGTAACTTAGGCCACCCCCTTAAATGACCCATATTTCATAATATTTGGCACCTAGTGCAAAAATACACCCACAGAATTGATGCAAACCATCCTTCCCTTTAAAATATATATATTTTTTAAAATTTAAAACACACACACACACACACACACACTTACACACACACACACACACACATACACACACACACACACACACACACACACACACACACACACACACACACACAAGATAACACATCTAGATGTTATTTAAGCTTTCTCCCAAAGTGACCTAAGTAACACCGGTTTACGGCTGATTCTGCGTCTCTCTGCTCCTGCCGCAGACCGTAAATTATACAAAGAGGGTGCAGCAATCCTTCTTCGTCCTTTGTGCTTTGACGAAGAATCGAGGTCAGTGACGGGGTTCTCGTGGCCTAGAGGTTAAGGTGTTAGCTTCTCATTCAAAGGTAATCATCATCATTGCCTTTGTCACCCTGCACCAAGGACAAACATTTTCCACCTTTCTCTATCCTGGGCTAGCCTCCTGACGTTATTCCATGTCTTCCCACTTTTCTGTACATCGATTTCTGTGATTCTTCTCCACGTTCCACGGGGTCTTCCCCTTGATCTCTTACCTCCAATCCAAAACTTTCTTTGTTGTGCAGCTGCACATTCAAAGGTCTCGGGTTCGAATCCGGATAGCTACTGAAACATTTTCTTCTCTAAAATTGTCTCCTTCCACCTCCTTTCCTGCTCTCTAGCAATGTGCTGTCGTCTGCTTTTGTCTCCTCTTTCTGCCGCCACCCCCTCACCTCCATTGTCCCTTCCTATGGGCTCCTGATCTTTCTGCATTCTTTCTCCTGCTACCTCTTGACTACTCCTTACTGCTGTCTTTCAGCCACACCTCTGATCTTCGGGTAGGAAAGATCTACACCTAGCCACCTCGGACAAATGCAAAAAATCTCGGAGGTCCCGTGGGCAATTTGTGCACGTTTAAAGAAGATCCCTTGGTGGTCTAAAATCGATAAGAGTAGGCTTCGGCCGCCAACCGGGCAAAATTCAAAACTTCCTACCAACTCAAAACAGTAGCTGCGTCCCGCGCACACATATATGACCTTATGCAGTTGCGAGCGCCGTAAAACATTTACCAAAAAAAGGAAAAAAATGGTCAGTGATGGGGCGCCATGCTTTGTGTAGTCATGAATTCACACAACACACGCAGTGGTACTACTACGATATGCGCTGCGGGGTGACCAGTTGGCCCCATAAATCTGTGCTCGTGGTTTTATGCACCTCGCATAATTTAGCAAAATTTGATCATTTTTGCATAATTTCTGATTATTTTCCTTTATCATTCTTTGTTAGAATTAACAGAATCGCATAATTTCACATTTTTTGGCCTCAGTTTGCTTAATTTCAGAATTTTTCTTGCATAAACTGACAGGGACAGATAAATTCATGAAGATGCATTTTTTAATCTAGCCTCAATTGTTGTGGCAACATATGAATAGATCTACGTTAAGATAAATTGATACAAAATGCTGTGCAAAGTTTAGGTTACATTGATTCACCCGTTAAATATGCAGCTGGTTGTTCGTTAAAAAAGCACAAACAAACACACACATGCACACTCACACACACACACACACACACACACACACACACACACACACACACACACACATGCACGAATAAACACATAAAAGAATACAAATAGCAGTAACAATAACAATAAAAATATTTCCTCCGTCAATGTCTGACGATGGCAAACACAGACAGAGCAGAAGAAAAATTTCTCCTGCAAAAAAGAGGATTTGGAAGAATTAAAGGTCAAGATGAATTGTGGGCTTTGCTGTGGCATTGTGGTTTGCTCCTTGCACTCCCCCTCCCCCCCAACCACCACCACTCTGTCTTCTCCTCCTCACTCTCACCACCTTGCTCCCCTCTCCTTCTCCTCCTCACTCTCACCACCCTGCTCCCCTCTCCTTCTCCTCCTCACTCTCACTACCCTGCTCCCCCCTCCTTCTCCTCCTCACTCTCACTACCCTGCTCCTCCCTCCTTCTCCTCCTCACTCTCACTACCCTGCTCCACCCTCCTTCTCCTCCTCACTCTCACCACCCTGCTCCCCTCTCCTTCTCCTCCTCACTCTCACTACCCTGCTCCCCATTCCTTCTCCTCCTCACTCTCACTACCCTGCTCCCCCTCCTTCTTCTCACTCTCACTACCCTGCTCCCCCTCCTTCTCCTCCTCACTCTCACTACCCTGCTCCCCCCTCCTTCTCCTCCTCACTCTCACTACCCTGCTCCTCCTCCTTTTCCTCCTCACTCTCACTACCCTGCTCCCCCCTCCTTCTCCTCCTCATTCTCACTACCCTGCTCCACCCTCCTTCTCCTCCTCACTCTCACTACCCTGCTCCCCCTCCTTCTCCTCACTCTCACTACCCTGCTCCCCCTCCTTCTCCTCACTCTCACTACCCTGCTCCCCCCTCCTTCTCCTCCTCTCTCACTACCCTGCTCCCCCCTCCTTCTCCTCCTCACTCTCACTACCCTGCTCCTCCTCCTTTTCCTCCTCACTCTCACTACCCTGCTCCCCCCTCCTTCTCCTCCTCATTCTCACTACCCTGCTCCACCCTCCTTCTCCTCCTCACTCTCACTACCCTGCTCCCCCTCCTTCTCCTCCTCATTCTCACTACCCGCTCCACCTTTGCCTCTTCATCCCTGTTATATATTGCAAATATTTGTGATAACTAACGTAATGAGCACGCGTGCTACTGTAGGTTTTGATTTTTGAAGTCTGATCAGTGGATGGTGATGTCGAGCGCACCCCAAAGAAGAAAAACAGAACTTGTTGTCATTTAATAGTTACATCTGTCGTGACTAACTTTTAGCAGCAGACAAAATCTCTAATCACTGCTCGGAGTATTTTTGAAGAATTTATAATTTCACTTCCCACATAATGTCGACACAATTTGAAATTATTTCAAAGGCTGATCAAATATCATCGTAGCATGGGTGCTGTAGGCAGGCTTGGCAATTCCATTACTTTAAAGAGTGCGTGGTGTAAACAATTAAACATTCTAAGAACTTTCCATCATCTAGAATATAAGATGGACTTCAAATCCCGATATGCAACCGTTTTCATCCAACATGAAAGAGTTAGTTTGATTATATGTTTATGTAACAAGCGCTAATCTGATAGAAGCTATAGTAAAGCCAGAAACATACTATGCTCAAGAACACGTTGCCTATTTGATATCTAAGATCATTAAGCTTGTTGGACGGTAAACAAAACTGATGCTACTTTTCTTATAAGCCAACGTGGATTCAGAAAAGCCATTTGATTGTGATATCCTCCTGTGCTGGATCGAGGGGACAAGTGAAGTTTCGTCAACTCTTCTCTGAAGTGGTTAACTGAGACATGTGAAGAATGTGAAGGAAGTACTTTGTGATAGTGGCCATTGGCATCACATATTCCAATCTTTTTCCTACCAAACTTGGACTCTCCTTGAATAATCTTTGGAAGATGCGTTTCGTTCTTTTATTTTGTATCTTGAATTTATCGACAAGCAGAGCCGACGTTCTTTCTTTCATGCAAAAGCCTAATTATAAGCTTGCTGCTCCACATGAGGACAATACTAGACAGATGATTTTGCATCAGACTGGTCGTAGGGGCACACAGAGCAATGGCAGTGATTCTGTTCTGTTTTTAAAGAAATACAACCCAGCCACAATTTGGTACAGATTACTAGGACACTTTGAACATGAACAGAAATCACAGAGAGAGGTGCTCACGCTTCGACAGTCAGATCAAACTGAGTCAGCAGAAAAGAACGCAATCCATTTTCCAGAAAGACAACGACGACAAGATATTTCTGATAACTCGTCCACAACAGAGGAAGACATTCCGATAAAAGACAACCAGACCCTGACCACCGGACGGTTGGATTGGCAAAGCTTGACAAACTGCAATAGGACTGACGTAGCAGCAAAGACTTCTTCAAGCAATTCCTCAAACATTTCCTCCAACATTTTTTTTCCTCAAACACTTATTCCTCCCACACTTCTTTAAATCTTTCCTCAAACATTTCCTCAAAAACTTCCTCAATCACTTCCTCCAACACTTCCTCATCAAACGTTTCCTCCAACACGTCCTCCGAGTCCTGCATAGATTACTGTTTGACCGTCCACAATAACGTGTCTTGCCCATGTGACCCAGTATGTTTCTTTAGAGACTCATGTTGCCGAGACATTGACCTGCTGTGTCCGGCGGAGTGGACAACGACACTCCAACTGTTTCATCCCAGCATATTCCAAGCCCGCCTTGTCTGTGACGTTGCCATGAATGTACCGACTGTGTCCTCGTGTCCTGACCACCCATCTGCTGTGCTGGATCACCCACAAACGTCATCTCAGGCCCAACTTTTGAAGTAAGAAATGTTCCCTTCCTTTGCTGATGTGTGGTTTTTTGTTTTAGTTTTAGTAGACGTTTTACGGCGCTCGCAACTGCATAAGGTCATATGAGCTCCAAGGGGTAGATATCAACAGAGAAGTCCTTACAGGGAATCAGACTTACTCTGCTCATCTCTCTAGCTTCAACGGCACAAAAATTCTGCTTCGACTATCAAGGCACCCCGGAAATAGCGGGTCACAAGAGTGTGGCAAACATAAAAAAGAAGTAGAGGAAAATGACGACAGTAAGGATTAGGAAAGAAAAAGCAGCAGTTCCCTGTTGTAGTTCAGGCACAGATATGGGCATGACATTGTTGGATCAACCCATTTACAATTTAACTGTGCATTAGAACGAGAAATGTCCCCCCTTTGGGGAATGGCCTAAAGACACTTTAGTCAGTAGAAC
>NW_004797303.1:566598-568826 GCF_000002075.1 Aplysia californica
TACGATATTCTTTGAAAATTGCTGAAATAAATAACTATAGAGTCATGAAATAGTCGTCCTTTATTCTTTTTCTTTAAAATATCAATATTAAACATCGTTAAAGTATACCAGTACAGTGAAAGATACATATATTTTACAAGTTAATGTTAAAGATGACACCTTTGTATAAGTTAAGAGATAGATCAAAAGGATTTCATACAGGTTGGGATATAGATAATCATGTTATATAAGTTAAGAGATAGATCATAACCAAGTTATACAAGTTAAGTAATAGACAACAATTTTATACAAGTTAAGAGATAGATAACTATGAGAAAAGAATTATGCACAAGACGGCCACCCTATGTAACAAGTGCTTGAACGATAATGCGCCATTATATTTATCAATCCTGCTGAGACTGTATATTTCCACTCGCAGTTTAAAGGTCATCAGCTGACAAAAAGAAATTTCTTGTACCATCTATGAAACTTAAAACAGTGGGTGAAAGGGCAATTGAATATCAAGTCCCCAAGATCTGGAATGCTTTACCAAGTACTTTAAGAGAGATCAAATTCATTCAAATGTCAGCTGAAGTCATTTCTGTTTTGAAATAATCAGATGAATATTTGGAGTGATTACCTTTTAGTCAGAGCACAATGTTTTATGTTACTGTTGTATTGTATTGCGCTGTAAAGCGCCCAGAGCCTGGGTACTTTAATCGGTGTAGTGTTATTTTGAAAACAAAACATGAGTTGTTGTAAACACCCCCTTGTATATATTTTACCTGTTCACGATGTGTGGAGGCTGGTAATAATAATAATAATAATAATAATAATAATAATAATAATAATAATAATAATATAGATAGCATTTGTATCGCACAAATCCCCGCTCAACTGCAAACTCTATGCGCTTTACAATCTATACTATTACCCCAACAGACCTGAGAGCATTCTGAAACAATTTCAACTTCCTGGGAAGCATACAGTGCAAATGACCATTTATAGGAGCTAAAACACTAACATACTGACAAGATCTTTCGCCGGGTACCCATTCCCACCTGGGTGAAGGGACTAAAGTGCCTTTCCCAAGGATATAACATCGGGCCCGCGGCTCGAACCCCCGAACCAGCAACCTCAAGATTATGAGTCCGGTAGACTAACTATTAGAGGGCACTAACAAGCTCTAAAAAAGTTGTTCCCGTATCCGATCCAGACACTGTAGATTTCCTTCTTAGTAAAACAACTCCTTGGGCCTTCGGCATATTGTGATAGCGTTGCCAATTCCTTTCCACGCCGTCTTTACTTCCATAACTCGAAGTCAGGTACCCATTACTGCTGGGTGGGCAGGAGGGGGCGAAAAAAATCCATGTCCGAACCGAGGTTCGAACCCGGACTCTCCGCTTCGGAGACGAACGCTAGCAAGTACTACTAAACCAATATAATCGAGTTTTCAACCACGGCTGCCAGTGAGTTAACTTTAATTTGGTCATTTTTAAGGACAAGCGGGCTAAACCAGATTTCGGGGGTTTCCAGAAATCTTGACATACACCAAAAGTGGGCATTGCCCTATCTATGGGAGAAATTTGGTTTCATTGGTGTGTATATTTGTTTGGTTATAGAGAAAACTCTCCGTGTCTTTTAAAGAAACTGAAAAAGGGGCAAAAACTTTACCTTCGATTTTCTCAAAACAACATAATTTTTCAGGAGAGCCCGCTCGCACTTAAAATAAAGTTAAAAGCGACCATTTTAAGACAGTGTTTACATATTATTGTTCTTATGACTAAGTTATAACAGTCACTACGTGTTCATGCTTGGTCTACTGAATGGCTGGGGGGGGGGGGGGACTGTGCATTTACCGATTAACTCTATCCGTACGTCGTGTTTTACTATCGTATCATTACGACGTGGGGAACTCTGTGCCATCACTTTCCAAAGTGGAAATTTACTCGTTAATCCTATCTGTACCCTTTGCATAGCAATCTGTCAAAATGATTTTTTGAGAAATACTGAAAATTTCAAAGAGATCTTCGTACTAGAAGTATTCTAAAATGTGAAGAATACAACCCCAGAGGTACAAAATGACCCCCCAGGGCGTACGGATAGGGTTAAAAGATCAGCTTTTCGTCTAATCTCAAGTAGATCTACCACACAAGAGCCAAGTTCTTTTATCATGGCCCTTTTGGGACACCCAGCACAGCCGTGTCCCTGAGTGTTGTAAGGTCCTGCTAAGTGAGAATCGCACCCCC
>NW_004797303.1:568926-579474 GCF_000002075.1 Aplysia californica
GAAGAAGAAGAAGAAGAAGAAGAAGAAGAAGAAGAAGAAGAAGAAGAAGAAGAAGAAGAAGAAGAAGAAGAAGAAGAAGGAGAAGGATGAAAAGGAGGAGGGGGAGGAGGAGGAGGGGGGAGGAGGAGGAGGAGGAGGAGAAGAAGAAGAAGAAGAAGAAGAAGAAGAAGAAGAAGAAGAAGAAGAAGAAGAAGAAGAAGAAGAAGAAGAAGAAGAAGAAGAAGAAGAAGAAGAAGAAGAAGAAGAAGAAGAAGAAGAAAAAGAAGACGAACAACAACAAAAACAGCAACAACAACAAAAACAGCAACAACAACAACAACAACAACAACAACAACTACATCAACAACAACAACAAGAACAACAAACTGGTATCTTTTTTTGTTGTATTTCCCCAGGTTCTATATTTACCCGTCCAGGCGTGGAAAACCGCGTACGTGTAATCCCAACAAACACACACAGAGACACTTCAAGTTCGCAATACTGCTTGATGTCGATGACGACAACCATATTCACTTCAGAAAAGATCCCTTTAGTAAGCTCTAGTACATACCGAATGTGGAAGCGAGCCCGGGCAGAAATGTCGACACGTTCACTGCAATGGAGATGAAGTGAAGAGGGTCAATGGACAATGTCTGTTTGAGCTTGGCTATTGTGTTGGGGTAAACGCACCACCCCTTATCATCTCAGCTACCTCAGGTGCTGTTCAAGATCCAAAGACAGCGAACGTTGAGACTGAGACACCCTTCAACTCCCGATTTATCGAGTATCTTAAGTGCGTGTTCCGTTACAAGTACCCTTCGGCTCAGATATCAGAGATCATCCCTTTCCCAGGTAGTGAAAGATTTATTGATAGAAATAATTTCTACCTTTTTAGGATAGAAGGTACGTTCTCATCGACAAGCGAACTTCCGTACGAGGCGTTCCAGGAGGCGGTAGCCTTTTACTTACAGTATTTGGGGTGGGCATCCGGAACTTCAAATTTGCGAAACATTTTACATTCGTCAAACCAGGAGAGATTCAAAACCCAAGAATCGCCATCTACCCTGTGGAACAGGTCAGCAGCAGATGTCGACAAGCCGTCTCATTCCTGTGAAAACAGATCCGGCAACTGCTCCGCTAAGGGTGACTTGAACGAAACAAGCAAATTATATGCAAGTGATGACCTTAGGTGCACAGACGAGACCTTCATTGCTACTAGTTACACTACATCCTGTGTGTATTATTATTTTTCGGGAAAGTTCCAACTACCTATACCCCCTAATGTGATGAGGCCTTTACGAAGTACCTCAAGAAACTTTACATTTTGTATTTCGGGAGAGAGGTCCAATCAATACAAAGAGAACGTCGGGTTCCTTGTCATGCTTGTCCTATTCGTGGTCAGTGCATGCCAGCAGTAGGGCTGGACAATGAGTCGCTTTAGCAAAATCCGGATAATAATAGGATAGTGCACCTTTTCGGCAATGATAAATTTTAATTTATTCGGCAAATGGGTTAAAAACCACTTCGACAAACGGGTTAGCATCGCTTCAACAAATGGGTGCACCCACTTCGGCAGACGGGTCAGGAAAGAGAGTTAAGAGTCTGAATTTGGATAATGTTTCACTGAGAATTGTCCGATTACCCTTATATGTTATCCGGGCTTTGCACACCTCTGGCTAGCAGTAACTGTAAGACTGGAACAGAGGTGTCTTTGCACGCACATGGTGGCGCAAGGACTACGCGAATTCGCCCTAGGGGGTTTTTGAATTGAAATTGATCAATACGATATTCTTTGAAAATTGCTGAAATAAATAACTATAGAGTCATGAAATAGTCGTCCTTTATTCTTTTTCTTTAAAATATCAATATTAAACATCGTTAAAGTATACCAGTACAGTGAAAGATACATATATTTTACAAGTTAATGTTAAAGATGACACCTTTGTACAAGTTAAGAGATGGATCAAAAGGATTTCATACAGGTTGGGATATAGATAATCATGTTATATAAGTTAAGAGATAGATCATAACCAAGTTATACAAGTTAAGTAATAGACAACAATGTTATACAAGTTAAGAGATAGATAACTATGAGAAAAGAATTATGCACAAGACGGCCACCCTATGTAACAAGTGCTTGAATGATAATGCGCCATTATATTTATCAATCCTGCTGAGACTGTATATTTCCACTCGCAGTTTAAAGGTCATCAGCTGACAAACAGAAATTTCTTGAACCGTCTATGAAACTTAAAACAGTGGGTGAAAGGGCAATTGAATATCGAGTCCCCAAGATCTGGAATGCTTTACCAAGTACTTTAAGAGAGATCAAATGCATTCAAATGTCAGCTGAAGTCATTTCTGTTTTGAAATAATCAGATGAATATTTGGAGTGATTACCTTTTAGTCAGAGCACAATGTTTTATGTTACTGTTGTATTGTATTGCGCTGTAAAGCTCCCAGAGTCTGGGTACTTTAATCGGTGTAGTGTTATTTTGAAAACAAAACATGAGTTGTTGTAAACACCCCCTTGTATATATTTTACCTGTTCACGATGTGTGGAGGCTGGTAATAATAATAATAATAATAATAATAATAATAATAATAATAATAATAATAATAATAATAATAATAATAATATAGATAGCATTTGTATCGCACAAATCCCCGCTCTACTGCAAACTCTATGCGCTTTACAATCTATACTATTACCCCAACAGACCTGAGAGCATTCTGAAACAATTTCAACTTCCTGGGAAGCATACAGTGCAAACGACCATTTATAGGAGCTAAAACACTAACATACTGACAAGATCTTTCGCCGGGTACCCATTCCCACCTGGGTGAAGGGACTAAAGTGCCTTTCCCAAGGATATAACATCGGGCCCGCGGCTCGAACCCCCGAACCAGCAACCTCAAGATTATGAGTCCGGTAGACTAACTATTAGAGGGCACTAACAAGCTCTAAAAAAGTTGTTCCCGTATCCGATCCAGACACTGAAGATTTCCTTCTTAGTAAAACAACTCCTTGGGCCTTCGGCATATTATTGTGGTAAGGTGGCCAGTTCCTTTCTACGCCGCCTTTACTTCCCCACCTCGAAATCAGGTACCCATTACTGCTGGGTGGGCCGGAGGGGGCGGAAAGAATCCATGTCCGAACCGAGGCTCGAACCCGGACTTTCCGCTTCGGAGAAGAACGCTAGCAAGTACTACTAAACCAATATAATCGAGTTTTCAACCACGGCTGCCAGTGAGTTAACTTTAATTTGTTCATTTTTAAGGACAAGCGGGCTAAACCAGATTTCGGGGGTTTCCAGAAATCTTGACATACACCAAAAGTGGGCATTGCCCTATCTATGGGAGAAATTTGGTTTCATTGGTGTGTATATTTGTTTGGTTATAGAGAAAACTCTCCGTGTCTTTTAAAGAAACTGAAAAAGGGGCAAAAACTTTACCTTCGATTTTCTCAAAACAACATAATTTTTCAGGAGAGCCCGCTCGCACTTAAAATAAAGTTAAAAGCGACCATTTTAAGACAGTGTTTACATATTATTGTTCTTATGACTAAGTTATAACAGTCACTACGTGTTCATGCTTGGTCTACTGAATGGCTGGGGGGGGGGGGGGGCTGTGCATTTACCGATTAACTCTATCCGTACGTCGTGTTTTACTATCGTATCATTACGACGTGGGGAACTCTGTGCCATCACTTTCCAAAGTGGAAATTTACTCGTTAATCCTATCTGTACCCTTTGCATAGCAGTCTGTCAAAATGATTTTTTGAGAAATACTGAAAATTTCAAAGAGATCTTCGTACTAGAAGTATTCTAAAATGTGAAGAATACAACCCCAGAGGTACAAAATGGCCCCCAGGGCGTACGGATAGGGTTAAAAGATCAGCTTTTCGTCTAATCTCAAGTAGATCTACCACACAAGAGCCAAGTTCTTTTATCATGGCCCTTTTGGGACACCCAGCGCAGCCGTGTCCCTGAGTGTTGTAAGGTCTTGCTAAGTGAGAATCGCACCCCCTCCCCCCCAAAAAAAATACCCCCCCCCCCCTCATCCCTAGAAAAATCTCTGCGAGCAATGAAATATGTTAGATTTGCCAAGATGATGAAACAGTACATGTATTCGATTGGATCTTACGTACTGGATGAATCGGGCTGAGGTTGTTTTCTGTCACGCTGATCTGTGAGTGGAATAGTATATTAATATGCTTAAGCGTAACATAGTCATAAATTGTGAGACAGCGTGGTGAAATCAGGCACGCGTCAAAATAATCAAAGGGAAGAAACTGGCATTTACTAGCAAGTTTGTGAATTTTAATCGAATGTGTGTGTGTGGGGGGAGGGGGAGAGTTGGCTCAACATCTTTCATGTCCAATAAAGAACACATTTCTGTGTGAATTTTACTGAAAAAACATTGATTAAAGGCACACAAAAATAAATGTGCATCTTCAGTTACCAATGACTCTCAAGCTAAGGAAATAACTAAAGTTTGGTGGCCATTTTCTCGCCAACTTTACCTCAGAAACCAGGTGACCCTACCTCCTTCAATCGCCAATATCTCGACTTGTATCCAAGATAAAAGGATTTTTTTCAGGGAAAGCAAGACAAATGAACAAGCTTTAAGCAGATTCCAACAAATCCTCATGCCCAACAATTGACTGGCGCCTGAATCCACCACGTCGTGACACAAATTAAATGGCTCTCGTAACGAGATCCTGTTAACATTTATGTTGTGTATTTTTCTACCAAGCCTATGGTATTTATTTTGCGTGATTAGAACACGGCTTTCAAGGTAGCAATAAATCAGAATACTACTCTCATGTTATAAGCGTCTTTAATCCCAGAACCTGTAATTGTTGATTAAGTCTTGTCTACTGGCATTAATTTTTTTTTTTTTTTTTTTTTTTTTGGGGGGGGGGGCTTTTTTGTAGCAGCAGTTACGCGCTTCGCCATCGTACTCGGAAGACATGAGTTCTATGACCGTTTGGGAATTTCTCAAATCCAGTACCTCCTTAGTTTTAGTAAGAGTTTTACGGCACTTGCAACACAATAAGTACTGAAGATTAGAGGTGTTACAAGAGAGTAACATACACAAAAAAGGAGGGAAGATAAAGACGATAGATGTTTGATAGGAAAGAAGAATTAAGCAAACCACACCCACCAGAGCACCTGCCAACCACCCACTCCAGTATCTCTATCTGTGGGCTGGGACGTTGTGTGTCTCTCAGCCTGGAGGGGGAGGGGGGGGGGCTGCCCAGTTAGTCACAGGCTCAGTTAGTCACAGGCTCAGTTTGTCATAATTACAGCTCTTCAGCACTGTCGTTGTAACTTACGTTTTTTATTCTCCACCTTCAAATTGGTGGTGTAGAGATAGTCCCACTAAAATGTCAATTCAGCTTAATATGTTGTTAAATATTTCTTCCTTTTTGTATGCAAATCAAAGCAAATTACTTCTTGTTGATTTTCATGATCTGTGAAGAGTTTCAGTCGAAAATAAACACGAAGCCAGGCGACACATGTCCGCCATTTTTACAACACTGTTGAATAGCACGTCTGACGCATCGCGCAGCTCAGCTGACAAAAAACAGACGACACAGCGACGCTGCTTAAGGTTTCAATTGCGAAAATGAACCTTCGCCAGTGCAGTTAGCTGACATTAGAGACAGATCTGCAATGCTATCTCGCTGTCTGGAAAAGCTGAGTGGACACCAGTGGTATGCAAGAGTGAAAATACTCTGAGCGCTTCCAGTTGCATTATCGGGATGTACTTGCTCTTTCACCCATCATAGGCACTGTCTAAATTCCATTGGAAAGGTAGGAGAGAGGTAATGTGGATAGACATTAACAAGTGCTGAAGTTGCAGAATTAATGTCTTCAGGTGACATTGAATTATACTGTTAAAACACCAAACCGCTGCACTGATGTTGCATAGGCGTCAATTCGTCTGCATAGGGCACTTTTCAGTTGGTCAATGATAGCCAAGAATGCATTCACTTTGAATTTCTCCTGACACGACATTTCATCCATCACACTTGCGGCATCTCCGTCATCTACTGTTTTCCTGTGTACACGTGCTCTCCGACTGTCTGATTTATATTGTGCTGCTTCTACATCGGTCACTAGCCTTGTCTTGGTAATAGTCAAACATTCCTCGACACTCATCCATATATGTGTCTAAACGTTTTAACAATCCAATGGCCGGGCTTAGTTCAGTAGTTAAACTTTGTAGCAGTTTACTGCAGCAATTGAAACGATGTAAAATGTAATTCCAAAGTTCACACATGAAAGCAACTTCAATGGCGTCCATATAACTTGCAAGAGCGCCAACTTCGTGCTTCGTAAGACCATTCAGGTCAATATATTCTGCAATCTCTTGTAGAGAGCACTTTGGAATTGTTTGTAGTCCCTGTTGACTGCTTCTGTCGTATCAGCCCCGGCAGACCACCAGGTATCCGAAGGGTGTTTTGAGACAAAACATTCAGAATTCAACGTGTCGTAATAAAATATTCCAACGATGTGCTGATGCTACAAAAAATGAATACAAGCGCTGCAGGAACTGAAAGGAAGGCACAGCCTCCACACAGCAATCTACAGCTGATTGACAAACTAAATTTAGAGAGTTCCCTGAGTACGGAATATAATCCACACGATTGTTTTCATTTTTCAAAATTTTCTGCATTCCAGGGTATTTACCAGACATGTTACTGGCATTGCCGTATGTCTGGCCTCGGCAATTCTCAAAGTCGACGCCTTGCTCCTCTAGGTATTGGAACAACGTATCTGCAAGATTCTATCCTTTATGGCTGGAGATGTTGATCAATGTCAAAAACCGCTCCTCGGGCTGGTGATCTACCATATTGACATAGCGTAAAACAATGGTTAACTAATCAGAATGCGTAACATCTGCAGTAGAATCTGAAAAGTACCTTGCCTTAGAAATTTCATCCTTGATGAGGTCAAGAACATGCTTGCCTACCAAGTTAATCAGTTCTTCACAGGTTGTTTTTGACAGGTATGAAGTGTGTCCACGTCCTTGGTTGGCATGAGTTTTGATATGCTGAGATAAAAATGGATCAAACTGCCCAATTAGTTCTAAAATACCCAGGAAGTTCCCATTGTCCTTGGGCCCCACGATTTCATTACTGCCTCGAAAAGCCAGCCCTCACTTACAAAGAATGATTGTCTTAATACAACGTAACAAAATGTTTTTCCAGTATTTTCGTTGTTCCAGTAAGTTTTGGAGTAACCACTCGTCAACTCGCCCAGCAGCAATACTATGTTGACATGAAGTCAAGACTGAGTTTATATGTTTGGGACTTGTTTCATGTGTTTTTTAATATTTGGTTATATTCTTCCAATCTGTAAATCCCTGACAAGAAAGATATACACGGTCTGGCGAAAACAAAAGGCAACGGAAACAGAAAACACAGGCTTTCGCTGGAGAATATACTACGAGCCAGTCACGTTCAACTACTTCTCCATTTCACAAAACACGTTTGAATGCACTGTTATTTAAATACTGATTCACGCCAGAAAAGTCTCGTTCTGTTTCTGGATAGTCACTGGCAAAATTCCGAAACTGGTTTGCTCCGCGAGTTATGCACATTTCAAACACATGGTCCGTTATATCACCTCGAAGCCCTACATCATTTGCTATTGTTCTTGAAGTATTATCAGTTTCGACTGTTTTAGCATCCGCTAGCTCAGCTTCAGCAGTTTGCTTTTCTTGGTTGCTGTTGATTTGAGATGAAGAAGCTTCACCATCAGCTACCCCAGCTCCAATAGTACTAGCAGTAGGCACTTCTTGCTGTCGATTTGAGATGAAGAAGCTTCGCTACTAATTTTCTCTTTAACATGAAAAATAGAAGACAGTTTTGTTAATTTTTTAGTTCTTCTCCTTCGTTAATTTTCTTCTCCTCCAACTCCTTCGCTCGTTCCCATCCACTCATTCGTTTTGACATTTCAAGATACTAATCCTACCAGACGCTGAGGATAAACATGCACAAGAAGAGTACATTATGAAGAAATGCGGTAGGGCCTATGTTGTGGTAGTGGTGGTGATGATGCTGCTGCTGTTGTTGTTGGTGGTTTTGCTGCTGCAATGGTTTGCATTATATTGTGTTGATTCTGGTCTCTATCAGCAACCTCAATATTGTCTATTATTGTAAAGTACTAGTTCGTGTACTAGTACTACTACTGAGTGAGATCAGAATGCGGAGATACTGCATGGCCACTATCAAAATAAAAGATATCCAGTTGCAGCCAAAGCTGCAGACTAAAAGACCTTCTCCCACACAAACACACGAACTCTCCTGTCTCCCCCCCCCCCCTTCCCATGCCCCCAATCCCACCAACTCTCACTTTCCCGTTGTGTTTCTTCATTTTCCTGTCAGTGCAAAGAAACATGTTAGCCTAATTTAACACCTAGTTATACCGACATATTAATATATATATATATTATAGCATTAGTATTGAAAATAACTACTTGGCCCACCATTGCTTAGGTTAGCAATATGTAAGTCATAAGTCATAAGTCACAAGGCATTTATAAAGCGCCCACTCCAGAAGATCTGTTTTGAGGCGCTACAATTTGGATCAGTTGAATATTTTCTGGAACAGAAACGTCTTGACTTGTCGTTTGAAAGAATCCACAGTCTCAACATGTCTTATTGGTGCTGGTAGTGCGTTCCATAAAGATTGGGCTGAAACACTGAAAGCCCGATTTCCGATTTTTGTTCTGGAATTTCTAGTTAACAATCTTATGTGTTTAATCTGTCTTGTGTTTCTGAAGGATGCTTGCACATTTATGAGTTCTGTGAGATAGGATGGTCCAATTTCATGGATTGCTTCAAAAGCTAACAGTAGGATCGTTAGGCCAACCTCACAAGCAACTGTTAAGGCCCGAGTTCTGGGGAGGGTTTAGGCCTGAAAGAGGGGATACCATTTAAAAATATATAAACACTGCGCTACTAGACTTAGACTAGATTTATCTAGATCTAGGTCTATTCTACGTTTTATATTATTCATTTGGAATCTGGACACTAATTTTGTAAGGTTTCAATTAGCTATTTAAAAAAAAGAACTAACTGGCTTCGGCTAGCTTAGGGCTATTCTAGTTATGGCCTTCCTGACTGGCCTTGCTGCGGCCTGATCAAAACGTGGGAAAAAACGAAAAAAATGTGGCCTTGTTGTACCCTGTCTCTGGCCTGTTTGTGGCCTATTTTTTTGAGTGGCCCCAAGGCAATTGCCTTATTGGCCTTATGGTTAATCCGGCACTGGGCCTGTGACAAACTGGGTATATGACAAACTGGGCCTGTGACAAACTGGGTATATGACAAACTGGGTATATGGCAAACTGGGCTTGTGACAAACTGGGCCTGTGACCTGTGACAAACTAGCATGCTCTCATCCTGGGTTGGTCGTGAGTTACAGGGTAAAACCAGCCCGTCTTCTCATTGGTCTAAATGGTGACGATGAGGGCGTAAAACATTTACAATTGCACAGAAAAACATTTTTGGAGACTCTCGTGGCCTCGAGGTTAAGGTGTTTGCTTTTCATTCAAAGGTCCTGGGTTCGAATCCGGGAAGCGACCGAAATATTTTCTTCTCTAAAATTGTCTTCTTTCACCACCTTTACTGCTAACTAGCAATTTTCTGTCGTCTGCTTTTGTCTCCTTTTTTGTCCCCCCCCCCTCACCTCCTTTGCCCCCTCCTCTGAGCTCCTGACTCTTTCTGCAGCCTTTCTACTACACTGTTACTGCTTGGCTCCTTCTTACTGCGGTCTTTCAGCCACACCCCTGATCTTCTGGTAGCTTTCTCGCGCAAGGGCGAAAAAATCTCGAAGGGCCCATGTGCAAGTTGCGCACGTTAAAGATCCCTTGTTTGTCTAAAATAGATAAGAGTAGGCTTCAGCCGCCACCCGGGCAAAATTCAAAATATCCTACCAACTGAAAAAGTTTAACGTGTCCCGCGCGCTCATGTGACCTTATGCAGTTGCGACTGCCGTAAAACACTTAGACTACCAAAACAAAAAACAAAAAATAATTTTTAAAAATCAAACTGGGTCAGTTATAACAGTCAGGGTAAAACCAGTTCGCCTTCTAATTGATCGAAATGGTGACAACGAGAGAGTAAAACATTTACAACTGCATCTACAAACATTTTTTCTGAGTCATACAACACTCCTAACTGAGGGTTCAGCCCCATTATTATTATTATTATTATTATTATTATTATTATTATTATTATTATTATTATTATTATTATTATTATTATTATTATTAGTTTCGTACTTTAATTTGATAGCCGTAAAAGTTTTCACGATAAGGGAGCACATCGAATCAAGTTACTCAGCCGTAGCATTGTGGTGGGGGAAAACTCGTGGGGCAAGTGGACAGCAGGAGATCTTCAAAGGAAGAACCCCCCCCCCCCCCGCCCTCCTTTCAAACAAGTGTTTGGGCCCTAATTTCCTGACGCTCTAAGGCCGGTCCCAGAGTGGTCTGTAGGTCTGACCTGTAGCTCGCCTGGCTCGCACCGTGCAAATGAATGTATACATTATCGTT
>NW_004797303.1:579574-589150 GCF_000002075.1 Aplysia californica
CCATCGTACTCGGAAGACATGAGTTCTATGACCGTTTGGGAATTTCTCAAATACAGTACCTCCTTAGTTTTAGTAAGAGTTTTACGGCACTTGCAACACAATAAGGTCGTATACGTACTGAAGATTAGAGGTGTTACAAGAGAGTAACATACACAAAAAAGGAGGGAAGATAAAGACGACAGATGTTTGATAGGAAAGAAGAATTAAGCAAACCACACCCACCAGAGCACCCGCCAACCACCCACTCCAGTATCTCTATCTGTGGGCTGGGACGTTGTGTGTCTCTCAGCCTGGAGGGGGAGGGGGGGCTGCCCAGTTAGTCACAGGCTCAGTTAGTCACAGGCTCAGTTTGTCATAATTACAGCTCTTCAGCACTGTCGTTGTAACTTAAGTTTTTTATTCTCCACCTTCAAATTGGTGGTGTGGAGATAGTCCCACTAAAATGTCAATTCAGCTTAATATGTTGTTAAATATTTCTTCCTTTTTGTATGCAAATCAAAGCAAATTACTCTGCAAAAATTTCAACAATGAATGTTCTTTCGTTAAAAACAATTGAAACATAAAAATCAATTCATACTATCAATCTATCATTCATATGCTCTTTTTGAGAGCGTCAGTAATACCTTCCATCAAGCAGGGCACAGTCGAGGCGGGGTCGTGGGTCTGTGACAAACTGGGCCTGTGCAGTGCCGGATTAAGACCCAGCTGGCCCCAAGGCACACTTCACTGAGTGGCCTGAAAAAGTTAGATATGGTGACAAATCTCAGCCCCCCCCCTACCCCTTTAACACACACACATGCACGTGCGCGCAAATTCAAAACTACACACACATACACGGTCTGTCTGTGCCTGTGTCTGTCTGTCAGCCAGTCCAAAGTATGACAGTGTGGAATATGGACAACATACCAGTAAGATAATGTAACTAAGGTCTCACAGCAATGTAAAATTATGCATTATTATTTTTTTATCTAGATTGCCATTTTGCGTGCTTTTGCAACAGCGAATTCATCAAAGACTTTGTTAATGTCAACTTTGTTCAGTAAATCGCTTTCAATTGAAAGAAGTACTTGCATCCCTAGCCTCTGCTGAGACATGGTTGAACGCTTAAAGTCTTTAAGGCCGGTCCCAGAGTGGCTCTGTAAGTCTGACCTGTAGCTGGCCTGGCGCACACCGTGTGCGTGTCAGCACAGCCGCACTGTGGGTTGGCGCCTGTGTCTCAGCGAGCGCGAGGCACACTCGCTGCGTCTCAGCACAGCCGCACTGTGTTGACATGTGTAGGTGTGCAACTGACGGGTCTGCCTTGCTATATTTAGGTACTGTGTAATCCAAGACCAATTATACCAAGACGGGACAACTCTTCTTTACGTCATGTGCCAAGTGCACCCCCCCCCCCCCCCCATACACACACAAACACACTAGCAGCTGCGCGCGGCGATAGTTTACATTGGTTACAATGCAAGGCTAGATCTAGATCTAGAATCTAGAAAAGCACGCGTAGATCTAGGCCTAGGCCTAGGCCTACGACAACAGTCGAAACTAGGTCTACCTCTCGATTCGAAGTTTCAAAGTATGATAAAGTGCATTTCTGGGTGATTTTGTGGCCAAGTGTTGATGCTAGCATCAATATTTAAAAGTAAAGCACCTAATAATACTTACTTCATGTTGATTTTCATGATCTGTGAAGAGTTTCAGTCGAAAATAAACACGAAGCGAGGCGACACATGTCCGCCATTTTTACAACACTTTTGAATAACACGTCCGACGCATCGCGCAGCTCAGCTGACAAAAAACAGACGACACAGCGACGCTGCTTAAGCACACGATAATGTATACTTTCATTTGCACGGTACGAGCCAGGCGAGCTACAGGTCAGACCTACAGAGCCACTCTGGGACCGGCCTAAAGCGTTTCAATTGCGAAAATGAACCTTCGCCAGTGCAGTTAGCTGACATTAGAGACAGATCCGCAGTGCTATCTCACTGTCTGGAAAAGCTGAGTGGACACCAGCGGTATGCAAGAGTGAAAATACTCTGAGCACTTCCAGTTGCATTATCCGGATGTACTTGCTCTTTCACCCATCATAGGCACTGTCTAAATTCCATTGGAAAGGTAGGAGAGAGGTAATGTGGATAGACATTAACAAGTGCTGAAGTTGCAGAATTAATGTCTTCAGGTGACATTGAATTATACTGTTAAAACACCAAACCGCTGCACTGATGTTGAATAGGCGTCAATTCGTCTGCATAGGGCACTTTTCAGTTGGTCCATGATAGCCAAGAATGCATTCACTTTGAATTTCTCCTGACACGACATTTCATCCATCACACTTGCGGCATCTCCGTCATCTACTGTTTTCCTGTGTACACGTGCTCTCCGACTGTCTGATTTATATTGTGCTGCTTCTACATCGGTCACTAGCCTTGTCTTGGTAATAGTCAAACTTTCCTCGACACTCATCCATATATGTGTCTAAACGTTTTAACAATCCAATGGCCGGGCTTAGTTCAGTAGTTGAACTTTGTAGCAGTTTACTGCAGCAATTGAAACGATGTAAAATGTCATTCCAAAGTTCACGCGTGAAAGCAACTTCAATGGCGTCCATATAACTTGCAAGAGCGCCAACTTCGTGCTTCGTAAGACCATTCAGGTCAATATATTCTGCAATCTCTTGTAGAGAGCACTTTGGAATTGTTTGTAGTCGCTGAAGACTGCTTTTGTCGTATCAGCCCCGGCAGACCACCAGGTATCCGAAGGGTGTTTTGAGACAAAACATTCAGAATTTTCCTCAACGTGTCGTAATAAAATATTCCAACGATGTGCTGATGCTACAAAAAATGAATACAAGCGCTGCAGGAACTGAAAGGAAGGCACAGCCTCCACACAGCAATCTACAGCTGATTGACAAACTAAATTTAGAGAGTTCCCTGCGTACGGAATATAATCCACACGATTGTTTTCATTTTTCAAAATTTTCTGCATTCCAGGGTATTTACCAGACATGTTACTGGCATTGCCGTATGTCTGGCCTCGGCAATTCTCAAAGTCGATGCCTTGCTCCTCTAGGTATTGGAACAACGTGTCTGCAAGATTCTATCCTTTATGGCTGGAGATGTTGATGAATGTCAAAAACCGCTCCTCGGGCTGGTGATCTACCATATTGACATAGCGTAAAACAATGGTTAACTGATCAGAATGCGTAACATCTGGAGTAGAATCTACGGAGACTGAAAAGTACCTTGCCTTAGAAATTTCATCCTTGATGAGGTCAAGAACATGCTTGCCTACCAAGTTAATCAGTTCTTCACAGGTTGTTTTTGACAGGTATGAAGTGTGTCCACGTCCTTGGTTGGCATGAGTTTTGATATGCTGAGATAAAAATGGATCAAACTGCCCAATTAGTTCTAAAATACCCAGGAAGTTCCCATTGTCTTTGGGCCCCACGATTTCATTACTGCCTCGAAAAGCCAGCCCTCACTTACAAAGAATGATTGTCTTAATACAACGTAACAAAATGTTTTTCCAGTATTTTCGTTGTTCCAGTAAGTTTTGGAGTAACCACTCGTCAACTCGCCCAGCAGCAATACTATGTTGACATGAAGTCAAGACTGAGTTTATATGTTTGGGACTTGTTTCATGTGTTTTTTAATATTTGGTTATATTCTTCCAATCTGTAAATCCCTGACAAGAAAGATATACACGGTCTGGCGAAAACAAAAGGCAACGGAAACAGAAAACACAGGCTTTCGCTGGAGAATATACTACGAGCCAGTCACGTTCAACTACTTCTCCATTTCACAAAACACGTTTGAATGCACTGTTATTTAAATACTGATTCACGCCAGAAAAGTCTCGTTCTGTTTCTGGATAGTCACTGGCAAAATTCCGAAACTGGTTTGCTCCGCGAGTTATGCACATTTCAAACACATGGTCCGTTATATCACCTCGAAGCCCTACATCATTTGCTATTGTTCTTGAAGTATTATCAGTTTCGACTGTTTTAGCATCCGCTAGCTCAGCTTCAGCAGTTTGCTCTTCTTGGTTGCTGTTGATTTGAGATGAAGAAGCTTCACCATCAGCTACCCCAGCTCCAATAGTACTAGCAGTAGGCACTTCTTGCTGTTGATTTGTGATGAAGAAGCTTCACCATCAGCTACCCCAGCTCTAGTAGTACTAGCAGTAGGCACTTCTTGCTGTCGATTTGAGATGAAGAAGCTTCACCATCAGCTACCCCAGCTCCAATAGTACTAGCAGTAGGCACTTCTTGCTGTCGATTTGAGATGAAGAAGCTTCGCTACTAATTTTCTCTTTAACATGAAAAATAGAAGACAGTTTTGTTAATTTTTTAGTTCTTCTCCTTCGTTAATTTTCTTCTCCTCCAACTCCTTCGCTCGTTCCCATCCACTCGTTCGTTTTGACATTTCAAGATACTAATCCTACCAGACGCTGAGGATAAACATGCACAAGAAGAGTACATTATGAAGAAATGTGGTAGGGCCTATGTTGTGGTAGTGGTGGTGATGCTGCTGCTGCTGTTGTTGTTGTTGGTTTTGCTGCTGCAATGGTTTGCATTATATTGCGTTGGTTCTAGTCTCTATCAGCAACCTCAATATTGTCTATTATTGTAAAGTACTAGTTCGTGTACTACTACTGAGTAAGATCAGAATGCGGAGATACTGCATGGCCACTGTCAAAATAAAAGATATCCAGTTGCAGCCAAAGCTGCAGACTAAAAGACCTTCTCCCACACATACACACGAACTCTCCTGTCTCCCCCCCCCCCCTTCCCATGCCCCCAATCCCACCAACTCTCACTTTCCCGTTGTGTTTCTTCATTTTCCTGTCAGTGCGAAGAAACATGTTAGCCTAATTTAACACCTAGTTATACCGACATATTAATATATATATATATTATAGCATTAGTATTGAAAATAACTACTTGGCCCACCATTGCTTAGGTTAGCAATATGTAAGTCATAAGTCATAAGTCACAAGGCATTTATAAAGCGCCCACTCCAGAAGATCTGCTTTGAGGCGCTACAATTTGGATCAGTTGAATATTTTCTGGAACAGTAACGTCTTGACTTGTCGTTTGAAAGAATCCACAGTCTCAACATGTCTTATTGCTGCTGGCAGTGCGTTCCATAAAGATGGGGCTGAAACACTGAAAGCCCGATTTCCGATTTTTGTTCTGGAATTTTTAGTTAACAATCTTATGTGTTTAATCTGTCTTGTGCTTCTGAAGGATGCTTGCACATTTATGAGTTCTGTGAGATAGGATGGTCCAATTTCGTGGATTGCTTCAAAAGCTAACAGTAGGATCGTTAGGCCAACCTCACAAGCAACTGTTAAGGCCCGAGTTCTGGGGAGGGGGAGTTTTGGAGGGGATAGGGTTTAGGCCTGAAAGAGGGGATACCATTAAAAAATATATAAACACTGCGCTACTAGACTTAGACTAGATTTATCTAGATCTAGGTCTATTCTACGTTTTATATTATTCATTCGGAATCTGGACACTAATTTTGTAAGGTTTCAATTAGCTAAAAAAAAAATTTTTTAAGAACTAACTGGCTTCGGCTAGCTTAGGGCTATTCTAGTTATGGCCTTCCTGACTGGCCTTGCTGCGGCCTGATCAAAACGTGGGAAAAAACGAAAAAAATGTGGCCTTGTTGTACCCTGTCTCTGGCCTGTTTGTGGCCTATTTTTTTGAGTGGCCCCAAGGCAATTGCCTTATTGGCCTAATGGTTAATCCGGCACTGGGCCTGTGACAAACTGGGTATATGACAAACTGGGCCTGTGACAAACTGGGTATATGACAAACTGGGTATATGACAAACTGGGATTGTGACAAACTGGGCCTGTGACCTGTGACAAACTAACATGCTCTCATCTTTGGTTGGTCGTGAGTTACAAGGTAAAACCAGCCCGTCTTCTCTTTGATCTAAATGGTGACGATGAGGGCGTAAAACATGTACAATTGCACAGAAAAACGTTTTTGGAGACTCTCGTGGCCTCGAGGTTAAGGTGTTCGCTTCTCATTCAAAGGTCCTGAGTTCGAATCCGGGTAGCGACCGAAATATTTTCTTCTCTAAAATTGTCTTCTTTCACCACCTTTACTGCTCCCTAGCAATGTTCTGTCGTCTGCTTTTGTCTCCTTTTTTGTCCCCCCCCCCTCACCTCCTTTGCCCCCTCCTCTGGGCTCCTGACTCTTTCTGCAGCCTTTCTACTACACTGTTACTGCTTGTCTCCTTCTTACTGCGGTCTTTCGGCCACACCCCTGATCTTCTGGTAGCTTTCTCGCGCAAGGGCGAAAAATCTCGAAGGGCCCATGTGCAAGTTGCGCACGTTAAAGATCCCTTGTTTGTCTAAAATAGATAAGAGTAGGCTTCAGCCGCCACCCGGGCAAAATTCAAAATATCCTACCAACTGAAAAAGTTTAACGTGTCCCGCGCGCTCATGTGACCTTATGCAGTTGCGACTGCCGTAAAACACTTAGACTACCAAAACAAAAAACAAAAAATAATTTTTAAAAATCAAACTGGGTCAGTTATAACAGTCAGGGTAAAACCAGTCCGCCTTCTAATTGATCGAAATGGTGACAACGAGAGAGTAAAACATTTACAACTGCATCTACAAACATTTTTTCTGAGTCATACAACACTCCTAACTGAGGGTTCAGCCCCATTATTACTATTATTTATTATTATTATTATTATTGTTATCATTATTATTATTATTATTATTATTATTATTATTATTATTATTATTATTATACTTTAATTTGATAGCCGTAAAAGTTTTCACGATAAGGGAGCACATCGAATCAAGTTACTCAGCCGTAGCATTGTGGTGGGGGAAAACTCGTGGGGCAAGTGGACAGCAGGAGATCTTCAAAGGAAGAACCCCCCCCCCTCCTTTCAAACAGTGTTTGGGCCCTAATTTCCTGACGCTCTAAGGCCGGTCCCAGAGTGGTCTGTAGGTCTGACCTGTAGCTCGCCTGGCTCGCACCGTGCAAATGAATGTATACATTATCGTGTGCTAAAGCAGCGTAGCTGTATCGTCTGTTTTGTGTCAGCAGAGCTGCGCGATGCGTCAGACGTGCTATTCAACAATGTTGTAAAAATGGCGGACATGTGTCGCCTCGCTTCGTGTTTATTTTCGACTGAAACTTTTCACAGATCATGAAAATCAACAAAAAGTAAGTATTATTAGGTGCTTTGCTATTAAATATTGATGCTAGCATCAACACTTGGCCACAAAATCTCCAAGAAATGCACTTTATCATACTTTGAAACTTCGAATCGAGAGGTTGACCTAGGGGGGGGGGGGGGGGAGGGGGCTGCACTTGGCACATGACGTAAAGAAGAGTTGTCCCGTCTTGGTATAATTGTTCTTGGATTACACAGTACCTAAATTATAGCAAGTCTCGGGACCTAGAGGTGAAGATGTTGGCCTCTCATTCAGAGGTTCCGGGTTCAAATCTGGGTTGTGATGGAACAGTTTTCTTCTCTAAAATTGTCTCTTTTCTCCTCCTTTCCTGCTCTCCAGCTATGTTCTGTCGTCTGCTTTCGTCTCCACTTTCTGCCCCCCCCCCCCCCCACATCCTATGCACCCTTCTCGGATAAGGGCGAAAAATCTCGGAGGGCCTGTGAGCACGTTGCGCACGTTAAAGATCCCTAGGTGGTCTAAAATCGATAAGATTAGGCTTCGGCCGCCAAGTTGGCAAAATTCAAACTTTCCTACCAACTGAAAAAGATTAACATGTCCCGCACGCTCATGTGACATTTTGCCCGTTGCGAGCCTCGTAAAAACACTTAGGCCTAGATTCTATCTAAAAAAAAAAAGAAAAAAAAAGGAAGTTGACTTTAAACCAAGACGGTCAGAGATCGTATAAGAACGTAGCCTATAGTAATAGTTCTAAACCAGAAATCAATAAAACGTCACAAACCTTTCTGGCCAGTTTTGCCCCGCCGACTCTAGAATCGCTCAACACTAATGAATCGTTGCTGCTTCTACTATTAGAATATTGCGTCGCTTTTCAACCTCATTGTGTCCTTCAATTACATGACCACTCTGACTGAGGTTTTACTTTATTTAGGGGGTCCTCGTTGTCAAGAGGTTTACAGTGTTCTCTCGTGAAATAGGTCCCGTGTTCGAAACCTGACAGTGAAGGGAAATGTTCTTCTCTTAAATGTTCTCCTTTCCCCTTCTTTCTTGCTTTCTTAACATGTTCTATCGGCTGCTTTCGTCTCTGCTTTGTATCCCCAACCCTACCGTCCCTTTTGCTCACGCTAAAGATCCCCTTTTGCTCCCTCCTCTAGGCTCCTGATTTTTTCTGCAGCCTTTCTACTGCTACTCCATAGCTCCTTCTTACTTCTGTCTTTCAGCCACACCCCTGTTCTTAGGGTAGGTAAGATCTAACACCTACCCTTTCCGGATGACGATAAAAACTCTTGGAGGTCGTGTGTGCAAGTTGCGCACGTTAAAGATCCATGTCCTGTCTTAGTTTTGATCGTGGATAATTCTTGTAAGTTCTTTCACACAATGTATAAGTACGGAATCAGAGACGGAAGTTGTACACTTTTTTTGTATTTTTAGTCACAGAAAACTCGTTTCCACGTCAAACTGTCATGGCTGAAAAGGGGCCCCTACCAGAAGGCAGATTGGATCATTCTGCTCCAGAAACCCTGTCTTTGAAAGAAAGGTAAGTTTTTATTGTCTGTTGTCTTGAAACCTTGAAGTTACTGTATATGAACTATCAACTGAACTATTTAGACCCGTTCATGTGGGAATATAGGGGCGTGTCCAAAGGCTGAGAAAGTCTAAAAGGGTCTGAAATTCGGCCACCTCTATTCTCACCCCGAGTGAGAATAGTGCAGGCGAGTCTTGTGGCTATTCTCACCCGGTGCGCGTTCACCAAATTTTGCGGGTAAGATTGAACTTTGGTGGACCCACCATTGAGGGGGGCCGGAACTACTTTTGGGCGTCGTGTGATGCCATGCGCTGGTCCACTGTTCTTCCTTGGCCGCCACGGCGCGCTCTCTCTCCTCTCCCTCTCTTGCCTGCATCCTCTCACTTCGGGCTCATTTAGTCAACTGAAAGTTTCTACCGGATTTTTCCACCGCAAAGCCCGTGAGTTGGCGCGAGTGGCTAGACCTAAGCGTTGATTGGTCAATCTAGTCACGGCATGGCACCACCTCCACCATGTCTCCCCCTCTCTTCACTGGTCCGGTAAACTTCACCCGCGCATCATGGTATCTAATGCATAGCCTTGGCTGGCAATGTGGGTCCACTAAAGTTCTTGGGCAGAACCAACTATTTAAAATGTTCCTGGTCCCCTTTTCTTTTCTCTGTTTATTATTGATTTATTGTTTATTATTGATTTGCATTATGTGTGTTTTCTCAATTATCACTGTGGCCAGGGGGGCAGGCCCCCCTGAAACCCCCCCACCTCCCATCCACCCTCCGCTGTCGAATACTATAAGTTTTTATAACCAAAGTGCTGAAGGTGCGGTCCACCAAACGTAAGCCATCCTCCAAGTGTTTTCTTAATTATCATTGTGACCAGGGGGGCAGGCT
>NW_004797303.1:589250-593401 GCF_000002075.1 Aplysia californica
TATATATTATAGCATTAGTATTGAAAATAACTACTTGGCCCACCATTGCTTAGGTTAGCAATATGTAAGTCATAAGTCATAAGTCATAAGTCACAAGGCATTTACAAAGCGCCCACTCCAGAAGATCTGCTTTGAGGCGCTACAATTTGGATCAGTTGAATATTTTCTGGAACAGAAACGTCTTGACTTGTCGTTTGAAAGAATCCACAGTCTCAACATGTCTTATTGCTGCTGGCAGTGCGTTCCATAAAGATGGGGCTGAAACACTGAAAGCCCGATTTCCGATTTTTGTTCTGGAATTTTTAGTTAACAATCTTATGTGTTTAATCTGTCTTGTGCTTCTGAAGGATGCTTGCACATTTATGAGTTCTGTGAGATAGATTGGTCCAATTTCGTGGATTGCTTCAAAAGCTAACAGTAGGATCGTTAGGCCAACCTCACAAGCAACTGTTAAGGCCCGAGTTCTGGGGAGGGGGAGTTTTGGAGGGGATAGGGTTTAGGCCTGAAAGAGGGGATACCATTAAAAAATATATAAACACTGCGCTACTAGACTTAGACTAGATTTATCTAGATCTAGGTTTATTCTACGTTTTATATTATTCATTCGGAATCTGGACACTAATTTTGTAAGGTTTCAATTAGCTAAAAATTTTTTTAAAAAAGAACTAACTGGCTTCGGCCAGCTTAGGGCTATTCTAGTTATGGCCTTCCTGACTGGCCTTGCTGCGGCCTGATCAAAACGTGGGAAAAAACGAAAAAAATGTGGCCTTGTTGTACCCTGTCTCTGGCCTGTTTGTGGCCTATTTTTTTGAGTGGCCCCAAGGCAATTGCCTTATTGGCCTAATGGTTAATCCGGCACTGGGCCTGTGACAAACTGGGTATATGACAAACTGGGCCTGTGACAAACTGGGTATATGACAAACTGGGTATATGACAAACTGGGTATATGACAAACTGGGCTTGTGACAAACTGGGCCTGTGACCTGTGACAAACTAGCATGCTCTCATCCTGGGTTGGTCGTGAGTTACAGGGTAAAACCAGCCCGTCTTCTCATTGATCTAAATGGTGACGATGAGGGCGTAAAACATTTACAATTGCACAGAAAAACGTTTTTGGAGACTCTCGTGGCCTCGAGGTTAAGGTGTTCGCTTCTCATTCAAAGGTCCTGGGTTCGAATCCGGGTAGCGACCGAAATATTTTCTTCTCTAAAATTGTCTTCTTTCACCACCTTTACTGCTCCCTAGCAATGTTCTGTCGTCTGCTTTTGTCTCCTTTTTTGTCCCCCCCCCCCTCACCTCCTTTGCCCCCTCCTCTGGGCTCCTGACTCTTTCTGCAGCCTTTCTACTACACTGTTACTGCTTGTCTCCTTCTTACTGCGGTCTTTCAGCCACACCCCTGATCTTCTGGTAGCTTTCTCGCGCAAGGGCGAAAAATCTCGAAGGGCCCATGTGCAAGTTGCGCACGTTAAAGATCCCTTGTTTGTCTAAAATAGATAAGAGTAGGCTTCAGCCGCCACCCGGGCAAAATTCAAAATATCCTACCAACTGAAAAAGTTTAACGTGTCCCGCGCGCTCATGTGACCTTATGCAGTTGCGACTGCCGTAAAACACTTAGACTACCAAAACAAAAAACAAAAAATAATTTTTAAAAATCAAACTGGGTCAGTCAGGGTAAAACCAGTCCGCCTTCTAATTGATCGAAATGGTGACAACGAGAGAGTAAAACATTTACAACTGCATCTACAAACATTTTTTCTGAGTCATACAAAACTCCTAACTGAGGGTTCAGCCCCATTATTACTATTATTATTATTATTATTATTATTATTATTATTATTATTATTATTATTATTATTATTATTATTATTATTATTATTATTATTATTATTAGTTTCGTACTTTAATTTGATAGCCGTAAAAGTTTTCACGATAAGGGAGCACATCGAATCAAGTTACTCAGCCGTAGCATTGTGGTGGGGGAAAACTCGTGGGGCAAGTGGACAGCAGGAGATCTTCAAAGGAAGAACCCCCCCCCCCCCCCTCCTTTCAAACAAGTGTTTGGGCCCTTGGCACATGACGTAAAGAAGAGTTGTCCCGTCTTGGTATAATTGTTCTTGGATTACACAGTACCTAAATTATAGCAAGTCTCGGGACCTAGAGGTGAAGATGTTGGCCTCTCATTCAGAGGTTCCGGGTTCAAATCTGGGTTGTGATGGAACAGTTTTCTTCTCTAAAATTGTCTCTTTTCTCCTCCTTTCCTGCTCTCCAGCTATGTTCTGTCGTCTGCTTTCGTCTCCACTTTCTGCCCCCCCCCCCCCACATCCTATGCACCCTTCTCGGATAAGGGCGAAAAATCTCGGAGGGCCTGTGAGCACGTTGCGCACGTTAAAGATCCCTAGGTGGTCTAAAATCGATAAGAGTAGGCTTCGGCCGCCAAGTGGGCAAAATTCAAACTTTCCTACCAACTGAAAAAGATTAACATGTCCCGCACGCTCATGTGACATTTTGCCCGTTGCGAGCCTCGTAAAAACACTTAGGCCTATCTAAAAAAAAAAAAATTAAAAAGGAAGTTGACTTTAAACCAAGACGGTCAGAGATCGTATAAGAACGTAGCCTATAGTAATAGTTCTGAGCCAGAAATCAATAAAACGTCACAAACCTTTCTGGCCAGTTTTGCCCCGCCGACTCTAGAATCGCTCAACACTAATGAATCGTTGCTGTTTCTACTATTAGAATATTGCGTCGCTTTTCAACCTCATTGTGTCCTTCAATTACATGACCACTCTGACTGAGGTTTTACTTTATTTAGGGGGTCCTCGTGGTCAAGAGGTTTACAGTGTTCTCTCGTGAAATAGGTCCCGTGTTAGAAACCTGACAGTGAAGGGAAATGTTCTTCTCTTAAATGTTCTCCTTTCCCCTTCTTTCTTGCTTTCTTAACATGTTCTATCGGCTGCTTTCGTCTCTGCTTTGTATCCCCAACCCTACCATCCCTTTTGCTCACGCTAAAGATCCCCTTTTGCTCCCTCCTCTAGGCTCCTGTTTTTATTCTGCAGCCTTTCTACTGCTACTCCATGGCTCCTTCTTACTTCTGTCTTTCAGCCACACCCCTGTTCTTAGGGTAGGTAAGATCTAACACCTACCCTTTCCGGATGACGATAAAAACTCTTGGAGGTCTTGTGTGCAAGTTGCGCACGTTAAAGATCCATGTCCTGTCTTAGTTTTGATCGTGGATAATTCTTGTAAGTTCTTTCACACAATGTATAAGTACGGAATCAGAGACGGAAGTTGTACACTTTTTTTTTATTTTTAGTCACAGAAAACTCGTTTCTACGCCAAACTGTCATGGCTGAAAAGGGGCCCCTACCAGAAGGCAGATTGGCTCATTCTGCTCCAGAAACCCTGTCTTTGAAAGAAAGGTAAGTTTTTATTGTCTGTTGTCTTGAAACCTTGAGGTTACTGTATATGAACTATCAACTGAACTATTTAGACCCGTTCATGTGGGAATATAGGGGCGTGTCCAAAGGCTGAGAAAGTGTAAAAGGTCTGAAATTCGGCCACCTCTATTCTCACCCCGAGTGAGAATAGTGCAGGCGAGTCTTGTGGCTATTCTCGCCCGGTGCGCGTTCACCAAATTTTGCGTTCACCCTAAACCACAGAATTCTACACTGTGATAACAGAAAAATTGTAGAATTCTGTGCCTTGAACAAACGTTCCATTTCAACTGTAGCCTACTAAAAGCGTACAATTTTGTCTGTGGGCAGTGGAGAGAGAGAGAGAAAGAGAGAGAGGAGTAGCGCGAGAATTTCCGGGCAAAACAAAACGGCTCGATTCGAAAAGTTAAATAGCCGTAGCATCTTTGTAGACAACCAAATTAATTTACTTTTGTGTTTTAACATCATTTTTTAACTTTGTTTTGGTCAATTTGATCGTCCACACCGATAGACAGTATTCAGAAAGAGACAGAGAGAGAGAAAAAGGGGGAGGAGTTGATCTTGCGAGAACTTCCGGGCGGGTGAGAATAGCCACTTTCCTGAAATTCCTGAGACCTGTGATGAGTAATAATATGAGCAATTGCCAAAACGTGAGACTCTCTTGAGACTCAGTGGTGCAAAAAAAAATTTCTTACCAATTTGACTCTCTTTTCTGTCAGT
>NW_004797303.1:593561-596116 GCF_000002075.1 Aplysia californica
GCACATGACGTAAAGAAGAGTTGTCCCGTCTTGGTATAATTGTTCTTGGATTACACAGTACCTAAATTATAGCAAGTCTCGGGACCTAAAGGTGAAGATGTTGGCCTCTCATTCAGAGGTTCCGGGTTCAAATCTGGGTTGTGATGGAACAGTTTTCTTCTCTAAAATTGTCTCTTTTCTCCTCCTTTCCTGCTCTCCAGCTATGTTCTGTCGTCTGCTTTCGTCTCCACTTTCTTCCCCCCCCCCCCCCCAACACATCCTATGCACCCTTCTCGGATAAGGGGGAAAAATCTCGGAGGGCCTGTGAGCACGTTGCGCACGTTAAAGATCCCTAAGTGGTCTAAAATCGATAAGAGTAGGCTTCGGCCGCCAAGTGGGCAAAATTCAAACTTTCCTACCAACTGAAAAAGATTAACATGTCCCGCACGCTAATGTGATATTTTGCCCGTTGCGAGCCTCGTAAAAACACTTAGGCCTATCTAAAAAAAAAAAAAAAAAGGAAGTTGACTTTAAACCAAGACGGTCAGAGATCGTATAAGAACGTAGCCTATAGTAATAGTTCTAAACCAGAAATCAATAAAACGTCACAAACCTTTCTGGCCAGTTTTGCCCCGCCGACTCTAGAATGGCTCAACACTAATGAATCGTTGCTGCTTCTACTATTAGAATATTGCGTCGCTTTTCAACCTCATTGTGTCCTACAATTACATGACCATTCTGACTGAGGTTTTACTTTATTTAGGGGGTCCCCGTGGTCAAGAGGTTTACGATGTTCTCTCGTGAAATAGGTCCCGTGTTCGAAAACTGACAGTGAAGGGAAATGTTCTTCTCTTAAAAGTTCTCCTTTCCCCTTCTTTCTTGCTTTCTTAACATGTTCTATCGGCTGCTTTCGTCTCTGCTTTGTATCCCCAACCCTACCGTCCCTTTTGCTCACGCTAAAGATCCCCTTTTGCTCCCTCCTCTAGGCTCCTGATTTTTTCTGCAGCCTTTCTACTGCTACTCCATGGCTCCTTCTTACTTCTGTCTTTCAGCCACACCCCTGTTCTTAGGGTAGGTAAGATCTAACACCTACCCTTTCCGGATGACGATAAAAACTCTTGGAAGTCATGTGTGCAAGTTGCGCACGTTAAAGATCCATGTCCTGTCTTAGTTTTGATCGTGGATAATTCTTGTAAGTTCTTTCACACAATGTATAAGTACGGAATCAGAGACGGAAGTTGTACACTTTTTTTGTATTTTTAGTCACAGAAAACTCGTTTCTACGCCAAACTGTCATGGCTGAAAAGGGGCCCCTACCAGAAGGCAGATTGGATCATTCTGCTCCAGAAACCCTGTCTTTGAAAGAAAGGTAAGTTTTTATTGTCTGTTGTCTTGAAACCTTGAAGTTACTGTATATGAACTATCAACTGAACTATTTAGACCCGTTCATGTGGGAATATAGGGGCGTGTCCAAAGGCTGAGAAAGTCTAAAAGGTCTGAAATTCGGCCACCTCTATTCTCACCCCGAGTGAGAACTATCAACTGAACTATTTAGACCCGATAGCTCACCCCGAGTGAGAATAGTGCAGGCGAGTCTTGTGGCTATTCTCACCCGGTGCGCGTTCACCAAATTTTGCGTTCACCCTAAACCACAGAATTCTACACTGTGATAACAGAAAAATTGTAGAATTCTGTGCCGTGAACAAACGTTCCATTACAACTGTAGCCTACTAAAAGCGTACAATTTTGTCTGTGGGCAGTGGAGAGAGAGAGAGAGAGAGAAAGAGAGAGAGGAGTAGCGCGAGAATTTCCGGGCAAAACAAAACGGCTCGATTCGAAAAGTTAAATAGCCGTAGCATCTTTGTAGACAACCAAATTAATTTACTTTTGTGTTTTAAAATCATTTTTTAACTTTGTTTTGGTCAATTTGATCGTCCACACCGATAGACAGTATTCAGAAAGAGACAGAGAGAGAGAAAAAGGGGGAGGAGTTGATCTTGCGAGAACTTCCGGGCGGGTGAGAATAGCCACTTTCCTGAAATTCCTGAGACCTGTGATGAGTAATAATATGAGCAATTGCCAAAACGTGAGACTCTCTTGAGACTCAGTGGTGCAAAAAAATTTTTCTTACCAATTTGACTCTCTTTTCTGTCAGTCACAGATTGACATTTAGTGCTCATATTCCTAGAGTATCAGAGCAAGGAGATGTACGGCTTTGGAGATATGGGTCTATTGGTTTGGCAACTACTGTATTTCTTGTATGTAACAGTGATGACAAAAACAGATAAGCAGCAAGGCAAATTATGGACTTTAAATTCCATTTGTTTAGTAAACAAACACTTTGTACACTATGAACTCCATTCATAATGGTAATATGAATGACAAGCTTTGTAACAATGTCGCAGTGCACAGAACATGTCATCATTGTTATGTACAAGAAAGGATACACATTGGACATTATCATTGACAACACATCACAATAGTGAAAGGCTGTACAAATACAGTTATCAAAACCTCAGTACCAGAAAAACACATGTGTAAAACAATTTTTAAAATAATATGAGGCAAAAGCACAA
>NW_004797303.1:597809-603254 GCF_000002075.1 Aplysia californica
ACATAGGATCAAAGCACACATAAAAAAAACACACCCAAAAATACTAAATTTTGGAAATTCTTGGAAGTTTGCATTGGTGTGCTCAAAATGACACTCCAGGAATCACTAAAAAAACGAACATTTTTGGCACAAAATTTACAAACTCAAGATTGTAAAGCTGACAAGGGGTCTGAAACTGCTAATGCAGGTTCTACATCCTATATTTGACGTGTGTATACGTTTTGGAGGAATAAATACTAATGCATCACATTTTATGCACACTAATGTGAGATGTGTGTGTTTTTCCCCACGTTTTGGCAATGGCTCATATCTAGATCTGGAGATCTAATCTTGATAGATCTATCTAGACTAGATCTAGATATCTAGATCTAGATCTAAAATCTAGTGTCTAGATCTAAGATAATCTAAAACCAGATATAGAATCTAGATGTAGTAATACTACTAAACACTAAACTGTTTACTATCATAGACCTGTATTTTTGTAAGTGAAATAAAATGCATGGCATAAATCTAGCATTATATTAGATCTACTCACAGGCCGCCGATTATTAAGAGTCCCGCGTTTAATTCCGATTGCATTTTTCAGGGTTAGGGTTAGAATCTTGGGATAATTAGGGTGAGGGTCAGGGTTAGGGTCAGGGTGTTAAGGTTAGGGTTAGGGACTAAAGCGAAATATGCCTGCCTGAGGCTATGAAAAACGAAGTGACTATTTCTCCGAATGTTCGGAGAAATAGTGCCGATCTTTATTTCTCCGAACATTTTCCGGCTTCCGGTCTCGTGATGTTTTGCCTATATTTATTGCGAGAGTTCGGCGCCAACTTTCATTCGACTGCCTCTGGTCTGGGAAGGAACACCGCATGGCAAGCCCGCCTACAGACAACCTTCTGTAACACCCACCACACACCCACCACCATCATGCACATGTACACACACAAACTTATACACACACTGTAACTAAACATGATCAGTGGGCAACTTTTGAACGTATGACGAGCTGAGCTGTGGATGGAGAGACAGTGTGAGTGACAGAGCAGGTGAAAGGAAGAATGTACGAGTGTATCCACAGGCGACAGCAACTACAAGGCGACGACACCGACCCCCCTAGCCTGGTCCACAGCTCACGAACGAAAGGAATGCGGCTAATGCAGTGTTTTGCTAATATTATTTTCCATGGTTCGCAGGGTGCAAGGGAATGAGTGAAATTTTCTTTGTGTGTGCCTGGAGGGAGGGGGTGGGGTATGAAAGTCATGCGGACGGTGATGAGCCGCGGGAGAGAACACGGGAATTGAATGAATGAGTGAAACTGAAAGAGAGGAATGACTCATGAGCCCTGGAGTCAATGGATCCTGTGTTTCTATTTTTGTATACTGAATAAAGGCTGAAATAAAGCCCGAAAAACAAACACAAACACACTCTCCTCACTCTCCACTTACACACTTACTACCACACACAGACACACACGCACATGCATACACACACACACACACACACACACACACACACACAGGAGCAAATTTTTAGGTCTATATCTATTTCAATTTTCAAGAGCTAGTCTAGAGAGTTTTAGATGAGTGTAAAAACGTGAAAATAAAGGTTTCACAACCGAATGAAATCAAAATTAGAACAGCCCATAAACAACCACAAAAATTAACAAATAAGGGCATGAGTCCACCTGTCCGAAGAAGATTGGCTGTTTTAACCCTAAATGTGCGTAATTTTTAAACAAAGTACAGGATATTACATGTAAATTACGGAATCACACACATTAAGGGGCCTGCCAGTGTCCGTAAATATAATCGGTTTTGGTGGAACGTACGCTCTAACATAACACATTTAAATTTATATATATATATACACATGTATATATATTTAGAATCTAATGAAGGTAGGAACATCAAATTAAATGACGTTACACTATACAACATCCCCCCCCCCCCTTTTTTTCCCCAACAAAAAAAAGTTGATAGAAAAACAAACCTAATCAAAGACTAAAAAAATACAAAATCTGTACTTGACACTGTTCTCAATCTCCAAGAAAAACATCACCTCCCTGAAAGACGAGAACCTCTGGAAAGAGTTCCCTCAACTCTCCCACCACATCTCACCATAGCAAAGCAAGAAATTAGGAAAACGCTTTTGGACAAGAGCAATAAAAACCCATATCCTGTAGGACTAAAACATTCTGCCCTTGAAACAATTGATTCCTATCCACCAACATGGATCCACTCATACACTGATGGATCTGCCTTAAAGGCAACAATCAACGCTGGATATGGGTCAGTGATCAACTTGCCTAGTGAGATAAAAAAAGAAGTCTTTAATTCCAGCGGGTCCTTCTGCTCCAATTTCATTGCCGAACAACAGGCTATCACCAACACAGCAAGCTACATCAACTACTGGTTTGACACTAACCCACTTGCTACCACAGACATCGTTATCTTTACAGACAGCCTTTCAACACTAGAGACACTTGAGAGTGGGACTGATGTGAACAAAGATATATTGCACTTGATTTGGAGTCTACATAATTTGGAAAGTAGGCACCACGTCAGAGTAGTCCTACAATGGATTCCTGCCCACACTGGGATACCGGGAAATGAAAGAGCTGATGCTGTGGCAAAGAAAGGAGCTAGCCTCCCTCAGCCTGAAATTCCTACGAATTACACCACCTGCTGCCAAATGATCAAGTCAAACCTCAAGGAAGAGTGGATGAATGATTGGGCCACAGGTACGACAGGAAGGAGGATGTATGGCCACATGAATAAACCACTGGTCAAAGATCCAATCAATGAGTTGAGGAAGGGAGATCAATCCATTATCTTCCAACTTCGAACACAACATGTACCCCTCAACCAACATCTCAACCGAATTGGAGTAAAGCAGTCTGCTGCCTGCCCACTATGTGACTACCCCTCAGAGACAGTGGAACATCATCTGTTCTTCTGTAGAAAACTAACTTATTTAAGGGGATGTTTTCTTCCCAAGCTACCCTACACATCTAATTGCCTCTACTCCTCACGACAACAATTAGAACAAACATGCAACTATTACCGAATGGCATCATGCAGAAGAGTTAACGCTCAGATGCTACTGGATCGCTAACAACAACAACAACAACATAGAAAAACAACACATCAGAACAATAACAAGAAAGAAAAAAATACACATTAACAAAATAAAACACCACAAAGAGGGAAAAATAAAAGTAGCTGCATGTAACGTATTCAACAAATCAAGGTGGTGACAACAAGTGAGAAAGAGACGAAGTGAAGCTAGGTGAACTTTCTTTCAAAAGTAAAGAGGTTCGGTTTCTTTCTTTTTTTCTTTTTTTTTTATATTTGACTTTTATTCCCCGATTCGGGGACCAAAAAATGCCAAAAAATCGAGCCACGATTGATTGGTCGCGGCCGCGACAAACGCAGATGCTAGTTCTATTCTATGTTTCGTTATCAATAATCCTCCGTAGATCTAGATCTAGACAGCACACGAGTGAACACAACACATTAAAAGTTTAAGAGCAGCATACCCTTCATAGGCAACACGTCATATCTGTAGCGAAAAACTGTTTGGGACTGTAGCATTTCTTTATATAAATATTTATTGCGGACATTTTTTGGACCGATTGAACCATATTGTATACGAACAATCTTTGGTAGGCCTATATTATAATTATAGATCTATATAATATCCGAAATTTGCGGGAAAGGATGTGATTTCAGAGTGTTCGGAGAAATAGTGCCCAGCTTTATTTTCCCGAACGTTCGGAGAAATAGTGGCGGCCTATGAAAAATGCAAATCGAAATTTAAACGTGGGAATTTTAACAAACGTCTATAGGCCTAGTAACTTGAGTTAGTGTAAGTTTTAAATAGAATCTAGTGCACAGCCTAGCATGTGTTTAATAGTAAATATAGTAATCGGCCTAGATTATTTCTCCGGCAAGATGCTTTTTACTTTTTGAATATTGGTCCATAAATAAAACGGGATTCAGACTCGCTACTGACCAATTTTCTTTCTTCAATAAAACTCAACTTTTACTGAAGATATCGGAAGAATGTTTTCTACAGTGAATGCCCCAATTTCTCTCACTTGTATTGGTGTGCTTTTATGAAAAGAATCATGCTACTATAAATTTGCATGTTCCTCTTGGTTACCCTCTGGTGACAGTGAGTCCGCCACATTTTCACACTTCTGTCGCAGAGCGTGTGGTATTTCTATGTAGTGATCTCTGGCAAATTCAATTAATAAGTGATAAGAGGAGATTAAATGAAGAATGTAGAATAGATCACAGTAATCGCTGAAATTCTACAGAACAATACTTTGTCTTTACCAATTTAGGCCGCTTTAGTTACAATGCTATATATAATTGATTACTCCTTTTCAAAATTCCCTCAATGACCCATTCACACAAGGCGTGACAAGGGCCCTTCTCAATAGAAAATAATGTGTCATAAGGTGTTGCTCAGCTTTAATGCTAAAGATGTGTGGTCTCTGACTTGTTTATTTTTATCAGTTTCTTCTTTTATCGTTGGTTTCTTTTTTTTTTTCTTCCTTGAGAATGATGAGCTTGTCCCTGTCTAACTCGTCTGCCCGCGAGTGGTTCTCTAAGACGAGGGAGAGCGTCAGGCCATGGGCAGAGTTTGTCAACACCAAGAGATTTGGCGTGCCAAAGTCCATCGCTCCGCCCGGTGCCCAAAAGAATTGTGAAGAACATCGAGACTTTTCAGGGAAATTACCTGTTTGTGTTCATGGGTCTTGTCGTTTTCTGCATGTAAGTATGTGTCATGTATTGTTTTTTTGTTTTTTTTTAAAGTAGGATATTTTTACACCCCCAGCAATACAATTTAGATCATTTAGGAGGCGGGCTTCTGCCCCTGCTTTGCAACGTCAACCTTGGCTGAGAGAAGTACAGCATCCAGCAGAAAGATAGAGGTAGTCAATAACAAATGTTCTCCCCACTAGCACTTAGGAATTGAAAATGGGTCCCCTGTGTGTGACAGTGAAGTGCTTAACTGCTACACCACAGGTGCCGGGTGTGGTATATATGTACAACCAATATTTTACACGAGATTATACAGTCTAAGTAAGATGTAAGTATCGTGGAAGGAAAAGAAATCGAATGAGGTAGTGCTTGATGAAGCCCAGGTGGGATGCTGACTGTTAAAAACAATCAGGAAACGAAAAATGTATACATGCAGTTTTTGGGACACCTGAATAGACATGAGGGTCTTGAACATCTCGCTCTCACTGGCAAAATTGAAGGCAAACGAGGCAGGGGTAGGCGCAAGGCAACCTACTTAGGGAACCTAAATAAATGGGTTACAGGGAAAGATCAGGGAAACGTCGCTTTTTTGAGAGCATCCGAGCAAAGGAATGAATGGAGAGCCACGATCGCCGATGTCTGTCGCAGATCTGGTACTGGATGATGATGTTGATACAGAAGGTTC
>NW_004797303.1:603354-609485 GCF_000002075.1 Aplysia californica
AATTATCTATGCTGGGCATGTTTTGATCAAGTGAATAACGAAAAGGCGTTTCTCCTCTCTTTGAAACCGACCTTATCGTGGGCCTGGTGATAAAACCGACTAACCCACAAAATATTCAACAAAATTTTATTGGCCCTATCGATAGTAAATTGTCCATTTCATATGCTCACTCAAAGACAGATCTGAATTTTGTCTAGAAATGTCTTTAAAACATTAGAAATAAAACCGTATAACCCGGCACCCGTCGGATTTTAGCCCGATATTTCCGACTATCCCACCTGCGAGGGACGGAATGAGGGTTGGCTGTTTTTATCGCGCTAACAATGAGGGGCCACTTGCTACGTTACCGACTAACCCCGGCTTTGACTCCTCTCTGGACTTCGTTTGAAATCAGATTCAGACCTGTAAAAGTCCAGAATTTGCTCACATAACCGTGGGAGCTCTCCAAAAAGGAATATTTGTGTAATATTTCTTGTTGGTTTCATTGGGGAGTTATATAGATCTGGTTGTTTCCTCTTTTTTCTTCGTTTTAATGCTGCTGATAATGTTATTAATGACTAAAACTCCCCACTGTTCCCACAGAACTGTTTATCTCGTGACAATTCCGGTATTTGAAATGCATCTTTATGGATTTTGCTTTATATGAAACTATGTTTTCTGTCCGCGTGTTTTTCTTTGTCTTTGTACTCGAAATTCACCGATTGTGAAGGAGTCTACATAATTTGGAAAGTAGGCACCACGTCAGAGTAGTCCTACAATGGATTCCTGCCCACACTGGGATACCGGGAAATGAAAGAGCTGATGCTCTGGCAAAGAAAGGAGCTAGCCTCCCTCAGCCTGAAATTCCTACGAATTACACCACCTGCTGCCAAATGATCAAGTCAAACCTCAAGGAAGAGTGGATGAATGATTGGGCCACAGGTACGACAGGAAGGAGGATGTATGGCCACATGAATAAACCACTGGTCAAAGATCCAATCAATGAGTTGAGGAAGGGAGATCAATCCATTATCTTCCAACTTCGAACACAACATGTACCCCTCAACCAACATCTCAACCGAATTGGAGTAAAGCAGTCTGCTGCCTGCCCACTATGTGACTACCCCTCAGAGACAGTGGAACATCATCTGTTCTTCTGTAGAAAACTAACTTATTTAAGGGGATGTTTTCTTCCCAAGCTACCCTACACATCTAATTGCCTCTACTCCTCACGACAACAATTAGAACAAACATGCAACTATTACCGAATGGCATCATGCAGAAGAGTTAACGCTCAGATGCTACTGGATCGCTAACAACAACAACAACAACATAGAAAAACAACACATCAGAACAATAACAAGAAAGAAAAAAATACACATTAACAAAATAAAACACCACAAAGAGGGAAAAATAAAAGTAGCTGCATGTAACGTATTCAACAAATCAAGGTGGTGACAACAAGTGAGAAAGAGACGAAGTGAAGCTAGGTGAACTTTCTTTCAAAAGTAAAGAGGTTCGGTTTCTTTCTTTTTTTCTTTTTTTTTATATTTGACTTTTATTCCCCGATTCAGGGACCAAAAAATGCCAAAAAATCGAGCCACGATTGATTGGTCGCGGCCGCGACAAACGCAGATGCTAGTTCTATTCTATGTGTCGTTATCAATAATCCTCCGTAGATCTAGATCTAGACAGCACACGAGTGAACACAACACATTAAAAGTTTAAGAGCAGCATACCCTTCATAGGCAACACGTCATATCTGTAGCGAAAAACTGTTTGGGACTGTAGCATTTCTTTATATAAATATTTATTGCGGACATTTTTTGGACCGATTGAACCATATTGTATACGAACAATCTTTGGTAGGCCTATATTATAATTATAGATCTATATAATATCCGAAATTTGCGGGAAAGGATGTGATTTCAGAGTGTTCGGAGAAATAGTGCCCAGCTTTATTTTCCCGAACGTTCGGAGAAATAGTGGCGGCCTATGAAAAATGCAAATCGAAATTTAAACGTGGGAATTTTAACAAACGTCTATAGGCCTAGTAACTTGAGTTAGTGTAAGTTTTAAATAGAATCTAGTGCACAGCCTAGCATGTGTTTAATAGTAAATATAGTAATCGGCCTAGATTATTTCTCCGGCAAGATGCTTTTTACTTTTTGAATATTGGTCCATAAATAAAACGGGATTCAGACTCGCTACTGACCAATTTTCTTTCTTCAATAAAACTCAACTTTTACTGAAGATATCGGAAGAATGTTTTCTACAGTGAATGCCCCAATTTCTCTCACTTGTATTGGTGTGCTTTTATGAAAAGAATCATGCTACTATAAATTTGCATGTTCCTCTTGGTTACCCTCTGGTGACAGTGAGTCCGCCACATTTTCACACTTCTGTCGCAGAGCGTGTGGTATTTCTATGTAGTGATCTCTGGCAAATTCAATTAATAAGTGATAAGAGGAGATTAAATGAAGAATGTAGAATAGATCACAGTAATCGCTGAAATTCTACAGAACAATACTTTGTCTTTACCAATTTAGGCCGCTTTAGTTACAATGCTATATATAATTGATTACTCCTTTTCAAAATTCCCTCAATGACCCATTCACACAAGGCGTGACAAGGGCCCTTCTCAATAGAAAATAATGTGTCATAAGGTGTTGCTCAGCTTTAATGCTAAAGATGTGTGGTCTCTGACTTGTTTATTTTTATCAGTTTCTTCTTTTATCGTTGGTTTCTTTTTTTTTTCTTCCTTGAGAATGATGAGCTTGTCCCTGTCTAACTCATCTGCCCGCGAGTGGTTCTCTAAGACGAGGGAGAGCGTCAGGCCATGGGCAGAGTTTGTCAACACCAAGAGATTTGGCGTGCCAAAGTCCATCGCTCCGCCCGGTGCCCAAAAGAATTGTGAAGAACATCGAGACTTTTCAGGGAAATTACCTGTTTGTGTTCATGGGTCTTGTCGTTTTCTGCATGTAAGTATGTGTCATGTATTGTTTCGTGTGTGGTCAAGTGGTTAGGCTATCGGACTCATAATCGTGAGGTTGCGGTGTCGGAGGTTCGAGCCGCGGGCCCGACGTTGTGTCCTTGGGAAAGGTACTTTTAATGAATGTTCCTCACCTCACCCAGGTGGGAATGGGTACCCGGCCATAGACAGCAAAAGATCTTGTGTGTATGATGGTGTTTTAGTGTCCATAAATGGCAGCTTGCACTGTATGATTCCCAAGAAGTTGAGTTTGTTTCAGAATGCTCTCAGGTCTGCTGGGCTAATAATATAGATTGTAAAGCGCATAGAACTTTCTTTTGAGCGGAGATTTGTGATATACAAATGCTATCTGTTATTTATTATTATTAAGTGGTTTGCATTAATAACATAAGTGAAGATACTTATAAATCTCATTATTGTATTGTTTGTACATATAAACCCCCCCCCCCCCCAAATTTATGACATATATTTGATGAATACATTTTCCACATCTCCATTCAGTGGCAAATATTTATCTCACATCCTCCTTCTTTTCCTCCTTCCCACCTTGTTGTCACATGGTATAATTATGGTGATCATTTTTTGTGTGTGATTTAACCTGGGACTTTTTCCCACCTTGCTTAGTAATAATGATAAAGCTGAAAATTTGCAAACAAATACTTTGAAATAAATACAGCTTTGGTAACAAGACGACTGTGCCTATACAGCTTATCATGTATGTATACCTGAGATTGTCTGGTTTTTATTGCCAGCCTTTAAGTGAAGTTAGGTCTTCAGTAAAGTTAAGTAAGAGATTTATGGCACTTGCAAATGTATAAGATCATATAAGTGCTGAAGATTAGAGGTGTTGCAAGGGAGTAAGAAACACGAAAAAGGAGGAGATTGTAAGGACGATAGATGTTTAATAGGAAAGAAGGAGCAAACCATACCTGAGCACTCACCAACCACTCACAAAATAAAGTCTGGGTTGGTCTCTGAGGAATAAAATCAAAGTAAGGTTTTCTCTGGGTTGGTCTCTGAGGAATAAAATCAAAGTAAGGTTTTCTCCCCTTGTATTGTCTTGTTCAGATTGACCTCCCCTCTCCTGCTGGTGGCCTTGGCCGTGTGTTTTGGCGCCTGCTACTTGATCAGCGTGAAGAATCAGGACAAGAAAATCACTGTCATGGGTAAGTAGGTCACAGTCATGGAGAAGTAGGTCACAGCTCTGGGTTAGTACTCTAAGGTATCGAATAAAAGGAAGGAGGAGATTCTATTTTACCCGCTAGTTCGATTCTTCTTTCAACATTAAGTTTGATCAGCAGCGACAGTGGTTGTCTTTTTGCGCATATCAACTGCCTAGTGTGACGTATGACGCAGCATAACTCAGAACAATCGATATACGTTCTTACTGGAACCATCTTTACGGTCACCATGAAGTTCCGAAATGGTGGGCTCAGTCTCTACTAAGGTGACATCGTTAGTGTTAGCCTATTCTATCGGGCCAAGACAAGTGTAGAGAGGAGCTAAGTGGGAAGACAGTATAGTGGCAGGTATGTTGGGGGTATTTGTAAGTGGGTTGTAGATAGCAAGTTGGCAGATTATGATCTTTAGAATTGCAGCATTCTACTAGGTAGCGTAAACACGGCCTCGCGGGCACTCGCAGCCTTCCGACCACATGGTATCGGTAAAATCGTGTAAATTCCGATCGCTGTTTCTTTGCTCTTTCGTTTTAAAACACCAAATGCCGTACACCTTGTAAAAGTTCAGCTTTTCCTCGTTACAATGGTGTAAGTTGTTTATATGTCCGATTATTAGGAGCTGGAGAATCGCCGACGAAAGCGAAGCCCCTCGCGGTCGGAATGCGAGGTCGGCGGGTTGAAAAATTGACACGCGTGCATTCAAATGCTTCGCGGAACGAGGGATGATTAAATACTGTCTTTTCATTGGCGGAGAACTATAGAGCTTTAAACGGGCTTTCCCGTGATATAAGTTAAGCCTTTGGCGTCTTTATAGAAAGCTTTTAAAAATACGGTCAAAATGTTTAAAGATCCCTTTTTACACAAAATATGTATAATACCATACTACTACTACTACTACTCCCTAACCCATTCAACCAAATGTAAGCCCTATGAAGATCTTCAAACTACAGCAAAGAAAAGGAATCGGGAATGGTAATGTTACAAAACAAGTCTGGTCTTGAAAATACAATTTTGCAAAGATCAGTGTTGGAGAGAAGAAAGGGGAACAGAACAAACAAAAAAATTAAAATGAAGAACAAACAATGTTACTGAGTAGACTGGAAAGCCTTCAGTACTATAGTCTGATTCAAATAAGGTACTCAGGTGTCACTTCAAAGACTCTACTTAGGGTACAAGAAGTTTTTCCAATTCGGAAGGGAGTCAGTAATAATGGAGTCTAATTGCAATATCTGCCAGGTCGAGTTTTGGAGAAAAAGAGCCCATTTTCTTAAGTCCGTTTTGGTCACCTGCACTTGTCCCAATGATAGTTTCACTTTCAAAACTCACAAAATCAGGCAATCCACCGAGAAAGCAAACCTGTCTAAATCTCTGTAGTCTAGGAGGAAAACAATCTTACGTTAAGTTTCTGTGGCCAATTAGAAAGCGTGCTATTTTGTTTGTTCCTCATATTACAATTGCAGCCAAGCCCGTTGGCCTCTTCAGCTTTTCGTTTCTCTCACTCAAGACGGCACAAGCAGATTCTAGTTTCGATTTTATTGCACAAAAAATGCCAAAAAATACCCTTTCATGTTTATGATGCCATTATCACACTCAACCACTGTGCTGTTTGTAGTGTTGGGTAGTCTGTTGAGTGGGTCCTGAGTTAAAACACCTTCACCTTTTCAAAAGCAGGGCTGATTTATACACTTCCAAAAGCTGCTAAGTTTCCGCTTCCCTCGAGCCTTCACACCTAAAACATTCCAAAGTGGTTCTTTCTTTTATTTTTGTGTGTGTGTTTTTTTTGGGTTTTTTGCAAAGAGAAACGTGGATTCGTCTTTTGACACAGTACATCACTAGAGAACAGAGACGTACCCTGATTTTCTCTCGCAAACTTCACTTAATTTGAATTTTTCATTGGTGGGTTTATCCTTCAGATTTATAAACCTTGAATTGGGAACGGCCTTTGAAATACGCCATGGTTTCGTCAATACAAAGTCCTGTTA
>NW_004797303.1:609585-612084 GCF_000002075.1 Aplysia californica
ACCTCTGGTAGTCACAGCTAGCACCTTTGAAACGATTTTATAATCCGTATTTGTCAAGGTGATTGGGCGCCAGTTTTTAAGATCATCTACTTAGGGTACAAGAAGTTTTTCCAATTCGGAAGGGAGTCAGTAATAATGGAGTCTAATTGCAATATCTGCCAGGTCGAGTTTTGGAGAAAAAGAGCCCATTTTCTTAAGTCCGTTTTGGTCACCTGCACTTGTCCCAATGATAGTTTCACTTTCAAAACTCACAAAATCAGGCAATCCACCGAGAAAGCAAACCTGTCTAAATCTCTGTAGTCTAGGAGGAAAACAATCTTACGTTAAGTTTCTGTGGCCAATTAGAAAGCGTGCTATTTTGTTTGTTCCTCATATTACAATTGCAGCCAAGCCCGTTGGCCTCTTCAGCTTTTCGTTTCTCTCACTCAAGACGGCACAAGCAGATTCTAGTTTCGATTTTATTGCACAAAAAATGCCAAAAAATACCCTTTCATGTTTATGATGCCATTATCACACTCAACCACTGTGCTGTTTGTAGTGTTGGGTAGTCTGTTGAGTGGGTCCTGAGTTAAAACACCTTCACCTTTTCAAAAGCAGGGCTGATTTATACACTTCCAAAAGCTGCTAAGTTTCCGCTTCCCTCGAGCCTTCACACCTAAAACATTCCAAAGTGGTTCTTTCTTTTATTTTTGTGTGTGTGTTTTTTTTGGGTTTTTTGCAAAGAGAAACGTGGATTCGTCTTTTGACACAGTACATCACTAGAGAACAGAGACGTACCCTGATTTTCTCTCGCAAACTTCACTTAATTTGAATTTTTCATTGGTGGGTTTATCCTTCAGATTTATAAACCTTGAATTGGGAACGGCCTTTGAAATACGCCATGGTTTCGTCAATACAAAGTCCTGTTATGCTTTTCACAAGTTAAAAAAAAACTTTTTCTTGTAGATTCGGGATAAATTAAATGCTCTATCTTTTATGTCATGAAAAAGCTCTCGTAGTCCACTTGTGCTATGTTGTTTGACCTATGAAACAAGAAGAGAGAACTGTCAAGAAACCTTTTCTTTGCGTGTACATCATTATTCAGCAGACAGATGAGTGCAAGCATGGGCTTCCAGGTCAGTGGTTGCCGAGTGTCAGTATCTTGAGTATACCCATTTGAAAGAAAATAGATAACAAAAGAGCATTCCACTTCTACAAGATTATCTGGTTTCTTGGTTTTGCAACGTAAACGACTTGCCAAGGTTTGAAGATCTTTGCAATTGATCCCTTTCCCACCTTGTCGTTTTGTTTCAGTTTTATAAAAGTTTATAAATGCCTCTGTAATGATCAGCCAGTAAATATCTGATGCAAACGGTTGTTTGGGTTGTGAGATTTTGATTCCATCGAATACAAGTACCAGTAAACTGAGAAGCGCGGGGAAAGTTGTTTGCGTTTCGAGCCCACATTATTTTATCTTCTAATCCCTCCACTTATTCTTATTCATTTTTTTGTCTTTCTATACTCTCCTTTACAGCTCTACAGCATATCCGTCGCCATATCGTAATTTCAACAACTGGTCCTATCGTCCATCATCTCATCATCAGTGTCTATGCATTCTAATCTCACGCATTCTCGATTCACTACTGGTTGCTTCTTAGGCAAAAATGTAACGGTTATGCTTTATAGTCAACCGGCATAGTATCCTCATCCTTTCAAAATCATCTTCATCATCGGTCCATTCTATGTAGATAGAATCCGTGACTCCTTTGAGAGTGAGTCTTCTCAGCGTCGGTCTAAGCGCCACAACTTTCAGCGTATCGTATGAAAAACGTCTCGGGAACGCTCTGGAAAGTGACCTCAGAAATTCGCCGGTAAATCGAAAAGTGTTCAAGCAACTCAACTTCTGACATAAAGAAACAATTCCAAAATGGTATCTGAATACTTTTTGAAAGTTTTGAAAGTGAAAAACGAAAAGGCAAACTTTTTGTAGCATGCACAAGTAGAGGAATCCAGGGTGGCGCGTCCCGTCGTGAAAGGTTATGAAATAGCGCGCGCCAAAGAGGAGCGGTACGTTCCGAGGTAATATAAAAATAGCGCGCCAACGTGGTGCGGCGTGATGCGAAAAGGCTAAAAAGTACTTTTAGACCACCAAGTTGATTAAAAATGATGTCTGTAATTTGCATCTCGTCCTCAGCTAAACTTTTGCTTATTGCTAGACGCTTCATCCATTTCAATAAGAACACTTTTTGTTGATCACGCACCCTGATCATACCGAACCCTCCCTCTTCTACAGACTTGCAAATGGCTGTTCTTTTAATCTTCTCCTTAGCCTTTCGGTTCGAGAACTTTTTCTGCCATAAAAATTTGATAAACAGTGTGTCAATGTAGCTAGTGGCCTCGTCAGGTAAAAACAGTGTGTCAATGTAGCTAGTGACCTCGTCAGGTAAAAACAGTGTGTCAATGTAGCTAGTGACCTCGTCAGGTAAAAACAGTGTGTCAATGTAGCTAGTGACCTCGTCA
>NW_004797303.1:615292-619195 GCF_000002075.1 Aplysia californica
GTCTCAGCTTACCTCTGGTAGTCACAGACGGCGATCGGGATCGCGGTACGGAAACAACGTTGGTTGACAGAGCGTTGTCCACCTCTCCGTCCCCTCCTCCGTTCCCCTCACGGACAGAGTGTTCACTCTCCCTTGTTTTCGCCGGTTCCTTGGATCCAGGTTGTTGCCTGTCCTTATAATAGATGGACGCATTGAAAACACCACCAACTTTTAATGACAATGGCAGGGGAGAAGTAGGGGGAGAGATGTAAACAAAACGTCACTTGATGTCATGTCGCCGTCACCTAATGTCATATCGATGTCTCCGCCTGATGTCATGTCGCCGTCATCTGACGTCATGTCACTGTCTTCGTCTGATGTCTCGTCGGTCGGACTGAACAGAGGGACACTCACCTGGTGTTATTTATCTCTATTATTTAATCTATTATTTTATACTTGAACAATCAGTCAGCGAGGATTTTGTCGTCATACATCACATTTGTTTGTGTTTGCAACTTTCTGTGGGTTTGTTTTGTTTTGTTAATGTTTTTGCCTTGTATTGTGTACAGCATGGGTTCAGAGACCTATGTTGAGGCTGTTTTCGGAAAGGTTCTTTTTTTCCGGGGGGAGGGGGGGTTATCAGTAAATGGTGCTTGTTAATTCGTTGCCATGGTACTGAAAGCTGGACAGTGTTCTCCTCGATAACGGAAGCTCAACAGTTTTTTCTGTGACGCAAGGTTTTGTCTCTTTTCAGGCATTGTTTTGTTTGCCTCTTTTTTTTATAGTTTTTTGTCTGGTCAAATGGTCAAGCTGTAAGTTTGATGTGGATGTCTTCAGCTTGCCAGTTACAAAAACCTTGCTGATTTTATTAATTTTTGTTAAGGAGTCTCTAGGTGTGTTCATTGAGGAGTTTCGCTCACGTCTCTTTCTGCTCTGGGTAAATTACGTTTTCCTTTTTGCTGAGAAGGAATAGGTTTTTTGAGGAGTCTGTGATTGCTTCTCTTTCTCCTTTCTGCTCTCTGTACGTAATATTTTCCTTTTTTGTGTGGCCATTGAAGTGAATAGAACTCGTCTAATTTTTGTCCGGAAGGATTCAGCTTTTTGCCACAGAGTCCACCTGGTGGGAAATTTTCACTGCCTGGTTTGTGCCTTATAGCAATGTCTTTTGGGCACGTCCCGTTATTCTCCTATAAAAAATGCCCCTCTTCCGAAAGTCGCCCTCAGGTGGTTTGTGGGTGCCCTGCTTTTCCTTTGCTCCTTTTTTCCTATCAAAAATCTATTGTCTTTAGCTCTCCTCTTCCTCCTCCTTTGTGTTTGTTACTCTCTTGTAAAACCTCTAATCTTCTGCACTCATATATGACCTAATTGTGTTGCGAGTGCTGTAAAATGCTTAGAAAAGCAAAAAGCTTTCCTCACTTTTTTAAATGTCCTCTTTTAAACTGGCCCATTTTCTCCTACCGCTGTCTTTGGAGTTATCAAGACGGTGCTGTTTATTTATTTATTTATTTTTGTCTACACGCTACCAGTTTTACTATTGCACAATGTCCGTGTGGAATAACAAGGAAACTGGGCGCTTTTTCGGTAGTTCCCACCCCGCTTATTTGGACCTAGATCCAGATCTAGATTTAGATCAGAAAGCTATGTTTGATGCGCGGCAAGCGAGAGATATCAAACCTAACGCCAAAACATAAAATTATAGTAAAGTGCCCCCCCCCCCTTTGAACGCCCCTCCACATTTTTATTAGATTTCTAGCTGCCCCCCTGAAACCCCCCTACATCTACTTAACTCTTTGGACCAAAACCGGCGAATAGTAATGGGGGTGGGGGGGGGGGGGGGGGGCTACTGAAAAAGTAAAATGTTCTACGGTTCATCGAACATTATCGAACGTTGCCAGTATTGTGGAAATAGAATATTTGTGTGTGTAGGTTCTTCTTTTTAATAGCCATTCTTTAGCCCAGATGGTCCTCTTTCTAGATTTCTTTTTGGATTTGAGAACAAAAAATACTGCCGTGTCATCCATGTAGCTTGCTTCAGCCATTGTTGAAGTTTTTTACCTAGATCTAGCTACAACAGTCCACTTGAATAAACGTCCTCTTCCCATTTCTACTTTTGCGGGGTTTTTTCACATTATAATGATACCGTGTAAGGCAATTAGCTGTCTATGGCGGTCATTTTTCTCCTCGATAGATGATGGTCGTCTTAGACAATTCCGATTGTATTTACCTAACAATAGCTCGTCCGTCAATTTGTGACGATGACCAATACACCCGCACAGGAGAATATTTGTCCAGAGAAATAGAAACATTTCAAGAATAAAGGTTTAGGGTGACTTGTGGCTTCTGCTGTGGTCTACGAAACCAATTCTGGCAGAGAAGTTTGCCACATTTTGAACATTCAAAAGCTATTGTCGGCAACTATGTCACTACCCAGGCATGTACACTCACCCTCGCGCACACACTCAGGCACACTCATACAAGCACACAAAAACACCCACGCGCACACACTCACGCACACTCATACAAGCACACAAAAACACCCACGCGCACACACCCACGCACACTCATACAAGCACACAAAAACACCCATGCGCACACACTCACGCACTCACGCACACTCATACAAGCACACAAAAACACCCACGCGCCCACACTCACGCACACTCATACAAGCACACTCATACAAGAAGACAAAAACATCCACACACATACACACACGCACACTCATACAAGCACACAAAAACACCCACACACACCCACGCGCACGCACTCACGCACACTCATACAAGCACACAAAAATACCCACACGCACACACTCACGCACACTCATTCAAGCACACAAAAACACCCGCACACAAAAACACCCGCACACACCCACGCGCACACACTCACGCACACTCATACAAGAAGAAAAAAACATCCACACACATACACACACGCACACTCATACAAGCACACAAAAACACCCACACACACCCACGCGCTCACACTCACGCACACTCATACAAGCACACAAAAACACCCACACGCACACACTCACGCACACTCATACAAGCACACAAAAACACCCGCACACAAAAACACCCGCACACACCCACGCGCACACACTCACGCACACTCATACAAGAAGAAAAAAACATCCACACACATACACACACGCACACTCATACAAGCACACAAAAACACCCACACACACCCACGCGCACACACTCACGCACACTCATACAAGCAGAAACATACACCCACACAGACACTCACGCACACTCATACAAGCACACAAAAACACCCACACACACCCACGCGCTCACTCTCACGCACACTCATACAAGCACACAAAAACACCCACGCGCACACACTCACGCACACTCATACAAGCACACAAAAACACCCACACACACTCACGCGCACACCCTCACGCACACTCATACAAGCACACAAAAACACACACACACACACACTCACGCACGCTCATACAAGCCCATAAAAACACCCGCACACACCCACGCGCACACACTCATGCACACTCATACAAGCACACACAAAAAAACAACAACACACACACACACACTCACGCACACTAATACAAACACACACACACGCACACTAATACAAACACACAAAAACACCCACACGCCCATCCACACACCCCCACACACCCCCACACACCCCCACACGCAAACTCACACGTGCAGGCACACACAAACAGATAGACGGTTACAAATACGGAAATGCAACCACACACACGCACACACGTATTTGTTTTAGTAAGTACGGCACTTGCAACACATAAGGTCATATAAGCGCCGAAGATTAGAGGTGTTACAAGACAGTTACAAACACAAAAAAGGAGGGGAGATACAGTCGATGGATGTTTGATTAGAAAGAAGAAGCAAACCTCACCAGAGCACCCGCCAACCACACACAGGT
>NW_004797303.1:619295-624739 GCF_000002075.1 Aplysia californica
ACACACACACACACACACACACACACACACACACACACACACACACACACATACACACACACTCACGCACACTAATACAAACACACACACGCACACTAATACAAACACACAAAAACACCCACACGCCCATCCACACACCCCCACACACCCCCACACACCCCCACACGCAAACTCACACGTGCAGGCACACACAAACAGATAGACGGTTACAAATACGGAAATGCAACCACACACACGCACACACGTATTTGTTTTAGTAAGTACGGCACTTGCAACACAATAAGGTCATATAAGCGCCGAAGATTAGAGGTGTTACAAGACAGTTACAAACACAAAAAAGAAGGAGGGGAGATACAGTCGATGGATGTTTGATCGGAAAGAAGAAGCAAACCACACCAGAGCACCCGCCTACCACACACAGGCACACACGTAGGAAAGTCACCCATACAAGGCACCCCCCCTCCCCCACCCGAACTACTGGTACCATTAAACTATTCCAGTCTTTGGGGTGAACTGCCAAAACCGAGCTGCCTACTGAATGCTTTCTGGGAAACATTATCTTGGCAAAACATTTCAAGGCAAGCTATTAAAAAACCCAACAACAACAACAACAACAACAACAACAACAACAACAACAGCAACAACAGCAACAACAGCAATAACAAAAATCAACAACAAAAAACCCACCCAAACCACATAATTTCATCCTACTGTCCAGTCAAAGTATAGTTTATTCCTTTCTGATTAGCCCCCCTCTCCCCCCCCCTCTCTCTCTCTCTCTCTCTCTCTCTCTCTCTCTCTCTCTCTCTCTCTCTCTCTCTCTCTCTCTCTCTCTCTCTCTCTCTCTCTCTCTCTCTGTCTATCTCTCTTTCATTCACTAATTTCATTCCCTCTCTCTTTTCACCCCCCACCCCTGTCTGTTTTTCTGTCTCTGTATCTCTCTGTCTCTTTCTCTCTCTCTCTCTCTCTCTCTCTCTCTCTCTCTCTCTCTCTCTCTCTCTCTCTCTCTCTCTCTCTCTCTCTCTCTCTCTCTCTCCCTGTCTGTCTCTTTCATTCACTCATTTCATTCTTTTCTTTTTTCACCCCACCCCCACCCCTTTCAAGCACACACACACACACCTTGTTGTTTTTTCAAACTTCATGAACCCTCGTTCACTGATTTTTCGTTCACGGATTGAACTCACGTTAATGACATTGGTCAAACTCCACTTTGCCCGTCAATTGTGTCAGTGTCTTCGTTCTCTGCACTACAGCTAGCGTCTAGATCTACACTCTAGCTTTCGATACACTTCATCTTCAAGAATTAGCATCATGGCAACAGTAAGTAATTTTGTTGTGTACATTTCTAGACTATCTATATTAATTTGGTCGCTTTTAAGCACAAGGGGGCTATCCCGAAAAAGGCTGTTTTGAGAAAATCGAAAGTAAAGTTTTTGCCCCTTGTTCAGTTTCTTTAAAAGACAATGAGACTTCTCTCTATAACCAAACAAACATACACACCAATGAAACCAAACTTCTCCTATAAGTAGGGCAAAGTCACAGAATTATACGCTTAGTGTAGAACTCTGTGGGCAAAGTCCACTTTTAGTGTCGGTCAAAATTTCTGGAAAACCCCCGAAATCTGGATTAGCCCGCTTGTCCTTAAAAGCGACCATCTAAACTTAGATCTAGATTATTATTTCTTGTGGCCAGTCAAACACAAGGAGCTGATACATGTATTGAAAGTAAACATTTACAATAATATGAAAAAAAGTATTAGGTGTATTTTTGGTCTTACCAAACTGGACTTTTCTAGTCGTTGCCTTATTGTGGAGATAAAATTTAAATTGTTAAAGTGGCCAAAATGCTGATCTTGAGTTCTTTATTGTAGTCATGTATCCCTGCCTTAGTAAACTCAGCATGCCTCAGTAATCCTCCCCCCCCCCGGCCTCCCCCTCCTCTCTCGGTTGCATAAATCTAGAATCTAGACCTAATTGTTTTGCATCTCAAGATTTATGGCTGAATTCCAGTACTAGTGTAAATATAGTAGGCCAATGACTTTCAGTTGATGTTAATGCACCTATCATTTCTTTCATCGAAAGGGGGCCCAGCTAGCAATAGAATAATTAATGTCTAACTCTGACGTTTTCCACATGTTTGAATCTCTCCCATGTACGTTCACTGAAATCTGTCTGTTCGTCCTTTTAGCATGATGATGATAATATGGCCGTGTGCAGTTGCGCGCTCCGACAAACTCTTGCTAAAACACGACTGATCCTAGATTGGTTGCGGTGAAACCTATTGGAACTTAAATTACCAAAATTGAGTAGATAGTGCCGTAAAACACCTACTCAATCAATCAATCAATCACTGAAATCTGCTGCAGCGATTGCTGATTAGGTGCTTCCTTGTCACAAGCAGAAGTCTCGATTCTGATTCCTGACAGGGAAGAATGTTTATCCAGTACCTCGAACTTTCTGCTGGGATGTTGTATCCATAATTGAGTCGATAGTGCCGTAAAACATCTACTCCATCAATCAATCATATTGTATCCCTCTCAGCCCAGGCTGGCCCGGGTATAAATTGTATCGACAGGGGTTTTTGAAGCGTCTGTATCTAAAAATAAAGAAAATGTAGGCTACTTTCAGCACTAGCTATCTAATTGCAGTTTTATTTTATCTTGCTGATCGGGGAGTGACAGGCTATTTCTTGCCTGCAGTTGCTGGGAGAAAAATGCTGAGCTCGATGAGACGTCAAGCTTGTGTGTGTTTCTGAGGGACACAGTTTCCGGGTCGAAATCTATCACCTGATTTTTTAAAAGGCACATCTTCAAATCATGATTCTTGCCATGTTTTTGTGGTTAAACAGTAGGCCTATTTATAGTTCAACTATTCTATTAGGCCTATTTATAGTTCAACTATTCTATTAGGCCTATTTATAGTTCAACTCTTCAATTAGGCCTATTCATAGTTCAACTAGTCAATTAGGCCTATTTATAGTTAAACTATTCTATTAGGCCTATTTATAGTTCAACTAGTCAATTAGGCCTATTTATAGTTCAACTAGTCAATTAGGCCTATTTATAGTTCAACAATTCAGTTAAGATTGACTTACGGTACAGCGAGAAACTAAGAGTGGGAAACATAAATTTGCCCCCCCCCCCTCCCTTTTTCTGCCAATCCCCTCCCATCAAGATTCCAACACATACGCACAAATTGTTAAGCTGTTAAAAAAAGTTCGATTCAACCAAGCTTTCTCAAAGAGCTAATTAAACGGTGCATCTTTGAACAGGAACTAGAACCAAAGCCTACAAACATCTTTGTTCACATAAAAAACGAACATTTATTTTGCACGTGCATACGTATACTTACTAAGCTCCCAGTGACTGGTGGCCTTGTGGGTAGGCCTAGGCTACCGTACTCGTAATCGTAAGATTGCGGCCTCGGGGTTCGAGCCTCAGCTCGGTCCGACGTTGTGTCCTTGGGAAAGTACTTTACACGAACTTCCCACTTGGTTCGGTCCTATCGGAGACTGACGTTAAACTAGGTCCCGCCCCTGGAATAACCTAATAGTGTTGATAGGGGCGTTAAAGTCATAATATTTCATACCCAAGTGACTGATGAACATGTGCATGCTTAAAGCTAGTAGATAAAGGGGAAAGTCCGTTACATACTGTCATATAAGTGAAAGGGGTGATGTATAGGTGAGGAGAGAGAGACAGAGAGAGAGAGAGAGAGATACCCAAGTGACTGATGAGCATGTGCATGCTTAAAGCTAGTAGATAAAGGGGAAAGTCCGTTACATACTGTCATATAAGTGAAAGGGGTGATGTATAGGTGCGGAGAGAGAGACAGAGAGAGACAGAGAGAGAGAGAGAGACAGAGAGAGAGAGAGAGTGAGAGACAGAGAGTGAGAGACAGAGAGTGAGAGACAGAGAGTGAAAGACAGAGAGTGTGAGAGTGAGAGACAGAGAGTGAGAGAGTGAGAGTGAGAGCAAGAGAGGGAGGGGGGGGGGAGGGATGTAATACATAGAAGTTTTAAGAATGAATCCATACACATTCATCCAAACAAAAAAGTCTGTAACATCCTTCTGCTTTAGAACTACCAGATTTGTGTTGATGGGGGGCTAAAAACATTTACAATTACGTTTATCGTATAAAAGACCTACCCATTTTTTCAACATATTGTCATTCTCATTTTGCCATTTTGTAAAAGGAGCTGATAAGTTATGATCTGTTCTTAATTGTTCTTAAATCTTTTTTCAGTTCGGAAGATGTCAGGAATTGACCCTGGTTAGCCAGCGGAGGAGACTCTGCAAAAGGAAGAGAATACAGACTCAGCCCTACTGCAGGCAGCACAGTAAGACTCTTTGATATTCTCATGGGTTTTTTTAAAGCTGGATATTTCAATTGTTTGATACATTTCTTAACATGTCTCTCTCTCTCTCTCTCTCTCTCTCTCTCTCTCTCTCTCTCTCTCTCTCTGTGTGTGTGTGTGTATTTAGGCGTGGGGGAAGAGAGGTGTGTGTGAGATAGGGGCGGTGGTGGATTGGGGAAGGGGCAGGGATAGTTTTTTCTTGAAACCAAAATGATATATTTTGCCTCCAGAGAACTGACATTTTGTGGCATCCTAGGGCGATTTACTTCTCACGCTATCTTTCCCTTTTTCTAAGCCACCATTTTTCTTTTGGCTGCAGTCATCAAAACAAAACTGAAACATCGCGTAAACAAACACATGCACACGCTCACGCGCCCGCACACACACAAACACATACACGAACACACACACACACACACGAACACACACAAACACACGCATGAACACACGCACGAACACACACACGAACACACACACGAACACACACACATACACATACATACACACATACACACACACACACACACATACACACACATACAAACACATACGCACACATACGCACACATACGCACACATACGCACACATACGCACACATACGCACACACATACACACGCATACACATACACGCACACACATACACACACGCGCACACACATACACACACATGCACACACATACACACACATGCACACACATGCACACACATACACACACATACACACACATACACACACACACATACACACACATACACACACACACATACACACACATACACACACATACACACACATACACACACATACACATACACACACATACACACACATACACACACATACACACACATACACACACACACACATACACACACATACACACACTCGCACACACACGCACACACTCGCACACACACGCACACACATATACACACACATACACACACATACACACACACGCACACGCATGCAAACACACATACACACACGCACACACATGCACACACACACACACACACACACACACACACACATATATACACACATACACACACATACACACACACGCATTCACACAAACAAA
>NW_004797303.1:624839-636106 GCF_000002075.1 Aplysia californica
CCGAGGAAAGGAGCAAGTGGACCTCCTTGCGAAAGAATCCTTGTCCCTTCTGTTGGGATCAACGACAAACACTCTCCCACTGACTGACTTTAGAAATAAAGTTTTAAAAAACTGCATCTCCAGTCTGTAGGAGACACAATGGAAGAAACAGATAAACAAAACTTCACAACATTATGCCCACACTGGGTCCACAAAAACCTTGGGTCCTCTCCAGAAGAGACGAAGTAATTTTTACTCGATTAAACATCGGACACACGTCCCTGACACATAAATACCTCCTTCAGGGAGAAGAGAAACCGTTCTGGGTCGGATGCGACTCAGATTTCACCACTAGACACATCTTTACAGAATGTCCAGACTTTGGAGAGAAACGAAAGAAGGATTTTAAATGCAAAAAAAATTGCAAGACCTGTTCTCTGTCGTTGATCCCAACAGAATTCTCGATTTTATACAGACCGTTGGCCTTTACGGCACACTGTAAATAACGTTGTTTTAAATTTTGTTTGAATGTTCTTTTAAAAAAACTGGGATTTTTTACCCTGAATTTTTAGCCGTTTAATCTAAGTCATTGACTTAAACCTAGCCGCCCTTTGACCTGTTGTGAATACAAACCCAAACTAGGACCGCGAAATCCTTCGGACCTCTCCAGAAGAGATGAAGTCGTTTTTACTCGATTACGAATGGGACACACGCCCCTAACTCACGAATACCTCCTTCAGGGAGATGAGAAGCATTAGACACATTTTAACCTAATGTCTAGACTTCGGAGAGATCCGAAGGAAATACTTTAAATGTAAAAAATTGCAAGACATTTTTTCCGTCGTTGATCCCAACAAAATTTTGAATTTTATGAAGGCCATTGGCCTTTATGGGAAACTGTTGAGCAAATCGAATTATTTAAATTTTTATGTTATTTAGGAAAGTTGTTTTAAATTGAAAATATATATCTAAACCGAATTACAGCCGTATACAGTGAACTGTGAATAAAACTAACTTGTGTTTCGCGCGCTCATATGAACTTATGCAGTTACGAGCGTCGTAAAACCCCATACTGAACTAACTGAAAGTTTCAAAGAGATCTTCATACTAAAAGTATTCTAAAATGTGAAGAAAACAACCTCGGGGGTATAAAATGACCCCAGGGCGTACGGGTAGGGTTAAGTGACCAAAGTACCGCGTAAAATAGCTACAGCAAAACGTCGTGAAACAAAAAGCCACCAGAAGATGCAGGGTTGTAAAAAAAAGCCACCAGAAGATGCAGGGTTGTAAAGAGAGTTTCACTCACGCACCGTATGTTTTTCTTTTGCAGGTCGGCCTGAAGCTGGCCGAGACCAGCCCCCTGTGTTGCCTGCAATGCCTGTGGGACAGGCGGGTCCTGCAATGCCGGTGTTGCAAGCGGATCCTATGCAAGTGGACTTACACCCTGACCGTCCTGAGCTTGCAATGCCGGTGTTGCAGGCTGATCAACCACTGGCAGCGAACGACGTAAGTTTTTGTTGTTGTTGTGGGATTTGTAAAGTTTTTTTGTTTCTGTATTTATTCTTTTTTTTTTTGGTGTTCTTTTTAAAATGTTTTTTCCCCTCTTTCTTGGTTTTCTTTTGTTTTAGAGGTAAACAGCGCCTACAACTGCGTTAAGGTCGTATTTTTAGAGTAAAGACCAAACATTGAGACCTCTGTTAGGATCAATGAAGGAGAACAAATTCTTCAAATCAGTGCGTAAAAAAGTAATTCCTTCAGGTCTCCCCAAAGTCTGGCAAATTCCAGGTCACCAGATGGGCATCGCATCTGACACAAAGTTAATGTTCCAATCTTCCCAATGGATCTTGGCAACCTGTTGTTTCCCATTTTTATTCAGATATCTACATGTATATATAATTTCCACTTTTTACTTCCAACATTGTATACCTGATATTCCGAATTTAATGGGATTTAATTTAGATTTTATAAAAGTTTTGAAATAGATTGTTCGAAATTAAGTGTTATTTAGAAAGTTGCTTTAAATTTAAATTTAAATCTAAAGCCTATTTACACTAGATTTTTAGCGTTTATAAATTTTTAAATAGAAATATTGACCAGTATCAAGCCGAGAAATGAACCGTTGAGAAAAAACCTTGTTACGCGCGCTCATATGACCTTAGGCAGGTGCGAGCCTTCCATTTTCTAACATAAAACTGTCATTCTCATTTCACCTTTTTTGTAATAGAAGCTGATTAGTTAGGATCTGTTCGTAAATATTATTAGTGGGTGGTTGGCGGGTGCTCCGGTGTGGTTTGCTTCTTTCCATTCAAACATCTATCGTCCTTGTCTCCCCTTCTTTTATGTTTGTTACTCTCTTGTAACACCCCTAATCTTCTGGCGCTCATATGACCTTATGCAGTTGCGAGTGCCGTAAAACCTCTACTATAACTAACTAAAATGTTCTTTAAATCTGTTTTCAGCTTGGACAATGCCAGGAACTTACACTAGTCAGCGGACGCCGTCGACTTTGCAAACGGAGACGGCGTCTATCACAGCCTTACTGCAGGCAGCACAGTAAGACTTTCATATTCTCATTTGACTTTATCAGCGAAATATAAATTTTAAATTGTTTGCTACATTTCTGATTAATTAGCATCGTGTGTGTATGTGCTTGTGTGTGTATATGCTTGTGTGTGTGTGTGTGTGTGTGTATGCACGCACTCGCACGCATAAGTGAGAGAAAGAGGGAGGGAAGCGTGAGAAAGCGAGAGAGATAGTGAGAGAGTGAGAATGAGAGTGAGAGTAAGAATGAGAGTGAGAATGAGAGTGAGAATGAGAGTGAGAATGAGAGTGAGAATGAGAGTGAGAGTGAGAGTGAGAATGAGAGTGAGAATGAGAGTGAGAATGAGAGTGAGAGTGAGAGTGAGAGTGAGAATGAGAGTGAGAATGAGAGTGAGAATGAGAGTGAGAATGAGAGTGTGAATGAGAGTGTGAATGAGAGTGTGATTGAGAGTGAGAATGAGAGTGAGAATGAGAGTGAGAATGAGAGTGAGAATGAGAGTGAGAATGAGAGTGAGAATGAGAATGAGAGTGAGAATGAGAGTGAGAATGAGAGTGTCAGTGCCACTGACTGTAGTGTCTTTAGGCCATTCCCAAAGGGGGGATATTTCTAGTTCAAGCACAGTAGAATTGTCACGCTCATAACTGTGCCTGATCTACAACAGGGAACTGCTGCTTTTTCTTTCCTAATCCTTGCTATTGTTATTTTCCTCTACTTCTTTTGTATGTTTGTCACTCTTTTGAGACCTGCTACTTCCGGGGTGCCTTGATAGTTGAGGCAGACCTTGTGCTGTTGAAGCTAGAGAGGTGAGCAGAGTAAGTCTGATTCCATGTAAAGACTTCTCTGTTGACACCGAACCCTTGGCGCTCATATGACCTAATGCAGTTGCGAGCGCCGTAAATCCCTCTACTATTCAAAAAAATTTTTAAATAATCTTCATTGGGTCGAGAGTGCCGTAAAACGCCTACTCAATCAATCAAAACCTCTAATCGTCGGAATTTTTATGACTTTATTGTGAAGCAAGTGCCGTAAAACGCTTATGAAGTGGGTGGTTGGCGGGTACTTTGGTAGGTGTGGTTTGCTTCTTTTTTCCTATCGAACATCTATCGTCCTGATCTCCTCCTTTTTATGTTTTTTACTCTCCTGTAACATCTAATCTTCGGCACTTATATGACCTTATTGTGTTGCAAGTGCCGTAAAACTTACTAAAACTACAACTAAAAGCTCTTACGAAAAAAAGTACCTCGTAAAATAGTTACAGCAAAACGTGGTGAAGCAAAAAGCCACCAGAAGATGCAGGGTTGTGAAGAGAGTTTCACTCACGCACCGTGTGTTTTTCTTTTTCAGGGCGACAAGATGAGCTCCCTGCTCCTGGGAACGAGGTAGCGGCCCTGGAGGTCGTGGTCGGCCCTGCACCTCTTCCTGTTCTTCCTGTACCTGCTGCCTTACCTTTGCCTCTCGATCCTGTACCTGCTGCCTTACCTTTGCCTGTCGATCCTGTACCTGCTGTCTTACCTTTGCCTGTCGATCCTGCACCTATTGCAGGTGACTTTCCTGTCGATCCTGCACCTGGTGCAGGTGACCTTCCTATCGATCCTGCACCTGTTGCAGGTGATCTGCCTCTTCTTCCCTTTCCTCTGCCTGTCAATCCTGCACCTGTTGCAGGTGATCTGCCTCTTCTTCCCTTTCCTCTGCCTGTCAATCCTGCACCTGTTGCAGGTCATCTGCCTCTTCTTCCCTTTCCTCTGCCTGTCAATCATCTTCCTCTGCCTGTCCGTCATCTTCCTATTGCAGTAGACCACGCACCTCCAGGTGTCGACTACGCTCCCCCTGTCTGGCCAGGAAGAAATATACCAGGGATGTTTCCCGTGCTGGTTGCGGCACCAGCTGCCTGGCATCCACACGCTCCACCACCTAATAGGGTAAGTTTTTTGTTTTCATGGAAATGGTTTGGATTTTTTTTTCTTTTTATATATTGTTTTCATTCCCTCTTTTTGGTTTTCTTGTTTCTTTTAGAGGTAAGAGATTTACTGCTACTGCAACTGCATTAAGGTCACAGGAACGTGAGGGACTCCAACGTATTTTACTGTATGGTTGAACTTGAGAATTCGTGGTCAAAATCCAATAGTAACAACAGACATCTTTATGGTTTTGTATAACAGTATTATCCGTATTTTTACATTAAAGATTTTAAAAAATGGAGAATTCTGTTAGGACCAACGACGGAGAACAATTTCTTCGAATCAGTGCTTTTAAACTAGTTCCTTCAGGTCTGTCCAAAGTCTGGTAAATTCCAGGTGGTCAGATCGGCAGCGCATCTGACACAAGATTAATGTTCCAATCTTCCCCATGGCTCTTGGCAACCTGTTGTTTCCCGTTTTTATTCAGATAGGAAGTCCGCTTCTAAATGATATTATAGATTATTTAGATGGAGATGTAAAAACACATAATTTAAATAATAATGATAATGATAATGATAATAATAATAATAGTAATAATATAATAGTAATAATAATAATCATAATCATAATAGTATTCATAGTCATAGTAATAATAATAATGATAATGATAATAATAACAATAATAATAATAATAATAATAATAATAATTATTATTATTATTAATATAACTATAATAATAATAATAATAATAATAATAATTTTTCTTTTTCTTCTCCCACAGCCCTTCAACTTCTTTGTCATCAACCTGACAGCCAGGGACATGATGGACTTCCTCGGGCAGCAGCAGCAGGGACGGGGAGCGTTTGTGCCAGCACAAAGGAGATACTTTGCTGAAGCAGACAGGAGACTGCATCTCCCTCCTGTCCCTCCTCTCCCTCTCCCTCCTCCCCCTGCTCCTGCTGCTCCTCACGCCGGCGAGTCAGTGTTCAAGCGTATATGGGTGTGTGTATCTTCGTTTGTTCGTTCAGTCTTAAACTTTTTAAAGTAATTATGATGGTGTGTGTGTGTGTGTGTGTGTGTGTGTGTGTGTGTGTGTGTGTGTGTGTGTTCTTGTGTATGTATTTGGTGTGTGTTACTAGTTACATGAAACGATACTAGTTACATGAAACGATTTATTTGGTGTGTGTTACTAGAGTTACGTGAAACGATGTAATTGTTACTTGTTACACGAAACGGTGAAGCTGTTATTACAGTTACTGTTACTAACTACAGTTATTGTTACTAGTTACATGAAACGCCGTAGAGCTGCTACTAGAGTTACATGAAACGCCGTAGCTGTTACTACAGTTACTGTTACAAGAGTTACTGTTACTAGTTACATGAAACGATGCAGCTGTTATTAGATATACATGAAACGCCGTGGCTGTTACTAGAGTTAAATGAAACGCCGTAGTTGTTACTAGACTTACTGTTACTACAGTTACATGAAACGCCGTAGTTGTTACTAGAGTTACTGTTACTAGAGTTACATGAAACGCCGTGGCTGTAACTGTTACTAGAATTACTGTTACTGGAGTTACATGAAATGCCGTAGCTAGCAAGGTTTAGAGCAAGGGTGTAGAGGTTCTATGTATGGGACTCTATGTACTCTTGGCTCTCTTCATTTGTCGGCCCATAGATCGCAGCTGCAGAGAAACTTGTGCGGTGTCGCAGTCAGACACGCGAGAGATGTGAGTTATAATCTGTAGTGGTGCAAGGAGAAGTTTTGTGGGGGAACTCCACGTCGTCTTTCGGATCAGATGTTGGTTGTGGGTGGTTGGCGGGTGCTCTGGTGTGGTTTGCTTTTCTATCAAACATATATCGTCCTTTTTTACCCCTTTCTTTTTTTTTTTTTTTTTTTTTTTGTTACTCTCTTGTAACACCTCGATTCTTCTGACGCTCATTTGGCCTTATGCAGTTGCGAGCGCCGTCAAACCTCTACTAAAACAAACAAGACGTTGTCATCGATTTCTTTTATGTAGGCACGTTGTGCTGGGTGGTGTGTTGGTAATCGCATGAGATGTCCGAACCAATTGATTCTTTGGTGTTGTATGTGATGCATGACATCATTTGCGCCCACCATTTCTCTGATGACTGTTTTTCTAATTTTGTCTCGCCTGGTCTTCTTTACTGCTTTTCTTTGTAAATTCTGTTTTCTTCACCTGCAACTACTTTTGTGTAGCAACATGCACGCTATGAAGTGTGGGAATTCGCCTTTCTGATTTCTGTAAGTTTATTCAGTGTTTAAGGCCATGGGCCCTCATCACATTACATAAAACACTCATTTGATAAAAGTTTCCATAATGAATAAGTACAGGTTGTGCACATATCTCTTATCATGGGTCAAACATTGCTTATTTCTGTCACTTGGCCGAGTCAGGCTGGGAGGGATCAACAATTTCCTTTGAAGGACAAAGTGTGAACAAAAGAAAATAAAGTGAAATTCATCTTCAGTTTCATGAGAGTTACACCTCTCACATAAGGGAGAATTCGTTAATTTCCACTGGTAGAGATTATTTAATGGAAGGCTATGGTTTTTTAAAACAAAGCTATGACTCTTCTGCTCCAATACCGTGGGAGGATGGTGATATATCCAGCTGTTTCTGATGTCTGTATAACGCTTTGAAATGGGCTGCGAAGTTTCTGTTGGCATCTCATTTAAGGTATTGGCATCTAATCCGGGTAGCGACCGAAAAACTGTTCTTCTCTAAATTGTCTCCTTTCACTTCCTTTCCAGCTTTCTAGCAATGTTCTGTCGTCTGCTTTCGTCTCCTCTTTCTGTCCCCCCCCCCCCCTCCTCTGGGCTCCTGATTCTTTCTACAGCCTTTCTACTGCTACTCCTTGGCTTCTTCTTACTGCTGTCTTTCAGCAACACCCCTGATCTTCTTGTAGGAAAGATCTACACCTAGCCTTCTCGGACAAGGGCGAAAAATCTCGGAGGGCCCGTGTACAAGTTGTGCACGTTAAAGATCCCTTAGTGGTCTAACATCGATAAGAGTAGGCTTCACCCGCCACCCGGGCAAAATTAAAAATTTCCTACCAACTGAAAAAGTTTAATGTGTCCCGCGCGCTCATATGACCTTATGCAGCTGCGAGCGCCGTAAAACACTTACAAAAACAAACAAAATCTAGTCTTCGCCACTTATATGACCTTATTGTATTGCAAGTGCCATAACTCTTACTCCGCTCTACTGCCTCAAAGTCTCCCCGCCCCTCCCAGGAAATTCAACATCTCTCTGTGCTGGAGTCTGTGGACATCTCTGTCTGTGGACATCTCTGTCTGTGGACATCTCTGTCTGTGGACATCTCTGTCTGTGGACATCTCTGTCTGTGACGTGGATGACAAAATAGCTGAAGACGTGTGGGAGAAAATAGTATATATCTACACAAAAATTTTCTATTTTAACGTTTAAGATCAAATAACCGTACACAGCCGTGCAGTGAACTACGTATAAAAAACTAACTTGTGTTTCGGCGCTTATTTGACCTTATGCAGTTGCGAGCGCCGTAAAACCCCATACTAAACTAAAAAAAACGTTAAAAAACTAACTCTTTCTAGGGGCCTCTCGGGGCCTAGAGGTTAGGGTCTTTGCCTCCCATTCAAAGGTCCCGGGTTCGAATCTGGGTAGCGACAGAAAAATTTTCTTCTCTAAAATTGTCTCCTTTCACTTCCTTTCCTGCTTTCTAGCAATGTTCTGTCATCTGCTTTCGTCTCTTCTTTCTGCCTCAACTCCCTCATCTCCTTTGCCCCCTCCTCTGGGCTCCTGACTCTTTCTGCAGCCTTTCTACTGCTACTCCTTGGCTTCTTCTTACTGCTGTCTTTCAGTCACACTCCTGATCTGATGGTAGAAAAATATGTACACCTAGCCTTCTCGGACAAGGGCGAAAAATCTCGGAGGGCCCGTGTGCAAGTTGCACGTTAAAGGTCCCTTGGTGGTCTAAAATTGATAAGAGTAGGCTTCGGCCGTCACCCGTGCAAAATTCAAAATGTCCTACCAACTGAATATTTTTAATATGCCCCGCGCGCTCATCTGACCTTATGCAGTTGCGAGCGCCGTAAAACGTACCAAACCCCCCCCCCTCCCTCAGCTTTTCCTACTCTGTGTCTTCCTTCATCACTCACTCCACAAGCACCTCAAAGAACTGACGCTCAGGAACATACCGTTATGATCCCTACCATATTCTGGCATGATACCAACTCAGCTAAAGATGCTCAAAAGAAAGCCCCAAGGGGAGAAAGATGCAAAATGGGTGGGTTGGTGGAAAGGAAAACAAGCAGGAGTTTTCAAACATGGGTTAACTAGGCACTTCAGTGAAGTTTTCAAACTTCTCCAAGGGCACTGAAATTAGGAGTATAGGATAGAGCGTGGCTTTCTGTTTCAGAGACTTTTTAAAATGTTTGTGCTATCTTTGTTAGTCCAGAATCAGCGGCCATTTTTGTGAATCAGTTTTCGCCCTGATTCTGCCAAATTTTTGTACTTCATTTTGTGCCACCAAATTTCCAAATCTTGTTTCAAAGCGTCATAAAATCCTTAACCCTATCCGTACGCCCTGGGGTCATTTTGTAGCCCTGGGGTTGTATTCTTCACATTTTGCAATACTTCTAGAACGAAGATTTCTTTGAAACGTTTAGTATATCTCAAAAAATCGTTTTGACAGACTGCTATGCGAAGCGAACGGATCGGATTAACGAGTAAATTTCCTCTTTGGAAAGTGGTGGCACAGAGTTCCCCACGTCGTATGAATGCGATACTAAACACGACGTACGGATAAGGTTAATAATAGTTGTATCGTAACTACTGAGGTATAATTTTTTTTAAAAGTTTATGTAGAATCAATAAATAAGCAACAAACATTCAGAGTAAAATTCTAATTAGCGTTTAATTACACCATAAGCGTGACGTAGGGAGCCTGATGGGTATGATCCAAAATAAAAAGGGGCTGCTCAAACATAATCTTACACAATTTATGACCATTGATTATTTGGAATGTACTTGCCATATTTTTTTAACTACCCTTGTTGATAAACCATTCTTTGTTCTACCAGAACACGTTCCAATGATTATCTTAGAAGTGATACCTTGGTTAGGCAAGTCTTTCCCTTTTACCAACCAAATCCGCGAAGACCTCGCTGAACCCTTCCACCGTGACATCGCGCCGAGCCGTGACGTCACACATTTTTCGCCTAGAGCTTCTGGCTCGCTCTGTTCATTGTTGGAAATGTACAAGACAGGGAAATACATTGTACATCACTCGGAGATTTTGGAACTTCAGTTTGAAAGGTCAATACATTTTGGTATGTTTTATAATCACTGACTTTAAATAGTACCCAATTCCATTCGAAATTCTAAAGAAAGCGAGAATATTTAGAGCCAAGCATTTCCTTTTTAACTGAGCCCCCCATCCACTTTTTCCTGCCCACAGCCTTTGGGGTTGTTCTAATAATATAATCTAACACCTTTTTGGGGGGGAATTTTTGCTCCCTCTCCCCTCCCCATTTTTTTCACAATGTTTTTACATTTGCCTCTCAACGCTGCCCCCCCCCCCCCCAATCCCCATCCCACAATATTACATTGTTTGCTTATAATAATACATGTCATATGATTTATATCGTGCAAATCTGTGTTACAATCATTGTTCTATGTACTTTACATAATATTTATGAAAAACATGCATACACACATGTATTGCACTTAATAATATATGTGAGGCAGCGTAGTGGAATCAGGCTCTCGTCAATTTTTGGGCAAGTAGAGTTATTGGTATCATCGTAAAGCTTGTTCAATTGTCTTTATTTGGATAAAAAAATATCCATTTATCTTGAATACAAGTCGAGATATTTGCGAATGAAGGAGGTGGGGGTCACCTGTTTTCAGAGGTAAAATTAGTGAGAAAATGGCTGCCAAAACTACTTATTTCCTTAGCTTTAGAGTTCGTGGTAACTGGAAATTTTCATATGCCTTTAATCAACGTTTTTCAGAAAAAATCCACACAGATATGAGTTCTTTAATGGGCATGAAAGGTGCTGTGTCCACACAAAAAAAAATTGATGAAAATTCACAAACCTGTGGAAAAATGCAAGTCTCTTCACTTTGATTATTTTGACGACTGCCTGATTCCACCACGCTGCCTCACATATATGCAGTTCTATATTCAATTAAATAAATTAAAGTACAACAAAAAAAAGTAAATCATTCAAGCAAAATATTGTATACACTCTTTCTTACTAATAAGGGGAAAAAAGAGGTCAATGTCAAAAGCACCTTGATTACAAATAACACAAATTACAGTGGAATTCTGATAAAGTCAACACCTCGGGACCGAAAAAAAGTTGAAATTGGAAATTGATGATAACAGCTACAAAATGACAAAGTACCTGGTAACAAGATGTTTGCTCAATTTTAGCGAGTATAATTCTGAAGTTATCACCAAAACAAGAGATAATGAGTGAACAAAGCAATTGGAGGTGTGTACACCACTAGCTCAGGCCCTAAATGTCTCTTCTTAAATGAATGCATCTTGGGATCTAGCCCCAAATTATTGACTTTACGCCAGGGTAACACTCAAGCGGTTGACTGTATCAGAAACACAATTATTAAAACAAAGAAGGTAAGAAACGGGACCACGGTGAGGTGTTGACTGTAAGCAAGAGTTGAGTGTAAGCTAGTTGACTTTATCGGGATTCCGCTGTGCCTCTTCAATGCTGCCATACCTGGAAAATACTTTCCCCATCCCTTGTAGCCTGTGCACTCTTTGGCCTATGAAGCCTTTCTTACACTTTTCTTACAGGAGCCAAAAAAATAATCTTA
>NW_004797303.1:636518-641792 GCF_000002075.1 Aplysia californica
TTCTGGCTCCTTTAAGAAAAGGGTAAGAAAGGGGGGGGGTCTTGAACACAGGCCACAAGGGATGTAGAAAGTATTTTCCAGGTATTGCAGCATTGAAGAGGCACGGGGCTTTACACGGCAAGAAATGGAGGTGGAGGAAGAAGAGGAGGAACAGGAGGAAGAGCAGGAACAGGAGGAAGAGCAGGAACAGGAGGAAGAGCAGGAACAGGAGGAAGAGCAGGAACAAGACTCAGATTTGTAAGACAGCTCAGCAGATGCCTCTGATTTAAAAATATTTTGTACGTAATGATGAACACTGACTTTGCTGATGATAACTAATTTCACTTTTTGTATTAAGCATAATGAGAAGTAATAACAGATACAGTGAAATCCTAATAAAGTCAACTTGTTTAAAGTCAACTCTCGCTTACAGTCAACACCTCACCATGGTCCCGTTTCTTACCTTCGATGTTTAAGTAATTGTGGTTCTGATACAGTCAACCGCTTGAGTGTTACCCTTGCGTACAGTCAAAAATTTGGGGCGAGATTCCAAGATGAATCCATTTAAGAAGAGATATTTAGGTCCTGAGTTAGTGGTGTACACACTTCCTATTACTTTGTTCACTCATTATCTCTTGTTTTGATGACAACTTCAGAATTATACTCCCTGAAATTGAGCAAACGTCTTGTTACCAGGTACTTTGTCATTTTCTAGCTGTTATCATCAATTTTCAATTTCAAGTAGTACAGTGGATAAAGTCGACCTTGTTCTAAGTCAACACTTTTCTTTCGGTCCCGAGGTGTTGACTTTATCAGAATTCCACTGAAATGTGTGTTATTTGTAATTAAGGTGCTTTTGACATTGACATGAGTCTCATTTTGTCCCTTATTAGTAAGAGTGTATACAATATTTTGCTTGAATGATTTACACTGTAATGTTTTTAGTGAATGTAGAACAGCATACATAAATATTATGTAAAGTACATAGAACAATGATTGTAACGCGGATTTGCACGATATAAATCATATGACATGTATTATTATAAGCAAACAATGTAATAATGTGGGATGGGGATTCGGGGCGGGGGGCGGAGGGCGGGTGGGGGGAGGGAGCAGCGTGGAGAGGCAAATGAAAAAAGTGTAAAAAAAGGAAGGGGGTGAGGGGGCAAAAAGTCCCCAAAAGGGTATAAGATTATATTTGAACAGCTCCAAGGGCTGTGGGCAGGAAAAAGTGGAAGAAAGGGGGTGGGGGGGCTCGGTGAAAAGGAAATGCTTGGCTCTAAATAGTCACGTTTTTTTTAGAATTTCGAATGAAATTAGGTACAATTTAAAGTCAGTGGTTATAAAACATACCAAAATGTATTAACCTTTCAAACTGAAGTTCCAAAATGTCTGGACGATGTACAATGTATTTCCCTGTCTTGTACATTTCCAACAATGAACAGAGGGAGCCAAGGTAACACTTCCAAGATAACCATTGAAACGTTTTCTGGTAGAACGAAAGAATGGTTTATCAACAAGGGTAGTAAAAAAATATGGCGAGTACATTTCAAATAATCAATGGTTATAAATTGTGTAGGATTTTATTTGAACAGCCCCTTTCTATTTTGGATAATACGCATCGGGTTCCCTACGTCACGCTTATGACGTAAGTAAATGCTAATTAGAATTTTACTATGAATGTTTGTTGCTTATTTATTGATTCTACATAAACTTTTTTTTAAAATGATACCTCAGTAGTTACGATACAACTATTATTAACCTTATCCGTACGTCGTGTTTAGTATCGCATTCATACGACGTGGGGAACTCTGTGCCACCACTTTCCAAAGAGGAAATTGAGGGGAGATGTAAAGGAAACGAAACTGGAGGAGAGGGGAGGATAGACCGATGAATGTTCCAAGTGCATCAAAACTCTTAACTTACTTATTACTTCGTCTTAGATGACCATTGGGAACTCTTAACTTACATATTACTTCGTCTTAGATGACCGTTGGAACTCTTGACTTACTTATTACTTCGTTTTAGGTGACCGTTGGGGCACTAAGGATGATCGGGCAACCACTTGTCTCCATTTTACTCTATTTTCAGCCTTTTGAAGGGCTTCCCCAAACTTTCAACCTGTCCTTTCCGGGATGTTTTCCCATCTTTTTCCGGTCAACAAGGGATCTTCCAATCTTTTCTTGTCTGCCTCTCCTTTTCCCTCCTTGTACACTGCCTTGTAGTATTGATAGGGGCGTTAAACCTATACCATTGCACCAGTTTTTTCACCATGCCGTAATACTACTAATGCTACTTATACTACTAATATTACTAATATTACTACTAATACTACTTATACTACTAATATTACTAATATTACTACTAATACTACTTATACTACTAATGTTACTACTAATGTTACTACTAATATTACTACTAATACTACTAATATTACTACTAATACTACTTATACTACTACTAATGTTACTAATATTACTACTAATACTACTTATACTACTAATGTTACTAATATTACTACTAATACTACTTATACTACTAATATTACTACTAATACTACTTATACTACTAATATTACTACTAATACTATTACTACTAATATTACTACTAATACTATTACTACTAATATTACTACTAATATTACTACTAATACCACTACTAATACCACTACTAATACCACTACTAATACCACTACTAATACCACTACTAATACTACTACTAATACTACTACTAATACTACTACTAATACTACTACTAATAATAAATACCATTCATACTGCGCGTTTCTGTGTCCCGCGCGTTCATATGACCTTACGCAGTTGCAAGCACCGTAAAAACACTTACCAAAACAAAAAACAAACAAAAACTAGGTCCCGCCTCTGAAATAACCTAATAGTGTTGATAGGGTCGTTAAACTCATACCATTTCACCATTTATTTATCTTGGAAATGCGCTCACTAAAAATATACAACGCAATAAAAACTCACGAACGGTCACAATAAAATTGAAACGTGAGTAGCTAGTACAGATCGAAAAACGTTTCTCCTCTCTCTCTCTCTCGCTCTCTCGCTCTCTCTCTCTCTCTCTCTCTCTCTTCTCTCTCTCTCTCTCTCTCTCTCTCTCTCTCTCTCTCTCTCTCTCTCTCTCTCTCTCTCTCTTTCGGGGGGTGGGGGAGGGGGGGGTGCAAGTTTCAGTTTTGTCCTAGGTATGTAGCGTCTGTGATAGATATGTTGTGATGTTCCAGCACCTTTTTAACCCCATCCAGCCAGGTATTTCTTGGTCTTCCTCTTGATTTAAAGCCGGATTCTCGAGTGTTATAAGCTCTATCCTCTAGTTGTTTCTGGGGCGTTCTGATTAGATGTCCAAACCATTTGACTCTTTGACGCTTTATGAATTTTATTACTTGTGGTATTCCAGTGTGTAGACGTATGGTTTCGTTTCTTATGCGGTCTCTTCTGGTAATGTTGATGGTTTTGCAGAGACAGCTGATTTCACATGCATTGATTTTTCTTATTTGTGTCTTGTTTAGAGACTGTTTGGCACTGGTATGTTAATGTTGGTATGAAGATGCTATTGATGAACTGGGATTTCATTTCGTTTGGGATGTTCTTGCGACTTAGCATGGGTGCTAGCTGGCAGATCACTGCATTTGCCTTCATAGTTCTTGTTTCTATTTCTTTGTCCATACGCGCATTGGTTGAAAATGCTTCACAAATATTTAAATTTCTCTACTTGTTGGAGCTGTATTCAATCAATAAGAACGTTCAGTTTCCCTGGGTTTCTGCTGACCTTCATAACTTCTGTTTTTGAGATGGAGATTTTCATGTTCAGGTGTTTACATTCCTCATTTAGTTTTGCTGTGTGTTTTTGTAATTCCTCTTCGTCTGTATCTAATATACTCTAGTCCTCAGCAAATAGAAGCTCTTTCAGTTCAGTGATGTTGTCATTTGCTTCTTTCGTGATCTTATCCTTGTAAGTGATGAGGAGAATCGGAGAGAGAACACACCTTTGTCTCACCCCAAACCTTATGCAGTTGCGAGCGCCGTAAAACCCCATACTAAACTTTTTTAAAAACTTTTACAAAACCCAGACCTGATGGAGAACCAGTCCGATAGTCATTCTGTTGATCTTACAGCACACAGGCTGTTTTTGTAAAGTGCCATGTTTTCCAGCAATTGTCTTCTTACACCATATTCCTCTAAGACTTCCCAAAGTTGACATCTATCTACCAGGTCGAACGTCTTTGCCATGTGCAATGGCAGTCTCACACAACTGTCTTAATGTAAAAATAGCGCCAGTACAGCCCCTGCCTTTTCTGAAGCCAAACTGAGATTCACAGAGTTGACTCTCTACAATTGGTTTCATTCTCATTTCCAGTATTTTGGCAAACATTTTGCCCGCATGGGGCGTTAAATCTATACCAAAGTGGCGTCGGTGGCCTAGTGGTTAGGCTACTGGACCCGTAATCGTGAAAATGCGGGCCGGGAGGTTCGAGCTTCAGTTCGGTCCGACGTAGTGTCCTTTGAAAAGCACTTTACACAGATTTCCCATTTGGCTCCGTCCTTTCGGAGATGGACGTTAAACTCGGAGGTCCTGCCTTTTAAATAAGCTACTAGTATTGATAGGGGTGTTAAACCTATACCATTTCATTGTGAAGAGAGCAATGAACGTGGTGGAGGGGGATTGGTGTTGTAGAGAGCAGGCCGATATTGTATGGATATTGTAATAATGACTTTTTGTTCATCAGGAACTGATGACGGCCTTGTAAGAAAAGTTGTAAACCTTGCTAGCTACGGCTTTGTGTAGTTGTAAACCTTGCTAGCTACGGCTTTGTGTATTTCTAAACCTTGCTAGCTACGGCTTTGTGTATTTCTAAACCTTGCTAGCTACGGCTTTGTGTAGTTGTAAACCTTGCTAGCTACGGCGTTGTGTAGTTTTAAACCTTGCTAGCTACGGCTTTGTGTAGTTGTAAACCTTGCTAGCTACGGCTTTGTGTATTTCTAAACCTTGCTAGCTACGGCTTTGTATATTTCTAAACCTTGCTAGCTACGGCTTTGTGTATTTCTAAACCTTGCTAGCTACGGCTTTGTGTAGTTGTAAACCTTGCTAGCTACGGCTTTGTGTATTTCTAAACCTTGCTAGCTACGGCTTTGTATATTTCTAAACCTTGCTAGCTACGGCTTTGTGTATTTCTAAACCTTGCTAGCTACGGCTTTGTGTAGTTGTAAACCTTGCGAGCTACGGCTTTGTGTATTTCTAAACCTTGCGAGCTACGGCTTTTTGTGTTACTCTAGC
>NW_004797303.1:642017-646322 GCF_000002075.1 Aplysia californica
TAAACCTGCTAGCTACGGGACTTTGGGGTAGTGGTAAACCTTGCTAGCTACGGACTTTGTGTATTTCTAAATCCTGGCTAGCTACGGCTTTGTGTATTTATAAACCTTGGCTAGCTACGGCTTTGTGTAGTTGTAAACCTTGCTAGCTACGGCTTTGTGTATTTCTAAACCTTGCTAGCTACGGCTTTGTGTATTTCTAAACCTTGCTAGCTACGGCTTTGTGTAGTTCTAAACCTTGCGAGCTACGGGCTTTTGTGTATTTTCTAAACCTTGCGAGCTACGGCTTTGTGTATTTCTAAACCTTGCTAGCTACGGCTTTGTGTATTTCTAAACCTTGCGAGCTACGGCTTTGTGTGTTACTCTAGCAAATGAAGAGAGCAAGAGGAGAACATGTATTGAGAGTGTTATATATAATGGCAATGTTAATGATAATGATATCGTTAATGACTATGTTAATGATAATGATATCGTTAATGACTATGTTAATGATAATGATATTGTTAATGACAATGTTAATGATAATGATATTGTTGACTCAATGAAGAAGCAAATCCTGCTCATTCGAATGGTTGGAAAAGCTTAACTTCGATGTATCTATACAAATTGTCCAATTCTGTTTTCGTGTTTCTGAACATGAATGGCAGGCAACAACATTTATATCAATATGAAATGTCCAATGTTGTGTTTCTTGTTTGTGTATGTGGGCTTGAAATGTGCCACAACACTGACTTTGATCTGTTTTTGATCGGAGAAATGTCTGATGCGTCTATAAAGAGTTAATAATACCCCCGGGGCAGTGCCACTTACTGAAGTGTCTTTAGGACATTCCCAAAGTGGGACATTTCTCGTTCATGTACTTTAGAATTGTAAATGGGCTGATTCATCAATGCCAAGCTCATAACTGTGCCTGATCTACAACTGGGAACTGCTGCTTATTCTTTCCTAGTCCTTACCATCGTCATTTTTCCTCTACTTTTGTTTGTCACACTCTTGTGACCCACTATTTCCGGGGTGCCTTGATAGTCGAAGCAGACTTTGTGCTGTTGTAGCTAAAGAGGTGAGCAGAGTAAGTCTGATTCTCTGTAAGGACTTATCTGTTGACATCCACCCCTTGGCGCTCATATGACCTTATGCAGTTGCGAGCGCCGTAAAACCTCTACTAAAACTAAACTAGCTACTGATTTGTATGTTACTCTCGCAAGTGAAGAGAGCAAGATGACGACATGTAGTACGAGTGCTATAGATAATGACAATGTTAATGATAATGATATAGTTAATGACAATGTCAATGATAATTATATTGTTAATGACAACGTTAATAATGATATTGTAAACTCACTGAAATCACGAATCCTGCCCATTCGAAAGCTTAAAAAAGGTTAACTTTGTTATATCTATACAAATTGCCCAATTCTGTTTTCTGTTTCTTAAACTTAAAAAGTCAGGCAACAACATTTATATCAATATGAAATGTCCAATGTTGTGTATCTGGTTTGTGTATGTGGGCTTGAAATGTTCCACAACACTGACTTTGGTCTGTTTTTGGTCGGACAAATATGTCTGACGATTCCTTAAAGAGTTAATGACAATGTTAATGATACATGTAATGATATTGTTAATGACAATGTTAATGATATGATATTGTTAATGACAGTGTTGATGATAATTATAATGATAATGTTAATGATAATGATATTGTTAATGTTAATGATAATGATATTGTTAATCATAATGATATTGTTAATCATAATGATAAAAAATGCAAGACTTTTGTACTCGCACATTTCAATTTCTCTTTTCGTTTTTCCGTCTGATATTAATATTCTTTAACGTATTTGAAGAGCTCAGGGGAAAGTCGACGGTAGTCACATACTGGAAACTGCTTGTGAGTCAACAAGTGTTCAAAATTGGTACCCTCACGATTTTCATTTTTTGACGACAGTCGTTTTTCCCCTGTACTCTTCATTTAAATGATTGTTCTTGCTTCAGTCATAAACCTTGATAACTTTTGCTTTGTGTGTTCCTTTAGTAAATGAAGGGAGCAAGAAGAGAACATGTGCTTATAATAATGATCATGATGATGGTGATAATGATAATAAAAATAACAATAATGATGGTGATATGATAATAATGATAATGAGGGTGGTGATCATGATAATAATAATAAATGATGATAATGATAATGATGATAATAATAATGATAATAATAATAATGATAATAATTATAATGATAATGATAATGATAATGATAATGATAATGATAATGATAATAATAATAATACCTTTTGTACTCGTATTTCAATTCCCCTGTACATTTTCACGTCTGATATTGATCTGCTCCAAAGTAAGAGGGGAAGGGATGAGGGGGAAGAGACAGACAGAAAGTATGTGTACAGGAAATGTATCTTAACTTGAATCTTTTTCACCATTAATGTAATGTATGTGCATATTATATATATAGGCCTAATATATAATATGTTCCGTACATTAATGGAGGAAAGGATTGTCAAAGTTAAGATATTATTTTGTACCATACTTGGGGTTGTTTTAGGATAGCAGTTCCGGTGAAATAAATCATTATAGGTTCCATCCTGAAATATATGCTGATAGTAGAATCTATCTCATACGTGATATAAAAGCTGATAGGTTATATATATAAGCTGGTAGTTGAATTTATCCCACACTTTAAATAGAAAAATTTGCATAAATTACTCCGCGCATTCTATTCGTCTTCTAACCTACTACTGTAAGCAAAGTATGTCTAGTGCCTAGACTTGAATCACAATATTCCTAGACCGGACAAAGTTATGGAAGCCGCTCTTTGCCCTCTGTAAAAACTCCTGTACTAAATTCTGTCTGTATATTCTAATGTAATGAATTGTGAATTGTGAGTTGACGATATTGAGCTATGAATCTGTACATACTGCAAGGCATTTACCTGTTTCTTCGTTTTGTTACAGACTTTGTTCTTTTGTAGTTATAATGTTATGCTGAGGTGTTTTTCCAGCTGTGTGTGTGTGTGTATGTGTGTGAGAGAGAGGGAAAGAGAGTGTGTGTGAGTGAGAGAGAGAGAAAATGCGTCATATTTATTTCTTTATTAAAATTTACCGATTACTTAACAAGGTTGCAAAGATCTCCCTTTGCCCATAAAAGATTTCAATTTTAAAGTTATCTTCATTGTATGTGTAAATTGTAGTGTTGAGTTTCTCCTCCTCCTCCTCCTCTTGTGAAATTGCCAGTTGTACTGACTCGTTGAAACTCGGGATTACAACTTGGCAATTTCCCTCGTAGGATAAATCATGATCTACCACCAAAACTCATGTACTAAATTCTGTGTGTATATTCTAATATAAAAAATTGTGAGTTGACGATATTGAACTATGAATCTGTACATACTGCAGGGTCTTTACCTGTTTCTTTGTTTTGTTAGACTTAGCTCTTTTGTATTTATCATGTTATGCTCGGTGTTTTTTCCTGTCGTGTGTGTTGTGAGAGAGAGTGAGGGTGTGAGAGTGAGAGAGAGAGAGAGAGAGAGTGAGAGAGAGAGAAAAAATGCGTCATATTTATTTCTCTTATGTACAGATTACTTAACATGGTTGCAAAGATCTTTAGCTTTTTTTCCTCCATTTGCAAATAAAAGATTTCAATTTTGAAGTTATCTTCATTGTATGTGTTAATTGTATCGTTTTGAGTTTCTCTTCCTCCTCCTCCACTTCCTCCTCTTCCTCCTCCTCTCCTCCTCCTCTCATCCTCCTCCTCCTCCTCCTCCTCCTCCTCCTCCTCCTCCTCCTCCTCCTCCTCCTCCTCCTCCTCCTCCTCCTCCTCCTCCTCCTCCTCCTCCTCCTCCTCCTCCTCCGTGTATTATGGTATTTAATATAAATGTTCGTAGATGCTTTACACCCAGATTGACTCAATTTAGGCCTTGTAGGAGGCGATTGGTTCATTTTGTCTTTCTCGGTCAGTCCGGACCGAGTGGTATACCCCCCCCCCTAAGCAGTGCTACTGACTGAAGTTGTCTTTAGGCCATTCCCAAAGGGGGGATAGTAACATGTTCTTATGGACAGTATAATTGGTCGCTTTTAAGCACAAGGAGGCTATCCCGATGAATGCTGTTTTGAGAAAAGGAAAGTTAAGTTTTGCATCTTTGCTCAGTTTCTTTAAAAGACAAGGAGAGTTTTCTCTATAACCAAACAACTATACACACCGATGAAACCAAACTTCTCCCATAGGTAGGGCAATGACCACTTTCGGTGTAGGTCAAGATTTTTGTAAATCTCCGAAATCTGGGTTAGCCCGCTTGTCCGT
>NW_004797303.1:646422-651242 GCF_000002075.1 Aplysia californica
GTCTTTACCTGTATCTTTGTTTTGTTAGATTTAGCTCTTTTGTATTTATCATGTTATGCTCGGGGTTTTTTCCTGTCGTGTGTGTGTGAGAGAGAGTGAGAGGGTGAGGGTGAGAGAGTGAGAGAGAGAGAGAAAAAATGCGTCATATTTATTTCTCTATGTACAGATTATTTAACAAGGTTGCAAAGATCTTTAGCTTTTTTTCCTCCATTTGCAAATAAAAGATTTCAATTTTGAAGTTATCTTTATTGTATGTGTTAATTGTATCGTTTTGAATTCCTCTTCCTCCTCCTCCTCCTCCTCCTCCTCTCATCCTCCTCCTCTCATCCTCCTCCTCTCCTCCTCCTCTTCTCTTCCTCTCCTCCTCCTCCTCTTCTCCTCCTCTTCTTCTCCTCCTCTTCTCCTCCTCCTCCTCTCCTCTCCTCTTCTCTCCTGTCCTCCTCCTCCTCCTCCTCCTTTCCTCCTCTTCCTCCTCCTCCTCCACCTCCTCTCCTCCTCCTCCTCCTCTCCTCCTCCTTTCATCCTCCTCCTCCTTTCATCCTCCTCCTCCTTTCATCCTCCTCCTCCTCCTCCTCCTCCTCCTCCTCCTCCGTGTATTATGGTATTTAATATAAATGTTCGTAGATGCTTTACACCCACATTGACTCAATTTAGGCCTTGTAGGAGGTGGTTGGTTCATTTTGTCTTTCTCGGTCAGTCCGGACCGAGTGGTATACCCCCCCCCCCCCTCCCCAGGCAGTGCTACTGAATGAAGTTGTCTTTAGGCCATTCCCAAAGGGAGGATAGTAACATGTTCTTATGGAAAGTAGAATTGTCGCTTTTAAGCACAAGGAGGCTATCCCAATGAATGCTGTTTTGAGAAAATGAAAGTTAAGTTTTGCATCTTTGTTAAGTTTCTTTAAAAGACAAGGAGAGTTTTCTCTATAACCAAACAAATATACGCACCGATGAAACCAAACAAGTGTGATGGATGAAATGTCGTGTCAGGAGAAATCCAAAGTGAATGCATTCTTGGCTATCATGGACCAACTGAAAAGTGCCCTATGCAGACGAATTGACGCCTATTCAACATCAGTGCAGCGGTTTGGTGTTTTAACAGTATAATTCAATGTCACCTGAAGACATTAATTCTGCAACTTCAGCACTTGTTAATGTCTATCCACATTACCTCTCTCCTACCTTTCCAATGGAATTTAGACAGTGCCTATGATGGGTGAAAGAGCAAGTACATCCGGATAATGCAACTGGAAGCGCTCAGAGTATTTTCACTCTTGCATACCACTGGTGTCCACTCAGCTTTTCCAGACAGCGAGATAGCATTGCGGATCTGTCTCTAATGTCAGCTAACTGCACTGGCGAAGGTTCATTTTCGCAATTGAAACGCTTTAGGCCGGTCCCAGAGTGTTCTGTAGGTCTGACCTGTAGCTCGCCTGGCTCGCACCGTGCAAATGAATGTATACATTATCGTGTGCTAAAGCAGCGTAGCTGTATCGTCTGTTTTGTGTCAGCAGAGCTGCGCGATGCGTCAGACGTGCTATTCAACAATGTTGTAAAAATGGTGGACATGTGTCGCCTCGCTTCGTGTTTATTTTCGACTGAAACGTTTCACAGATCATGAAAATCAACAATAAGTAAGTATTATTAGGTGCTTTGCTATTAAATATTGATGCTAGCATCAACACTTAGCCACAAAATCTCCAAGAAATGCACTTTGCACATGACGTAAAGAAGAGTTGTCCCGTCTTGGTATAATTGTTCTTGGATTACACAGTACCTAAATTATAGCAAGTCTCGGGACCTAGAGGTGAAGATGTTGGCCTCTCATTCAGAGGTTCCGGGTTCAAATCTGGGTTGTGATGGAACAGTTTTCTTCTCTAAAATTGTCTCTTTTCTCCTCCTTTCCTGCTCTCCAGCTATGTTCTGTCGTCTGCTTTCGTCTCCACTTTCTGCCCCCCCACCCCAACATCCTATGCACCCTTCTCGGATAAGGGCGAAAAATCTCGGAGGGCCTGTGAGCACGTTGCGCACGTTAAAGATCCCTAGGTGGTCTAAAATCGATAAGAGTAGGCTTCGGCCGCCAAGTGGGCAAAATTCAAACTTTCCTACCAACTGAAAAAGATTAACAATTCCCGCACGCTCATGTGACATTTTGCCCGTTGCGAGCCTCGTAAAAACACTTAGGCCTATCTAAAAAAAAAATAAAAAAAGGAAGTTGACTTTAAACCAAGACGGTCAGAGATCGTATAAGAACGTAGCCTATAGTAATAGTTCTAAACCAGAAATCAATAAAACGTCACAAACCTTTCTGGCCAGTTTTGCCCCGCCGACTCTAGAATCGCTCAACACTAATGAATCGTTGCTGCTTCTACTATTAGAATATTGCGTCGCTTTTCAACCTCATTGTGTCCTTCAATTACATGACCACTCTGACTGAGGTTTTACTTTATTTAGGGGGTCCTCGTGGTCAAGAGGTTTACAGTGTTCTCTCGTGAAATAGGTCCCGTGTTCGAAACCTGACAGTGAAGGGAAATGTTCTTCTCTTAAATGTTCTCCTTTCCCCTTCTTTCTTGCTTTCTTAACATGTTCTATCGGCTGCTTTCGTCTCTGCTTTGTATCCCCAACCCTACCATACCTTTTGCTCACGCTAAAGATCCCCTTTTGCTCCCTCCTCTAGGCTCCTGATTTTTTTCTGCAGCCTTTCTACTGCTACTCCATGGCTCCTTCTTACTTCTGTCTTTCAGCCACACCCCTGTTCTTAGGGTAGGTAAGATCTAACACCTACCCTTTCCGGATGACGATAAAAACTCTTGGAGGTCTTGTGTGCAAGTTGCGCACGTTAAAGATCCATGTCCTGTCTTAGTTTTGATCGTGGATAATTCTTGTAAGTTCTTTCACACAATGTATAAGTACGGAATCAGAGACGGAAGTTGTACACTTTTTTTGTATTTTTAGTCACAGAAAACTCGTTTCTACGCCAAACTGTCATGGCTGAAAAGGGGCCCCTACCAGAAGGCAGATTGGCTCATTCTGCTCCAGAAACCCTGTCTTTGAAAGAAAGGTAAGTTTTTATTGTCTGTTGTCTTGAAACCTTGAGGTTACTGTATATGAACTATCAACTGAACTATTTAGACCCGTTCATGTGGGAATATAGGGGCGTGTCCAAAGGCTGAGAAAGTCTAAAAGGTCTGAAATTCGGCCACCTCTATTCTCACCCCGAGTGAGAATAGTGCAGGCGAGTCTTGTGGCTATTCTCACCCGGTGCGCGTTCACCAAATTTTGCGTTCACCCTAAACCACAGAATTCTACACTGTGATAACAGAAAAATTGTAGAATTCTGTGCCGTGAACAAACGTTCCATTTCAACTGTAGCCTACTAAAAGCGTACAATTTTGTCTGTGGGCAGTGGAGAGAGAGAGAGAAAGAGAGAGAGGAGTAGCGCGAGAATTTCCGGCAAAACAAAACGGCTCGATTCGAAAAGTTAAATAGCCGTAGCATCTTTTGTTTTGTTTGTTTAGTATAGGGTTTTACGGCGCTCGCAACTGCATAAGGTCATATGAGCGCGCGGGACACACCTAATACTTTTTCGTTGGTAGGAAATTTTGAATTTTGCCCGGGTGGCGGCCGAAGCCTACTCTTATCGATTTTAGACCACCAAGGGATCTTTAACGTGCGCAACTTGCACACGGGCTCTCCGAGATTTTTCGCCCTTGTCCGAGAAGGCTAGGTGTAGATCTTTCCTACCAGAAGATCAGGGGTGTGGCAGAAAGACAGCAGTTAGGAGGAGCCAAGGAGTAGCAGTAGAAAGGCTGCAGAAAGAGTCAGGAGCCCTGAGGAGGTGGCAAAGGAGGTGAGGGGGTGGGGGCAGAAAGTGGAAATGAAAGCAGACAACAGAACATTGCTAGAGATCAGGAAAGGATGTGAAAGGAGACAATTTTAGAGAAGAAAATTTTTTGGTCGCTACCCGGAATCGAACCCGGGACCTTTGAATGAGAGGCCAACACCTTACCTCTAGGCCACGAGAGCCCCCCTAGCATCTTTGTAGACAACCAAATTAATTTACTTTTGTGTTTTAACATCATTTTTTAACTTTGTTTTGGTCAATTTGATCGTCCACACCGATAGACAGTATTCAGAAAGAGACAGAGAGAGAGAAATTTAAGGGGGAGGAGTTGATCTTGCGAGAACTTCCGGGGGGGTGAGAATAGCCACTTTCCTGAAATTCCTGAGACCTGTGATGAGTAATAATATGAGCAATTGCCAAAACGTGAGACTCTCTTGAGACTCAGTGGTGCAAAAAAAAATTTCTTACCAATTTGACTCTCTTTTCTGTCAGTCACAGATTGACATTTAGTGCTCATATTCCTAGAGTATCAGAGCAAGGAGATGTACGGCTTTGGAGATATGGGTCTATTGGTATGGCAACTACTGTATTTCTTGTATCATGTAACAGTGATGACAAAAACAGATAAGCAGCAAGGCAAATTATGGACTTTAAATGCCATTTGTTTAGTAAACAAACACTTTGTACACTATGAACTCCATTCATAATGGTAATATGAATGGCAAGCTTTGTAACAATGTCGCAGTGCACAGAACATGTCATCATTGTTATGTACAAGAAAGGATACACATTGGACGTCATCATTGTTATGTACAAGAAAGGATACACATTGGACATTATCATTGACAACACATCACAATAGTGAAAGGCTGTACAAATACAGTTATCAAAACCTCAGTACCAGAAAAACACATGTGTAAAACAATTTTTAAAATAATATGAGGCAAAAGCACAAAATCAATGGAGCTGACTTGTACAT
>NW_004797303.1:651630-654052 GCF_000002075.1 Aplysia californica
GATATTAGCAATTATGAAAAATATTACTTGTACACATAACAATGATGACACAATGACACAATGTATTGGAAAAAGGTATATCATACCAACAAAGAACAAATGTGTATTTTTGAGTTAGACAGATAAACAAGGACATGTTTGTTTATTTGTTTGAGTAAAGAGAGCACACATTACTTAAAAAATGTTTGCTCTTAGGACAATGTAATTTCTTGTACGTTAGTCAGTCTTGTACGGCTGCATGACGACACCCCAAACGTCATCACTGAGCACAAAAGCTAAATCTATAACCACAGAAATGATCCATCTCTCGAAGTTTGTTCACACATCACACTCTTGTTCCAGGAATCCCAGTGTAAACACCGCAATTTCACAAAAATATTCAATAGAGTAGCCTAAAAACACGCAAAACAGCCCAGTACGTCACATTCAACGCAAAATTCTTGTGCGTCACCGGACGCTGAAGGCAATGACTACTTTCGTTTTTCTGTTTCCCCCGTTGCTTCCGTTGTTCTGGGGACGCGGGTAAGGGGAAGTCACTCAAGAAAACAATAATATCCGGGCACTTTTGATGACCCGTTCAAAACAAAAGTGGGCGAAATTCGGACTTCCGGCACGTCGCAAATTGACGACAATAGCGGCGAATGTTAGACAGCCGACCGAAATCGTAGATCTAGGAACCAGATGTTCCTTTCGCGCATCGCGGCTTTTGAAGTATTGAATAAACGACGATAGGCAAAGAGATTTAACCAGCTACGGTGATTCTACTGAAAAATAATGGTGTTTTCTGAAACACCTAGTCCGTGACGACACGACAGACGCACAAGTAATCAGAATTGTTCGTCTATTTGCAAACAAATAAATCGATTTCTTGAGCAAGTTAACCTTTCTCAATGACAAATAACATAGGATCAAAGCACACATTAAAAAAACACACCCAAAAATACTAAATTTTGGAAATTCTTGGAAGTTTGCATTGGTGTGCTCAAAATGACACTCCAGGAATCACTAAAAAACGAACATTTTTTGGCACAAAATTTACAAACTCAAGATTGTAAAGCTGACAAGGGGTCTGAAACTGCTAATGCAGGTTCTACATCCTATATTTGACGTGTGTATACGTTTTGGAGGAATAAATACTAATGCATCACATTTTATGCACACTAATGTGAGATGTGTGTGTTTTTCCCCACGTTATGGCAATGGCTCATATCTAGATCTGGAGATCTAATCTTGATAGATCTATCTAGACTAGATCTAAATATCTAGATCTAGATCTAAAATCTAGTGTCTAGATCTAAGATAATCTAAAACCAGATATAGAATCTAGATGTAGTAATACTACTAAACACTAAACTGTTTACTATCATACACCTGTATTTTTGTAAGTGAAATAAAATGCATGGCATAAATCTAGCATTATATTAGATCTACTCACAGGCCGCCGATTATTAAGAGTCCCGCGTTTAATTCCGATTGCATTTTTCAGGGTTAGGGTTAGAATCTTGGGATAATTAGGGTGAGGGTCAGGGTGTTAAGGTTAGGGTTAGGGACTAAAGCGAAATATGCCTGCCTGAGGCTATGAAAAACGAAGTGACTATTTCTCCGAATGTTCGGAGAAATAGTGCCGATCTTTATTTCTCCGAACATTTTCCGGCTTCCGGTCTCGTGATTTTTTGCCTATATTTATTGGGAGAGTTCGGCGCCAACTTTCATTCGACTGCCTCTGGTCTGGGAAGGAACACCGCATGGCAAGCCCGCCTACAGACAACCTTTTGTAACACCCACCACACACCCACCACCATCATGCACATGTACACACACAAACTTATACACACACTAACTAAACATGATCAGTGGGCAACTTTTGAACGTATGACGAGCTGAGCTGTGGATGGAGAGACAGTGTGAGTGACAGAGCAGGTGAAAGGAAGAATGTACGAGTGTATCCACAGGCGACAGCAACTACAAGGCGACGACACCGACCCCCCTGGCCTGGTCCACAGCTCACGAACGAAAGGAATGCGGCTAATGCAGTGTTTTGCTAATATTATTTTCCATGGTTCGCAGGGTGCAAGGGAATGAGTGAAATTTTCTTTGTGTGTGCCTGGAGGGAGGGGGTGGGGTATGAAAGTCATGCGGACGGTGATGAGCCGCGGGAGAGAACACGGGAATTGAATGAATGAGTGAAACTGAAAGAGAGGAACGACTCATGAGCCCTGGAGTCAATGGATCCTGTGTTTCTATTTTTGTATACTGAATAAAGGCTGAAATAAAGCCCGAAAAACAAACACACACACACTCTCCTCACTCTCCACTTACACACTTACTACCACACACAGACACACACGCACATGCATACACACACACACACACACACACATACACACACACAGGAGCAAATTTTTAGGTCTATATCTATTTC
>NW_004797303.1:654152-679429 GCF_000002075.1 Aplysia californica
AAACGAACATTTTTGGCACAAAATTTACAAACTCAAGATTGTAAAGCTGACAAGGGGTCTGAAACTGCTAATGCAGGTTCTACATCCTATATTTGACGTGTGTATACGTTTTGGAGGAATAAATACTAATGCATCACATTTTATGCACACTAATGTGAGATGTGTGTGTTTTTCCCCACGTTATGGCAATGGCTCATATCTAGATCTGGAGATCTAATCTTGATAGATCTATCTAGACTAGATCTAAATATCTAGATCTAGATCTAAAATCTAGTGTCTAGATCTAAGATAATCTAAAACCAGATATAGAATCTAGATGTAGTAATACTACTAAACACTAAACTGTTTACTATCATACACCTGTATTTTTGTAAGTGAAATAAAATGCATGGCATAAATCTAGCATTATATTAGATCTACTCACAGGCCGCCGATTATTAAGAGTCCCGCGTTTAATTCTGATTGCATTTTTCAGGGTTAGGGTTAGAATCTTGGGATAATTAGGGTGAGGGTCAGGGTTAGGGTCAGGGTGTTAAGGTTAAGGTTAGGGACTAAAGCGAAATATGCCTGCCTGAGGCTATGAAAAACGAAGTGACTATTTCTCCGAATGTTCGGAGAAATAGTGCCGATCTTTATTTCTCCGAACATTTTCCGGCTTCCGGTCTCGTGATTTTTTGCCTATATTTATTGCGAGAGTTCGGCGCCAACTTTCATTCGACTGCCTCTGGTCTGGGAAGGAACACCGCATGGCAAGCCCGCCTACAGACAACCTTCTGTAACACCCACCACACACCCACCACCATCATGCACATGTACACACACAAACTTATACACACACTGTGTAACTAAACATGATCAGTGGGCAACTTTTGAACGTATGACGAGCTGAGCTGTGGATGGAGAGACAGTGTGAGTGACAGAGCAGGTGAAAGGAAGAATGTACGAGTGTATCCACAGGCGACAGCAACTACAAGGCGACGACATGGACCCCCCTAGCCTGGTCCACAGCTCACGAACGAAAGGAATGTGGCTAATGCAGTGTTTTGCTAATATTATTTTCCATGGTTCGCAGGGTGCAAGGGAATGAGTGAAATTTTCTTTGTGTGTGCCTGGAGGGAGGGGGTGGGGTATGAAAGTCATGCGGACGGTGATGAGCCGCGGGAGAGAACACGGGAATTGAATGAATGAGTGAAACTGAAAGAGAGGAACGACTCATGAGCCCTGGAGTCAATGGATCCTGTGTTTCTATTTTTGTATACTGAATAAAGGCTGAAATAAAGCCCGAAAAACAAACACACACACACTCTCCTCACTCTCCACTTACACACTTACTACCACACACAGACACACACGCACACGCACATGCATACACACACACTCTCCTCACTCTCCACTTACACACTTACTACCACACACAGACACACACGCACACACACACACACAGGAGCAAATTTTTAGGTCTATATCTATTTCAATTTTCAAGAGCTAGTCTAGAGAGTTTTAGATGAGTGTAAAAACGTAAATAATCACAAGAATGAACAAATAAGGGCATTAGTAGAACAGCCCATAAACAACCACAAAAATTAACAAATAAGGGCATGAGTCCACCTGTCCAAAGAAGATTGGCTGTTTTAACCCTAAATGTGCGTAATTTTTAAACAAAGTACAGGATATTACATGTAAATTACGGAATCACACACATTAAGGGGCCTGCCAGTGTCCGTAAATATAATCGGTTTTGGTGGAACGTACGCTCTAACATAACACATTTAAATTTATATATATATATACACATGTATATATATTTAGAATCTAATGAAGGTAGGAACATCAAATTAAATGACGTTACACTATACAACATCCCCCCCCCCCTTTTTTTTCCCCAACAAAAAAAAGTTGATAGAAAAACAAACCTAATCAAAGACTAAAAAAATACAAAATCTGTACTTGACACTGTTCTCAATCTCCAAGAAAAACATCACCTCCCTGAAAGACGAGAACCTCTGGAAAGAGTTCCCTCAACTCTCCCACCACATCTCACCATAGCAAAGCAAGAAATTAGGAAAACGCTTTTGGACAAGAGCAATAAAAACACATATCCTGTAGCACTAAAACATTCTGCCCTTGAAACAATTGATTCCTATCCACCAACATGGATCCACTCGTACACTGATGGATCTGCCTTTAAGGCAACAATCAACGCTGGATATGGGTCAGTGATCAACTTGCCTAGTGGGATAAAAAAAGAAGTCTTTAATTCCAGCAGGTCCTTCTGCTCCAATGTCATTGCCGAACAACAGGCTATCACCAACACAGCAAACTACATCAACTACTGGTTTGACACTAACCCACTTGCTACCACCGACATCGTTATCTTTACAGACAGCCTTTCAACACTAGAGACACTTGAGAGTGGGACTGATGTGAACAAAGATATATTGCACTTGATTTGGAGTCTACATAATTTGATAAGTAGGCACCACGTCAGAGTAGTCCTACAATGGATTCCTGCCCACAGTGGGATACCGGGAAATGAAAGAGCTGATGCTCTGGCAAAGAAAGGAGCTAGCCTCCCTCAGCCTGAAATTCCTACGAATTACACCACCTGCTGCCAAATGATCAAGTCAAACCTCAAGGAAGAGTGGATGAATGATTGGGCCACAGGTACGACAGGAAGGAGGATGTATGGCCACATGAATAAACCACTGGTCAAAGATCCAATCAATGAGTTGAGGAAGGGAAATCAATCCATTATCTTCCAACTTCGAACACAACATGTACCCCTCAACCAACATCTCAACCGAATTGGAGTAAAGCAGTCTGCTGCCTGCCCACTATGTGACTACCCCTCAGAGACAGTGGAACATCATCTGTTCTTCTGTAGAAAACTAACTGATTTAAGGGGATGTTTTCTTCCCAAGCTACCCCACACATCTAATTGCCTCTACTTCTCATGACAACAATTAGAACAAACATGCAACTATTACCGAATGGCATCATGCAGAAGATCTAACGCTCAGATGCTACTGGATCGCTAACAACAACAACAACAACATAGAAAAACAACACATCAGAACAATAACAAGAAAGAAAAAAATACACACTAACAAAATAAAACACCACAAAGAGGGAAAAATAAAAGTAGCTGCATGTAACGTATTCAACAAATCAAGGTGGTGACAACAAGTGAGAAAGAGACGAAGTGAAGCTAGGTGAACTTTCTTTCAAAAGTAAAGAGGTTCGGTTTCTTTCTTTTTTTCTTTTTTTTTTATATTTGACTTTTATTCCCCGATTCAGGGACCAAAAAATGCCAAAAAATCGAGCCACGATTGATTGGTCGCGGCCGCGACAAACGCAGATGCTAGTTCTATTCTATGTGTCGTTATCAATAATCCTCCGTAGATCTAGATCTAGACAGCACACGAGTGAACACAACACATTAAAAGTTTAAGAGCAGCATACCCTTCATAGGCAACACGTCATATCTGTAGCGAAAAACTGTTTGGGACTGTAGCATTTCTTTATATAAATATTTATTGCGGACATTTTTTGGACCGATTGAACCATATTGTATACGAACAATCTTTGGTAGGCCTATATTATAATTATAGATCTATATAATATCCGAAATTTGCGGGAAAGGATGTGATTTCAGAGTGTTCGGAGAAATAGTGCCCAGCTTTATTTTCCCGAACGTTCGGAGAAATAGTGGCGGCCTATGAAAAATGCAAATCGAAATTTAAACGTGGGAATTTTAACAAACGTCTATAGGCCTAGTAACTTGAGTTAGTGTAAGTTTTAAATAGAATCTAGTGCACAGCCTAGCATGTGTTTAATAGTAAATATAGTAATCGGCCTAGATTATTTCTCCGGCAAGATGCTTTTTACTTTTTGAATATTGGTCCATAAATAAAACGGGATTCAGACTCGCTACTGACCAATTTTCTTTCTTCAATAAAACTCAACTTTTACTGAAGATATCGGAAGAATGTTTTCTACAGTGAATGCCCCAATTTCTCTCACTTGTATTGGTGTGCTTTTATGAAAAGAATCATGCTACTATAAATTTGCATGTTCCTCTTGGTTACCCTCTGGTGACAGTGAGTCCGCCACATTTTCACACTTCTGTCGCAGAGCGTGTGGTATTTCTATGTAGTGATCTCTGGCAAATTCAATTAATAAGTGATAAGAGGAGATTAAATGAAGAATGTAGAATAGATCACAGTAATCGCTGAAATTCTACAGAACAATACTTTGTCTTTACCAATTTAGGCCGCTTTAGTTACAATGCTATATATAATTGATTACTCCTTTTCAAAATTCCCTCAATGACCCATTCACACAAGGCGTGACAAGGGCCCTTCTCAATAGAAAATAATGTGTCATAAGGTGTTGCTCAGCTTTAATGCTAAAGATGTGTGGTCTCTGACTTGTTTATTTTTATCAGTTTCTTCTTTTATCGTTGGTTTCTTTTTTTTTTTCTTCCTTGAGAATGATGAGCTTGTCCCTGTCTAACTCGTCTGCCCGCGAGTGGTTCTCTAAGACGAGGGAGAGCGTCAGGCCATGGGCAGAGTTTGTCAACACCAAGAGATTTGGCGTGCCAAAGTCCATCGCTCCGCCCGGTGCCCAAAAGAATTGTGAAGAACATCGAGACTTTTCAGGGAAATTACCTGTTTGTGTTCATGGGTCTTGTCGTTTTCTGCATGTAAGTATGTGTCATGTATTGTTTTTTTGTTTTTTTTTAAAGTAGGATGATTTTTTACACCCCCAGCAATACAATTTAGATCATTTAGGAGGCGGGCTTCTGCCCCTGCTTTGCAACGTCAACCTTGGCTGAGAGAAGTACAGCATCCAGCAGAAAGATAGAGGTAGTCAAAAACAAATGTTCTCCCCACTAGCACTTAGGAATTGAAAATGGGTCCCCTGTGTGTGACAGTGAAGTGCTTAACTGCTACACCACAGGTGCCGGATGTGGTATATATGTACAACCAATATTTTACACGAGATTATACAGTCTAAGTAAGATGTAAGTATAGTGGAAGGAAAAGAAATCGAATGAGGTAGTGCTTGATGAAGCCCAGGTGGGATGCTGACTGTTAAAAACAATCAGGAAACGAAAAATGTATACATGCAGTTTTTGGGACACCTGAATAGACATGAGGGTCTTGAACATCTCGCTCTCACTGGCAAAATTGAAGGCAAACGAGGCAGGGGTAGGCGCAAGGCAACCTACTTAGGGAACCTAAATAAATGGGTTACAGGGAAAGATCAGGGAAACGTCGCTTTTTTGAGAGCATCCGATCAAAGGAATGAATGGAGAGCCACGATCGCTGATGTCTGTCGCAGATCTGGTACTGGATGATGATGTTGATACAAAAGTTTCGTCTGTGGCCAAGTGGTTAGGCTATCGGACTCATAATCGTGAGGTTGCGGTGTCGGAGGTTCGAGCCGCGGGCCCGACGTTGTGTCCTTGGGAAAGGTACTTTTAATGAATGTTCCTCACCTCACCCAGGTGGGAATGGGTACCCGGCCATAGACAGCAAAAGATCTTGTGTGTATGATGGTGTTTTAGTGTCCATAAATGGCAGCTTGCACTGTATGCTTCCCAAGAAGTTGAGTTTGTTTCAGAATGCTCTCAGGTCTGCTGGGCTAATAATATAGATTGTAAAGCGCATAGAACTTTCTTTTGAGCGGAGATTTGTGCTATACAAATGCTATCTGTTATTTATTATTATTAAGAGGTTTGCATTAATAACATAAGTGAAGATACTTATAAATCTCATTATTGTATTGTTTGTACATATAAACCACCCCACCCCCCCCTCAAATTTATGACATATATTTGATGAATACATTTTCCACATCTCCATTCAGTGGCAAATATTTATCTCACATCCTCCTTCTTTTCCTCCTTCCCACCTTGTTGTCACATGGTATAATTATGGTGATCATTTTTGTGTGTGATTTAACCTGGGACTTTTTCCCACCTTGCTTAGTAATAATGATAAAGCTGAAAATTTGCAAACAAATACTTTGAAATAAATACAGCTTTGGTAACAAGACGATTGTGCCTATACAGCTTATCATGTATGTATACCTGAGATTGTCTGGTTTTTATTGCCAGCCTTTAAGTGAAGTTAGGTCTTCAGTAAAGTTAAGTAAGAGATTTATGGCACTTGCAAATGTATAAGATCATATAAGTGCTGAAGATTAGAGGTGTTGCAAGGGAGTAAGAAACACGAAAAAGGAGGAGATTGTAAGGACGATAGATGTTTAATAGGAAAGAAGGAGCAAACCATACCTGAGCACTCACCAACCACTCACAAAATAAAGTCTGGGTTGGTCTCTGAGGAATAAAATCAAAGTAAGGTTTTCTCTGGGTTGGTCTCTGAGGAATAAAATCAAAGTAAGGTTTTCTCCCCTTGTATTGTCTTGTTCAGATTGACCTCCCCTCTCCTGCTGGTGGCCTTGGCCGTGTGTTTCGGCGCCTGCTACTTGATCAGCGTGAAGAATCAGGACAAGAAAATCACTGTCATGGGTAAGTAGGTCACAGTCATGGAGAAGTAGGTCACAGCTCTGGGTTAGTACTCTAAGGTATCGAATAAAAGGAAGGGGGAGATTCTATTTTACCCGCTAGTTCGATTCTTCTTTCAACATTAAGTTTGATCAGCAGCGACAGTGGTTGTCTTTTTGCGCATATCAACTGCCTAGTGTGACGTATGACGCAGCATAACTCAGAACAATCGATATACGTTCTTACTGGAACCATCTTTACGGTCACCATGAAGTTCCGAAATGGTGGGCTCAGTCTCTGCTAAGGTGACATCGTTAGTGTTAGCCTATTCTATCGGGCCAAGACAAGTGTAGAGAGGAGCTAAGTGGGAAGACAGTATAGTGGCAGGTATGTTGGGGGTATTTGTAAGTGGGTTGTAGATAGCAAGTTGGCAGATTATGATCTTTAGAATTGCAGCATTCTACTAGGTAGCGTAAACACGGCCTCGCGGGCACTCGCAGCCTTCCGACCACATGGTATCGGTAAAATCGTGTAAATTCCGATCGCTGTTTCTTTGCTCTTTCGTTTTAAAACACCAAATGCCGTACACCTTGTAAAAGTTCAGCTTTTCCTCGTTACAATGGTGTAAGTTGTTTATATGTCCGATTATTAGGAGCTGGAGAATCGCCGACGAAAGCGAAGCCCCTCGCGGTCGGAATGCGAGGTCGGCCGGTTGAAAAATTGACACGCGTGCATTCAAATGCTTCGCGGAACGAGGGATGATTAAATACTGTCTTTTCATTGGCGGAGAACTATAGAGCTTTAAACAGGCTTTCCCGTGATATAAGTTAAGCCTTTGGCGTCTTTATAGAAAGCTTTTAAAAATACGGTCAAAATGTTTAAAGATCCCTTTTTACACAAAATATGTATAATACCAACTTATATCATGTATCAATTAAAAGATCACTTCATTTTCTATTAAAATAAAGTTATTAACTTGGAATTATTTTTCATCAATCCTTCCGCAAGACTCGGAAAGCATATGACCCCATACGCGGGGTACACTACAGTATAGAGCCGACTCGCTCGCCGCGGGGGCCAGTGCGCGCCGCCGGGTCAACGCTCTGTGTTTTTGTCGAAATAACGACAGATCATCGTGTTTGAGGCGATAAAATACTGATTTGTAAAGATCTCAGAGTCTTGAAAAAAATTAGGCTCCATATATTTGTTATAGTGATTGTACTCTGTTAATGTGGAGATGTTTAGTGCACTTGGTACTTTTTTTATTGTCTGTCAAACATGGGGTTGCAGCCAGTGACTGACTTTAACAAATTTGATCAAATTTTAAACAACTACAATTTTCTTAAAAATTGACGGAGAGGTTAAAGAATGGTACCAAAATGCTCAGTGCTTTCAAATGGAACAGATAAATTTGGCATACAGCTAGTTTGAAAATTTAGTTTCTGGTACCTAATTCTACTCCCTGATCCTTTGCCCCGAGTATTCTTCTCAGGGGGAGCGACCTCAAACTCCCAAATCAAGTACCCTATGTCTGAATCCTCCCAGTCTCGTCCATTATTGGTAGATCTATACTTCCATTGCTAACGTTGGAAGCAATTCCTACATTTTAAAAAGCCAATTTTGTGGAAATGCTGGCTGAATGTGTTTTAGTGGTTAGAAATGACTAGAGAGCAAGCGGGAGAGAGAGAGGGAGAGAGAGAGAGTCGTGAGAGGGAAAGAGAGAGCGGGAGGGACAGTAGGGGGGGTGGCGAGATAGGAAAGGCTTAGTGGCGGGCAATGAATAAGACGGCGATGAAATGAAGTTATGGGGCTGGGGAAGTTAAACAGATAGGTAGATAGCCATATTGAGACAGAAGGAGATAGCGATAGAAAGACACAGCGAAGAGTATGCGGATTGGAAAGAAGGGAAGAGAGAGCGAGAGAGAGAGACATATACATATCATGTATGTATATTAAGTGAGAGTTTACTATAATATGGTGAACTGGGTGCTGAGGGAATGGTTATACTATAGAGACTTGCCATCTTTCTTCCCAAACATAAGGCGTCCATTAACTATGTCTAAAGGGGTATTGAACAGTGTTATAATACAATGCCATTTTATAATACTATGTAACTAAAGGTGCATTACCTTTTCCTTTCGTTCAGATTATTTGTGCTGTGCTGCAAGCAGCATATATTAAAACAATGCTCTCCCCACCACACGAGCTATCGATGAAATCTGGGTACAGCTCCTTGAAACAAGAACATGGATATATAAACGCGGAAATAAGGTCGCGGCTAGCATAAGGAAAATAATAGGAAAAAGTTGTTATCGATATGCATTATGTTTTACTTTAAATAGAGTGCAATATGTGATATTAAATATTACAGACTTTTTCCTACGTTCAAATTCAATATCAAATAATATGAAAATATACTTTACGTCACCATACCTCATTTTACTGACGTACATTTTTGCAATCAGTATAATATGATTTGCTGTTTTTACTACACTATTATTTACTCCACCCTCCTTTCTCACGCCGAGTAGAATATTGGCGTCTGTCATCGGAAAATGTGTATTTGTGATTTGGAAGATCAGCTGAAACATGATTCCAAAAACCCCTTAATCGTGAACAGTGGATAAACATATGTTCGACAAAGTCTGCTACACCACAGTATTCACACAGTTCTGAAGATTTTATGCCCATCCTATTCAACAAGATATTTGTTGGGAATATATTGTGAAGTATTTTAAAATGTAGAAGGCGAAGACGAGATTCTTGCGTGGCCATATGTGCTAGACTATACCTATCTGCTATGTCCACTCCAAGCTTTTTCAACCAAAAGTTCTTACCGCATACCTGAACCTTCTCCCGCCCCAAGACAATTCGTCGTAACTCCTGATTGTTGCTACAAAGTACCTGAAGATTTTCAGCACTAATTCTTTCACACACAACTGCTGCACACTGACTGTAGTAGTAGTAGTAGTATAAGGTTTTACGGCGCTCGCAACTGCTAAGGTCATATGAACGCTGCACACTGACTGTGTTCCAGTGTGTTGTTCTGGTTCAGTAGCTCTGTCCATGATTTTGGTAGGCCATTAATTAGAGCATAATAATCAAAGTCAAAGCCTGCATAATTTCCTATTGTGTGTTTCATTTCTTCTTTTGTTTTCACCCGTCCCCTGTCATAAACCTGGTAAATGTTTTTTATTCCTCTTCTCATCCAATATTTCAGAAAAAAGTGAATTACCTTTGTACTGTATCTTTTTGTTGTTGAAAAGGGGTTGCGTAAGAATGTCATTCACTTATTTGAGCTGTGTATCACCTAACTCTCTTTGTACTTCATGCTGTCATGACCGCTATCCAAAATGTAGATGCACCAGCTGGCTTGATCAGATGTTTAGGGTTAATAGTTGCTTTTAACCTTTTCACCTTTTCGCTTCGTGCGGCTTTCACGGTGCGCATTCCCTAAGAACGCCATTATTTTATGTGCGCTATTCCCTGGAAACGCGCTATTTTGGAGTATTTTCAAAGAAACATATCTCAACGGTTTTAAATCGCAGATGTTTGTATTTGGTGTTAAAGTAAAGTTCAAATCTTTGTCAACACAAACATAGTTTTTAGGACCACATTCACTTTCTTTGACAAATGTCGTCAGCTGTACAAAGGAGCGTATGACGCTGAAAAAAAGAAAAGTTTTCAAAACAAATTCTACACCCCGATACACACACTAAACACTTCAACGGTATTTCTTCAATGATCTCAACGCCTGTTCAGACACGTGTGATCCATGATAAATATAATTCAACTAAAACCAATAGAAAAATCAACCTAACGAGTGAAAAATGTGCTGTTGTGAGCAGCTTTGAGTTCTCTACTTCTTTCGGTTCTGAGTTGAGTTGTACACCTCAAACCAGCCAGGATAGAGTGCCACTTTGCAGTTTGAGCCCTAGTGCAATGTCATTTTCTTTTGGCATTTTCTGTTCACTGCCGACATCCCAGCTCTGTGCACATTTCCTACTGCCACCTAAAGGTTCTGTATCCGTGGTGTTGTTTTCAACCTACTGACACTCTTTGAGAACATGCCTCTTTCACTCTTTGAGAACATGCCTCTTTCATAGTTAGGAATGTTACAACCTAATAGTGTCAGATTTACTGGACCCCATGATCACATCCACCAGCTTGAGTACCTATTTCTTGACAACATTTGCCCTCTGTTTCTGCAGGGTGTTTTCTCAAGAATAAGTCTAGATGTTACCAAGTGGTTCCAACACTTCATCAACTTACGCCTGAAGGAAAATGCGAGTTCTCGTAGTCTAGAGGTAAGGAGTTCGCCTCTCATTCTACAGGTCCAGGGTTCGAAACCTGAAAGCGACGGAAAATGTTCTTCTCTGAAAAAAATGTATTCTTTCGACTTCTTTTCTGCTCTCTGATCATGTTCTTGCGTCTGATTTCGTCTCCACTTTCTGCCCTATCCACGCTCTACCCCTTTGCCTCATCCTCTGGACTCTTTCTGCTGCCTTTCTACTGCTTCTCCTTGGCTCCTTCTTATTGCTCTCTTTCAGCTACACCCCTGATTGCAGGGCAGGTAAGATCTAACACCTAGTCTTCTCGGTTAAGGACGAAAAAAACTCGGGAATCCCGTGTGCAGGTTGCGCACGTTAAAAATCCATTGGTGATCCTAAAATCGATAAGAGGAGGCTGCAGCCGCTCCCTGGGCAAGATTCAAAATTAATTCCTACCAAACTGAAAATGTGTCCTGCGCGTCCATGACCTAGTGCATCTGTGAGGGTCGTAAGACACTTATCAAAAAAAAAAAAAAGGAAGAAGGAAAAGTATAAAATAGTTCACCTGAATTATCTATGCTGGGCATGTTTTGATCAAGTGAATAACGAAAAGGCGTTTCTCCTCTCTTTGAAACCGACCTTATCGTGGGCCTGGTGATAAAACCGACTAACCCACAAAATATAATATTCAACAAAATTTTATTGGCCCTATCGATAGTAAATTGTCCATTTCATATGCTCACTCAAAGACAGATCTGAATTTTGTCTAGAAATGTCTTTAAAACATTAGAAATAAAACCGTATAACCCGGCACCCGTCGGATTTTAGCCCGATATTTCCGACTATCCCACCTGCGAGGGACGGAATGAGGGTTGGCTGTTTTTATCGCGCTAACAATGAGGGGCCACTTGCTACGTTACCGACTAACCCCGGCTTTGACTCCTCTCTGGACTTCGTTTGAAATCAGATTCAGACCTGTAAAAGTCCAGAATTTGCTCACATAACCGTGGGAGCTCTCCAAAAAGGAATATTTGTGTAATATTTCTTGTTGGTTTCATTGGGGAGTTATATAGATCTGGTTGTTTCCTCTTTTTTCTTCGTTTTAATGCTGCTGATAATGTTATTAATGACTAAAACTCCCCACTGTTCCCACAGAACTGTTTATCTCGTGACAATTCCGGTATTTGAAATGCATCTTTATGGATTTTGCTTTATATGAAACTATGTTTTCTGTCCGCGTGTTTTTCTTTGTCTTTGTACTCGAAATTCACCGATTGTGAAGGAGTCTACATAATTTGGAAAGTAGGCACCACGTCAGAGTAGTCCTACAATGGATTCCTGCCCACACTGGGATACCGGGAAATGAAAGAGCTGATGCTCTGGCAAAGAAAGGAGCTAGCCTCCCTCAGCCTGAAATTCCTACGAATTACACCACCTGCTGCCAAATGATCAAGTCAAACCTCAAGGAAGAGTGGATGAATGATTGGGCCACAGGTACGACAGGAAGGAGGATGTATGGCCACATGAATAAACCACTGGTCAAAGATCCAATCAATGAGTTGAGGAAGGGAGATCAATCCATTATCTTCCAACTTCGAACACAACATGTACCCCTCAACCAACATCTCAACCGAATTGGAGTAAAGCAGTCTGCTGCCTGCCCACTATGTGACTACCCCTCAGAGACAGTGGAACATCATCTGTTCTTCTGTAGAAAACTAACTTATTTAAGGGGATGTTTTCTTCCCAAGCTACCCTACACATCTAATTGCCTCTACTCCTCACGACAACAATTAGAACAAACATGCAACTATTACCGAATGGTATCATGCAGAAGAGTTAACGCTCAGATGCTACTGGATCGCTAACAACAACAACAACAACATAGAAAAACAACACATCAGAACAATAACAAGAAAGAAAAAAATACACATTAACAAAATAAAACACCACAAAGAGGGAAAAATAAAAGTAGCTGCATGTAACGTATTCAACAAATCAAGGTGGTGACAACAAGTGAGAAAGAGACGAAGTGAAGCTAGGTGAACTTTCTTTCAAAAGTAAAGAGGTTCGGTTTCTTTCTTTTTTTCTTTTTTTTTTATATTTGACTTTTATTCCCCGATTCAGGGACCAAAAAATGCCAAAAAATCGAGCCACGATTGATTGGTCGCGGCCGCGACAAACGCAGATGCTAGTTCTATTCTATGTGTCGTTATCAATAATCCTCCGTAGATCTAGATCTAGACAGCACACGAGTGAACACAACACATTAAAAGTTTAAGAGCAGCATACCCTTCATAGGCAACACGTCATATCTGTAGCGAAAAACTGTTTGGGACTGTAGCATTTCTTTATATAAATATTTATTGCGGACATTTTTTGGACCGATTGAACCATATTGTATACGAACAATCTTTGGTAGGCCTATATTATAATTATAGATCTATATAATATCCGAAATTTGCGGGAAAGGATGTGATTTCAGAGTGTTCGGAGAAATAGTGCCCAGCTTTATTTTCCCGAACGTTCGGAGAAATAGTGCCGGCCTATGAAAAATGCAAATCGGAATTTAAACGCGGGAATTTTAACAAACGTCTATAGGCCTAGTAACTTGAGTTAGTGTAAGTTTTAAATAGAATCTAGTGCACAGCCTAGCATGTGTTTAATAGTAAATATAGTAATCGGCCTAGATTATTTCTCCGGCAAGATGCTTTTTACTTTTTGAATATTGGTCCATAAATAAAACGGGATTCAGACTCGCTACTGACCAATTTTCTTTCTTCAATAAAACTCAACTTTTACTGAAGATATCGGAAGAATGTTTTCTACAGTGAATGCCCCAATTTCTCTCACTTGTATTGGTGTGCTTTTATGAAAAGGATCATGCTACTATAAATTTGCATGTTCCTCTTGGTTACCCTCTGGTGACAGTGAGTCCGCCACATTTTCACACTTCTGTCGCAGAGCGTGTGGTATTTCTATGTAGTGATCTCTGGCAAATTCAATTAATAAGTGATAAGAGGAGATTAAATGAAGAATGTAGAATAGATCACAGTAATCGCTGAAATTCTACAGAACAATACTTTGTCTTTACCAATTTAGGCCGCTTTAGTTACAATGCTATATATAATTTGATTACTCCTTTTCAAAATTCCCTCAATGACCCATTCACACAAGGCGTGACAAGGGCCCTTCTCAATAGAAAATAATGTGTCATAAGGTGTTGCTCAGCTTTAATGCTAAAGATGTGTGGTCTCTGACTTGTTTATTTTTATCAGTTTCTTCTTTTATCGTTGGTTTCTTTTTTTTTTTTCTTCCTTGAGAATGATGAGCTTGTCCCTGTCTAACTCGTCTGCCCGCGAGTGGTTCTCTAAGACGAGGGAGAGCGTCAGGCCATGGGCAGAGTTTGTCAACACCAAGAGATTTGGCGTGCCAAAGTCCATCGCTCCGCCCGGTGCCCAAAAGAATTGTGAAGAACATCGAGACTTTTCAGGGAAATTACCTGTTTGTGTTCATGGGTCTTGTCGTTTTCTGCATGTAAGTATGTGTCATGTATTGTTTTTTTGTTTTTTTTTAAAGTAGGATATTTTTACACCCCCAGCAATACAATTTAGATCATTTAGGAGGCGGGCTTCTGCCCCTGCTTTGCAACGTCAACCTTGGCTGAGAGAAGTACAGCATCCAGCAGAAAGATAGAGGTAGTCAATAACAAATGTTCTCCCCACTAGCACTTAGGAATTGAAAATGGGTCCCCTGTGTGTGACAGTGAAGTGCTTAACTGCTACACCACAGGTGCCGGGTGTGGTATATATGTACAACCAATATTTTACACGAGATTATACAGTCTAAGTAAGATGTAAGTATCGTGGAAGGAAAAGAAATCGAATGAGGTAGTGCTTGATGAAGCCCAGGTGGGATGCTGACTGTTAAAAACAATCAGGAAACGAAAAATGTATACATGCAGTTTTTGGGACACCTGAATAGACATGAGGGTCTTGAACATCTCGCTCTCACTGGCAAAATTGAAGGCAAACGAGGCAGGGGTAGGCGCAAGGCAACCTACTTAGGGAACCTAAATAAATGGGTTACAGGGAAAGATCAGGGAAACGTCGCTTTTTTGAGAGCATCCGAGCAAAGGAATGAATGGAGAGCCACGATCGCTGATGTCTGTCGCAGATCTGGTACTGGATGATGATGTTGATACAGAAGGTTCGTCTGTGGCCAAGTGGTTAGGCTATCGGACTCATAATCGTGAGGTTGCGGTGTCGGAAGTTCGAGCCGCGGGCCCGACGTTGTGTCCTTGGGAAAGGTACTTTTAATGAATGTTCCTCACCTCACCCAGGTGGGAATGGGTACCCGGCCATAGACAGCAAAAGATCTTGTGTGTATGATGGTGTTTTAGTGTCCATAAATGGCAGCTTGCACTGTATGCTTCCCAAGAAGTTGAGTTTGTTTCAGAATGCTCTCAGGTCTGCTGGGCTAATAATATAGATTGTAAAGCGCATAGAACTTTCTTTTGAGCGGAGATTTGTGCTATACAAATGCTATCTGTTATTTATTATTATTAAGAGGTTTGCATTAATAACATAAGTGAAGATACTTATAAATCTCATTATTGTATTGTTTGTACATATAACCCCCCCCCCCAAATTTATGACATATATTTGATGAATACATTTTCCACATCTCCATTCAGTGGCAAATATTTATCTCACATCCTCCTTCTTTTCCTCCTTCCCACCTTGTTGTCACATGGTATAATTATGGTGATCATTTTTTGTGTGTGATTTAACCTGGGACTTTTTCCCACCTTGCTTAGTAATAATGATAAAGCTGAAAATTTGCAAACAAATACTTTGAAATAAATACAGCTTTGGTAACAAGACGACTGTGCCTATACAGCTTATCATGTATGTATACCTGAGATTGTCTGGTTTTTATTGCCAGCCTTTAAGTGAAGTTAGGTCTTCAGTAAAGTTAAGTAAGAGATTTATGGCACTTGCAAATGTATAAGATCATATAAGTGCTGAAGATTAGAGGTGTTGCAAGGGAGTAAGAAACACGAAAAAGGAGGAGATTGTAAGGACGATAGATGTTTAATAGGAAAGAAGGAGCAAACCATACCTGAGCACTCACCAACCACTCACAAAATAAAGTCTGGGTTGGTCTCTGAGGAATAAAATCAAAGTAAGGTTTTCTCTGGGTTGGTCTCTGAGGAATAAAATCAAAGTAAGGTTTTCTCCCCTTGTATTGTCTTGTTCAGATTGACCTCCCCTCTCCTGCTGGTGGCCTTGGCCGTGTGTTTCGGCGCCTGCTACTTGATCAGCGTGAAGAATCAGGACAAGAAAATCACTGTCATGGGTAAGTAGGTCACAGTCATGGAGAAGTAGGTCACAGCTCTGGGTTAGTACTCTAAGGTATCGAATAAAAGGAAGGAGGAGATTCTATTTTACCCGCTAGTTCGATTCTTCTTTCAACATTAAGTTTGATCAGCAGCGACAGTGGTTGTCTTTTTGCGCATATCAACTGCCTAGTGTGACGTATGACGCAGCATAACTCAGAACAATCGATATACGTTCTTACTGGAACCATCTTTACGGTCACCATGAAGTTCCGAAATGGTGGGCTCAGTCTCTGCTAAGGTGACATCGTTAGTGTTAGCCTATTCTATCGGGCCAAGACAAGTGTAGAGAGGAGCTAAGTGGGAAGACAGTATAGTGGCAGGTATGTTGGGGGTATTTGTAAGTGGGTTGTAGATAGCAAGTTGGCAGATTATGATCTTTAGAATTGCAGCATTCTACTAGGTAGCGTAAACACGGCCTCGCGGGCACTCGCAGCCTTCCGACCACATGGTATCGGTAAAATCGTGTAAATTCCGATCGCTGTTTCTTTGCTCTTTCGTTTTAAAACACCAAATGCCGTACACCTTGTAAAAGTTCAGCTTTTCCTCGTTACAATGGTGTAAGTTGTTTATATGTCCGATTATTAGGAGCTGGAGAATCGCCGACGAAAGCGAAGCCCCTCGCGGTCGGAATGCGAGGTCGGCGGGTTGAAAAATTGACACGCGTGCATTCAAATGCTTCGCGGAACGAGGGATGATTAAATACTGTCTTTTCATTGGCGGAGAACTATAGAGCTTTAAACGGGCTTTCCCGTGATATAAGTTAAGCCTTTGGCGTCTTTATAGAAAGCTTTTAAAAATACGGTCAAAATGTTTAAAGATCCCTTTTTACACAAAATATGTATAATACCAATTATATCATGTATCAATTAAAAGATCACTTCATTTTCTATTAGAATAAAGTTATTAACTTGGAATTATTTTTCATCAATCCTTCCGCGAGACTCGGAAAGCATATGACCCCGTACGCGGGGTACACTACAGTATAGAGCCGACTCGCTCGCCGCGGGGGCCAGTGCGCGCCGCCGGGTCAACGCTCTGTGTTTTTGTCGAAATAACGACAGATCATCGTGTTTGAGGCGATAAAATACTGATTTGTAAAGATCTCAGAGTCTTGAAAAAAATTAGGCTCCATATATTTGTTATAGTGATTGTACTCTGTTAATGTGGAGATGTTTAGTGCACTTGGTACTTTTTTTATTGTCTGTCAAACATGGGGTTGCAGCCAGTGACTGACTTTAACAAATTTGATCAAATTTTAAACAACTACAATTTTCTTAAAAATTGACGGAGAGGTTAAAGAATGGTACCAAAATGCTCAGTGCTTTCAAATGGAACAGATAAATTTGGCATACAGCTAGTTTGAAAATTTAGTTTCTGGTACCTAATTCTACTCCCTGATCCTTTGCCCCGAGTATTCTTCTCAGGGGGAGCGACCCCAAACTCCCAAATCAAGTACCCTATGTCTGAATCCTCCCAGTCTCGTCCATTATTGGTAGATCTATACTTCCATTGCTAACGTTGGAAGCAATTCCTACATTTTAAAAAGCCAATTTTGTGGAAATGCTGGCTGAATGTGTTTTAGTGGTTAGAAAGAGAGAGAGAGAGAGAGTCGTGAGAGGGAAAGAGAGAGCGGGAGGGACAGTAGGGGGGGTGGCGAGATAGGAAAGGCTTAGTGGCGGGCAATGAATAAGACGGCGATGAAATGAAGTTATGGGGCTGGGGAAGTTAAACAGATAGGTAGATAGCCATATTGAGACAGAAGGAGATAGCGATAGAAAGACACAGCGAAGAGTATGCGGATTGGAAAGAAGGGAAGAGAGAGCGAGAGAGAGAGACATATACATATCATGTATGTATATTAAGTGAGAGTTTATTATAATATGGTGAACTGGGTGCTGAGGGAATGGTTATACTATAGAGACTTGCCATCTTTCTTCCCAAACATAAGGCGTCCATTAACTATGTCTAAAGGGGTATTGAACAGTGTTATAATACAATGCCATTTTATAATACTATGCAACTAAAGGTGCATTACCTTTTCCTTTCGTTCAGATTATTTGTGCTGTGCTGCAAGCAGCATATATTAAAACAATGCTCTCCCCACCACACGAGCTATCGATGAAATCTGGGTACAGCTCCTTGAAACAAGAACATGGATATATAAACGCGGAAATAAGGTCGCGGCTAGCATAAGGAAAATAATAGGAAAAAGTTGTTATCGATATGCATTATGTTTTACTTTAAATAGAGTGCAATATGTGATATTAAATATTACAGACTTTTTCCTACGTTCAAATTCAATATCAAATAATATGAAAATTTACTTTACGTCACCATACCTCATTTTACTGACGCACATTTTTGCAATCAGTATAATATGATTTGCTGTTTTTACTACACTATTATTTACTCCACCCTCCTTCCCCACATCCGAGTAGAATATTGGCGTCTGTCATCGGAAAATGTGTATTTGTGATTTGGAAGATCAGCTGAAACACATGATTCCAAAAACCCCTTAATCGTGAACAGTGGATAAACATATGTTCGACAAAGTCTGCTACACCACAGTATTCACACAGTTCTGAAGATTTTATGCCCATCCTATTCAACAAGATATTTGTTGGGAATATATTGTGAAGTATTTTAAAATGTAGAAGGCGAAGACGAGATTCTTGCGTGGCCATATGTGCTAGACTATACCTATCTGCTATGTCCACTCCAAGCTTTTTCAACCAAAAGTTCTTACCCGCATACCTGAACCTTCTCCCGCCCCAAGACAATTCGTCGTAACTCCTGATTGTTGCTACAAAGTACCTGAAGATTTTCAGCACTAATTCTTTCACACACAACTGCTGCACACTGACTGTGTTCCAGTGTGTTGTTCTGGTTCAGTAGCTCTGTCCATGATTTTGGTAGGCCATTAATTAGAGCATAATAATCAAAGTCAAAGCCTGCATAATTTCCTATTGTGTGTTTCATTTCTTCTTTTGTTTTCACCCGTCCCCTGTCATAAACCTGGTAAATGTTTTTTATTCCTCTTCTCATCCAATATTTCAGAAAAAAGTGAATTACCTTTGTACTTCATGCTGTCATGACCGCTATCCAAAATGTAGATGCACCAGCTGGCTTGATCAGATGTTTAGGGTTAATAGTTGCTTTTAACCTTTTCGCTTCGTGCGGCTTTCACGGTGCGCATTCCCTAAGAACGCCATTATTTTATGTGCGCTATTCCCTGGAAACGCGCTATTTTGGAGTATTTTCAAAGAAACATATCTCAACGGTTTTAAATCGCAGATGTTTGTATTTGGTGTTAAAGTAAAGTTCAAATCTTTGTCAACACAAACATAGTTTTTAAGACCACATTCACTTTCTTTGACAAATGTCGTCAGCTGTACAAAGGAGCGTATGACGCTGAAAAAAAGAAAAGTTTTCAAAACAAATTCTACACCCCGATACACACACTAAACACTATCTCAACGCCTGTTCAGACAGGTGTGATCCATGATAAATATAATTCAACTAAAACCAATAGAAAAATCAACCTAACGAGTGAAAAATGTGCTGTTGTGAGCAGCTTTATGAACAGCTCAATATACTCAAGCATCGGGTGAGTTATCTACTTCTTTTGGTTCTGAGTTGACTTGTACACCTCAACCAGCCAGGATAGAGTGCCACTTTGCAGTTTGAGCCCTAGTGCAATGTCATTTTCTTTTGGCATTTTCTGTTCACTGCCGACATCCCAGCTCTGTGCACATTTCCTACTGCCACCTAAAGGTTCTGTATCCGTGGTGTTGTTTTCAACCTACTGACACACTCTTTGAGAACATGCCTCTTTCATAGTTAGGAATGTTACAACCTAATAGTGTCAGATTTACTGGACCCCATGATCACATCCACCAGCTTGAGTACCTATTTCTTGACAACATTTGCCCTCTGTTTCTGCAGGGTGTTTTCTCAAGAATAAGTCTAGATGTTACCAAGTGGTTCCAACACTTCATCAACTTACGCCTGAAGGAAAATGCGAGTTCTCGTAGTCTAGAGGTAAGGAGTTCGCCTCTCATTCTACAGGTCCAGGGTTCGAAACCTGAAAGCGACGGAAAATGTTCTTCTCTGAAAAAAATGTATTCTTTCGACTTCTTTTCTGCTCTCTGATCATGTTCTTGCGTCTGATTTCGTCTCCACTTTCTGCCCTATCCACGCTCTACCCCTTTGCCTCATCCTCTGGACTCTTTCTGCTGCCTTTCTACTGCTTCTCCTTGGCTCCTTCTTATTGCTCTGTTTCAGCTACACCCCTGATTGCAGGGCATGTAAGATCTAACACCTAGTCTTCTCGGATAAGGACGAAAAAAACTCGGGAATCCCGTGTGCAGGTTGCGCACGTTAAAAATCCATTGGTGATCCTAAAATCGATAAGAGGAGGCTGCAGCCGCTCCCTGGGCAAGATTCAAAATTAATTCCTACCAAACTGAAAATGTGTCCTGCGCGTCCATGACCTAGTGCATCTGTGAGGGTCGTAAGACACTTATCAAAAAAAAAAAAAGGAAGAAGGAAAAGTATAAAATAGTTCACCTGAATTATCTATGCTGGGCATGTTTTGATCAAGTGAATAACGAAAAGGCGTTTCTCCTCTCTTTGAAACCGACCTTATCGTCGGCCTGGTGATAAAACCGTCTAACCCACAAAATATCAAAAAACTTTTTATTGGCCCTATCGATAGTAAATTGTCCATTTCATATGCTCACTCAAAGACAGATCTGAATTTTGTCTAGAAATGTCTTTAAAACATTAGAAATAAAACCGTATAACCCGGCACCCGTCGGATTTTAGCCCGATATTTCCGACTATCCCACCTGCGAGGGACGGAATGAGGGTTGGCTGTTTTTATCGCGCTAACAATGAGGGGCCACTTGCTACGTTACCGACTAACCCCGGCTTTGACTCCTCTCCGGACTTCGTTTGACATCAGATTCAGACCTGTAAAAGTCCAGAATTTGCTCACATAACCGTGGGAGCTCTCCAAAAAGGAATATTTGTGTAATATTTCTTGTTGGTTTCATTGGGGAGTTATATAGATCTGGTTGTTTCCTCTTTTTTCTTCGTTTTAATGCTGCTGATAATGTTATTAATGACTAAAACTCCCCACTGTTCCCACAGAACTGTTTATCTCGTGACAATTCCGGTATTTGAAATGCATCTTTATGGATTTTGCTTTATATGAAACTATGTTTTCTGTCCGCGTGTTTTTCTTTGTCTTTGTACTCGAAATTCACCGATTGTGAAGGCATTTTCCCCTATTCGGACTACTGTCTCTTCTCCTAATCATTTTTATTTCACAATTGAGTGGACGAAGTAGATAGCATTTCCTCCTTTACTAACTCACTCAAAAAAATAATAATTGTGGGACCTGTCCAGCACACCGTCTGCCTCCAACGATCGTTGTTTTTTAAAGCGCTTTTTCTTTTTTTTTCATTTGCTGTGTTTATTGCAGTCCTTACCTTCTGAAACATCGTTCGACTTTCTTTGAAAGTTCATTTCGTTTGTGTTTTGAGTAGATTATTTTCTCAGCGTCATAACCTAATGCTTTATCTTTATATCAAACCCTAGCCTACATAACGCTATAACATTCAATAAGATGATGCCACTCTTGCTGCGTCAACTCTTACCCTCAGCGCAGTGGAAAGTGATCACCGTGACCAGGCTAATGTCACATCAGCTGATAATACAACAGTTATGTCACCTTTGATCTCTGCGAAAAGGACTCGGCATGAAAACGATTGGAAGGGTAACAAAAGGAAGAGGTTGAAAGAACTGGGGATGCCTCTACCCATGTCAAGGCACGAAGCGAGCAGGATGTGAACTTGACGTCCTTTGCAGTTGTAAACTGGTTGGTACAAAATGCAATGACATCACTTGTCACTCTCTGGGAAAGAAAAGAGAGCCTACGTATATGCCACGATAAACGTGATAGTTTGATAGACAAAAAGAGATCTTACACAACAAGGAAAACCCAAGGAGAATTTACAGCCTTCAATACTACTTACAAGAGTCAATGGTCAAAGAACACCTGTTTGTAAAACAATCTTCAAGAACACCACAGGCCGGACCCACTCGTTTATTTTAAGTGTCTTCTCCGAAAAACAAAAACAAACAAGAGGTCCATCCCCCTAGAACACATCACGCCCACCATGAGAGAGCCAAGGATGACAAGTTGTTCCATAAAGAGGAATTTTTTGACAAACTTTCGAAGATATCCTCCTGTCTACAGATGACAATCCAGAAAACGTCAGATCTGCATCAAGTATACATGGAGAACTTTGCAGAGAGGGTGAAAGCCACATTGAGCTATCAAGTGTTCTGCCAAATGTTCAAGAAAAACAATTTGGGTTTACTTTCAACCAAGAAAGACCAGTGCGACATTTGTACAAAGTTCAAATCTGGAAACCTCACAGAAACAGAACACACAGCTCAAATATAATATGAATATGAGGAAAGCTGCAGCTAGACCAGAGAAGGAGACGGACAGGAAGGCTGTGTGTGTCCTTTGTATGGAGATCCAGTGCGTCCTTCTGGCCTCATCTCTAAAGACTTCCACCTTATATAAAACAAAACTGGCTGTACACAATGTTACAACTTAGGATCTTGCCACCAGACACGCCAGATGATATGTCTGGTATGAAAGTGAAGTTGGTCTGGGCTCCAACAGTTTTCATCTTGTCTGACTCACTAATTGATATTGCAAGTGACTGACTTCAACCACTTCGTCATCTGCAGTGATTAACGCAACTACTAAAACAGAAAGCCACCCTGGTGAGTGCAATGGCCTCGCTGGCCAAAGAGCTTGACATCACAGTTGAGCAGAAATTTTCCCCAAGGGCCATACCCAAATGGAAGTGGATTCAGTCCATGGCACTATTGAGCGACCGCTAAAAAACGCACTGATATACATCCCAATGGACTACGTGAACATCATGCTCAAAGCCAGACGCATCCCCAGACCCTATGAAGTTATGTACCTGGACCACAGCTTTTTCAAAGATTTCGCAAAGGTCGGAGAGCACTTAACAATCCGTCCAGGGAGAAAAGCAGGCGATCCTACTGTCACTGACTTGCAGGCATCAAAGTACACTCCAGTCTTTAAAATTCAGTACAAGCTGAACTTTGATGATGGATGGCAGGCGCTGCAGGGACCAAGAAAGCTGAACACCATGTGTACGACGGTTACTGCTGGACCTCTCTGCAAAGACAGATTGAAGATAACTGCCAACCAGTATAAACATCTACTTGAGTTGAATGCCGTTGTACCAGGATGCTACCACAATTACCATGAAACTTTGCCTCAGTAAGAAGTTTTGAAAGCGATCAAGCCAAATTCGATTATTGTAGAGTCTTTCAAAACAATGGTAACTTTTGTCGTATTGCCTTGTTGTAGCCACAGGACACAGAGTGAGACAGACATGCTCTTCTATCGTCGAGAAAACTCAATAAAGTAGTAGTTGTCAAGCCACGCACCTTGGAGAAAGTTGGCGCATTCTTTGGTACTCACAAAGTCTCTTTGTTTAATAATGATATATCATTATGTAACCCACTTCTCCCAAACCATGGCTGAGGTAGCAGAGCTTTTGTGTGGCTTTCTGCCTTCATTTCTTTCTTAGTATTACTTTTTTCCAGGCCTTTGAATGGCCACCCAGTGCCAATAGTACCGTGTCGGACACGGTCATAAATTCTAAAGGCCTACTGCTGCTGCTATTACTGTTGTTTTTGTTGTTGTAGTTGTTGTTTTTGTAGTTTTGCTGTAGCTGCTCTGCCTTACCCTTCCAACCTCCTGTTCTTCTACTTTAAATGTAATTAATATACCCATTGCTGTGTTCTGCTTCTTCTACTTCTATTAAAGGTTCAACTTTGTGACTGCTGTATTTGCCCGAATTGACTCCGTAGCACTGAAATGGCAGCAGCTGATAGTATGTTGGTAGCAATAATATAGTCCTCCTCCTCTTCCTTCTTCTTCTTCTTACTCCTCGTCCTCCATCTTTTTTCTCCTTATCCTCCTCCTTCTCACCGTCTTCTTCCTCCTCCTCCTCCTCCTCCTCCTCCTCCTCCTCCTCCTCCTCCTCCTCCTCCTCCTCCTCCTCCTCCTCCTCCTCCTCCTCCTCCTCCTCCTCCTCCTCCTCCTCCTCCTCCTCCTTCTTCTCCTCCTTCTTCTTCTCAAGGCCAGCAGTGGCTTCCTGATAAAACCGGTCAACCCACAAAATTGAGGGTTGGTCGGTTTTATCGAGGAAAATTTGAGCGACATAACCGTCTAACCCACACAGTTTCATTAAAAGCAATTTTTAAAGGAAAAAAAGGTCTAGAGATTTTCGGTAAAGTGTTTTTATAGGTGTTTGAAGCATTGATTTATCGTTAGACGCCTTTGTTTTGAAATAAAACAGTTTTTTCCTTCTCCTGTAAAATTTACCTCGCTGGGGTTAGCCGGTTTTATCACAAGGCCGACGTTATGTTCCTTGAAGTGTCGACATTTGAAAAGTTCAAAGACAGACAAGGTTCTCTCTCTCTCTCTCTCTCTCTCTCTCTCTCTCTCTCTCTCTCTCTCTCTCTCTCTCTCTCTCTCTCTCTCTCTCTCTCTCTCTCTCTCTCTCTCTCTCTCTCCCTCTTCCCCCAACCTTCTCTCTGCCTGTCTGTCTGTCTGTCTGTATGTCTGTCTGTCTCCCCCTCTCTCTCTCTCTTAAAATGTAACTGTAGAAGCTTTACGCCCCCCCCCCACGACATTATTTAAATCATTAAGGAGGCGGCTTCCGACCATGCCTGTCAAGGTCAACGAAGATTGAAAGGAATCCGGTATCTCAGAAAAAAGACCGAGGTACTTAATAGAAATGTTCTCCCCACTCAGGAATTGAATTCGGGTATTCAGCGAGCGGAAGCGAAGCGTCTAACTGCTATACCACATAATAATAATATCTGTTCTCTTCTCTCTCTTCCTAAGTCTCTCTGTCTCTTTCTGTCTCTGTCTCTGTCTCTGTCTCTGTCTCTGTCTCTGTCTCTGTCTCTCTCTCTCTCTCTCTCTCTCTCTCTCTCTCTCTCTCTCTCTCTCTCT
>NW_004797303.1:679529-682977 GCF_000002075.1 Aplysia californica
TCGGCATGAAAACGATTGGAAGGGTAACAAAAGGAAGAGGTTGAAAGAACTGGGGATGCCTCTACCCATGTCAAGGCACGAAGCGAGCAGGATGTGAACTTGACGTCCTTTGCAGTTGTAAACTGGTTGGTACAAAATGCAATGACATCACTTGTCACTCTCTGGGAAAGAAAAGAGAGCCTACGTATATGCCACGATAAACGTGATAGTTTGATAGACAAAAAGAGATCTTACACAACAAGGGAAAACCCAAGGAGAATTTACAGCCTTCAATACTACTTACAAGAGTCAATGGTCAAAGAACACCTATTTGTAAAACAATCTTCAAGAACACCACAGGCCGGACCCACTCGTTTATTTTAAGTGTCTTCTCCGAAAAACAAAAACAAACAAGAGGTCCATCCCCCTAGAACACATCACACCCACCATGAGAGAGCCAAGGATGACAAGTTGTTCCATAAAGAGGAATTTTTTGACAAACTTTCGAAGATATCCTCCTGTCTACAGATGACAATCCAGAAAACGTCAGATCTGCATCAAGTATACAAGGAGAACTTTGCAGAGAGGGTGAAAGCCACATTGAGCTATCTAGTGTTCTGCCAAATGTTCAAGAAAAACAATTTGGGTTTACTTTCAACCAAGAAAGACCAGTGCGACATTTGTACAAAGTTCAAATCTGGAAACCTCACAGAAACAGAACACACAGCTCAAATATAATATGAATATGAGGAAAGCTGCAGCTAGACCAGAGAAGGAGACGGACAGGAAGGCTGTGTGTGTCCTTTGTATGGAGATCCAGTGCGCCCTTCTGGCCTCATCTCTAAAGACTTCCACCTTATAAAAAACAAAACTGGCTGTACACAATGTTACGACTTAGGATCTTGCCACCAGACACGCCAGATGATATGTCTGGTATGAAAGTGAATTTGGTCTGGGCTTCAACAGTTTTCATTATGTCTGACTCACTACCTGAGATTGCAAGTGCCTGACTTCAACCACTTCATCATCTGCAGTGATTGGCGCAACTACTAAAACAGAAAGCCACCCTGGTGAGTGCAATGGCCTCGCTGGCCAAAGAGCTTGACATCACAGTTGAGCAGAAATTCTCCCCAAGGGCCATACCCAAATGGAAGTGGATTCAGTCCATGGCACTATTGAGCGACCGCTAAAAAACGCACTGATGTACATCCCAATGGACTACGTGAACATCATGCTCAAAGCCAGACGCATCCCCAGACCCTATGAAGTTATGTACCTGGACCACAGCTTTTTCAAAGATTTCGCAAAGGTCGGAGAGCACTAAACAATCCGTCCAGGGAGAAAAGCAGGCGATCCTACTGTCACTGACTTGCAGGCATCAAAGTACACTCCAGTCTTTAAAATTCAGTACAAGCTGAACTTTGATGATGAATGGCAGGCGCTGTAAGGACCAAGAAAGCTGAACACCATGTGTACGACAGTTACTGCTGGACCTCTCTGCAAAGACAGATTGAAGATAACTGCCAACCAGTATAAACATCTACTGGAGTTGAAGGCCGTCGTACCACGATGCTACCACAATTACCATGAAACTTTGCCTCAGTAAGAAGTTTTGAAAGCGATCAAGCCAAATTCGATTATTGTAGAGTCTTTCAAAACAATGGTAACTTTTGTCGTATAGCCTTGTTGTAGCCATAGGACACAGAGTGAGACAGACATGCTCTTCTATCGTCGAGAAAACTCAATAAAGTAGTAGTTGTCAAGCCACGCACCTTGGAGAAAGTTGGCGCATTCTTTGGTACTCACAAAGTCTCTTTGTTTAATAATGATATATCATTATGTAACCCACTTCTCCCAAACCATGGCTGAGGTAGCAGAGCTTTTGTGTGGCTTTCTGCCTTCATTTCTTTCTTAGTATTACTTTTTTCCATGCCTTTGAATGGCCACCCAGTGCCAATAGTACCGTGTCGGACACGGTCATAAATTCTAAAGGCCTACTGCTGCTGCTATTACTGTTGTTTTTGTTGTTGTTGTAGTTGTTGTTTTTGTAGTTTTGCTGTAGCTGCTCTGCCTTACCCTTCCAACCTCCTGTTCTTCTACTTTAAATGTAATTAATATACCCATTGCTGTGTTCTGCTTCTTCTACTTCTATTAAAGGTTCAACTTTGTGACTGCTGTATTTGCCCGAATTGACTCCGTAGCACTGAAATGGCAGCAGCTGATAGTATGTTGGTAGCAATAATGTAGTCCTCCTCCTCTTCCTTCTTCTTCTTCTTACTCCTCGTCCTCCATCTTTTTTCTCCTTATCCTCCTCCTTCTCACCGTCTTCTTCCTCCTCCTCCTCCTCCTCCTCCTCCTCCTCCTCCTCCTCCTCCTCCTCCTCCTCCTCCTCCTCCTCCTCCTCCTCCTCTTTCTCTTCCTCCTCCTCCTTCTTCTTCTTCCTCTTCTTCTTCTTCTTCTTCTTCTTCTTCTTCTTCTTCTTCTTCTTCTTCTTCTTCTTCTTCTTCTTCTTCTTCTTATTCTTCTTCTTCTTCTTCTTCTTCTTCTTCTTCTTCTTCTTCTTCTTCTTCTTCTACAAAAGATCTTGACGATTGAAACAAGTGTGGCTTGGCTGCACTCAACCAAACTCAAGGCCAGCAGTGGCTTCCTGATAAAACCGGTCAACCCACAAAATTGAGGGTTGGTCGGTTTTATCGAGGAAAATTTGAGCGACATAACCGTCTAACCCACACAGTTTCATTAAAAGCAATTTTTAAAGGAAAAAAAGGTCTAGAGATTTTCGGTAAAGTGTTTTTATAGGTGTTTGAAGCATTGATTTATCGTTAGACGCCTTTGTTTTGAAATAAAACAGTTTTTTCCTTCTCCTGTAAAATTTACCTCGCTGGGGTTAGTTGGTTTTATCACAAGGCCGACGTTATGTTCCTTGAAGTGTCGACATTTGAAAAGTTCAAAGACAGACAAGGTTCTCTCTCTCTCTCTCTCTCTCTCTCTCTTTCTCTCTCTCTCTCTCTCTCTCTCTCTCTCTCTCTCCCCCTCCCTCTCTCTGCCTGTCTGTCTGTCTGTCTGTCTGTCTCCCTCTCTCTCTCTCTCTCTTAAAATGTAACTGTAGAAGCTTTGTAACTGTAGAAGCTTTACCCCCCCCCCCACGACATTATTTAAATCATTAAGGAGGCGGGCTTCCGACCATGCCTGTCAAGGTCAACGAAGATTGAAAGGAATCCGGTATCTCAGAAAAAAGACCGAGGTACTTGATAGAAATGTTCTCCCCACTCAGGAATTGAATTCGGGTATTCAGCGAGCGGAAGCGAAGCGTCTAACTGCTATACCACATAATAATAATAATATCTGTTCTCTTCTCTCTCTTCCTAAGTCTCTCTGTCTCTTTCTGTCTCTGTCTCTGTCTTTGTCTCTGTCTCTGTCTCTCTCTCTCTCTCTCTCTCTCTCTCTCTCTCTCTCTCTCTCTCTCTCT
>NW_004797303.1:683077-686071 GCF_000002075.1 Aplysia californica
TACAACAGTTATGTCTCCTTTGATCTCTGCGAAAAGGACTCGGCATGAAAACGATTGGAAGGGTAACAAAAGGAAGAGGTTGAAAGAACTGGGGATGCCTCTACCCATGTCAAGGCACGAAGCGAGCAGGATGTGAACTTGACGTCCTTTGCAGTTGTAAACTGGTTGGTACAAAATGCAATGACATCACTTGTCACTCTCTGGGAAAGAAAAGAGAGCCTACGTATATGCCACGATAAACGTGATAGTTTGATAGACAAAAAGAGATCTTACACAACAAGGGAAAACCCAAGGAGAATTTACAGCCTTCAATACTACTTACAAGAGTCAATGGTCAAAGAACACCTGTTTGTAAAACAATCTTCAAGAACACCACAGGCCGGACCCACTCGTTTATTTTAAGTGTCTTCTCCGAAAAACAAAAACAAACAAGAGGTCCATCCCCCTAGAACACATCACGCCCACCATGAGAGAGCCAAGGATGACAAGTTGTTCCATAAAGAGGAATTTTTTGACAAACTTTCGAAGATATCCTCCTGTCTACAGATGACAATCCAGAAAACGTCAGATCTGCATCAAGTATACATGGAGAACTTTGCAGAGAGGGTGAAAGCCACATTGAGCTATCTAGTGTTCTGCCAAATGTTCCAGAAAAACAATTTGGGTTTACTTTCAACCAAGAAAGACCAGTGCAACATTTGTACAAAGTTCAAATCTGGAAACCTCACAGAAACAGAACACACAGCTCAAATATAATATGAATATGAGGAAAGCTGCAGCTAGACCAGAGAAGGAGACGGCCAGGAAGGCTGTGTGTGTCCTTTGTATGGAGATCCAGTGCATCCTTCTGGCCTCATCTCTAAAGACTTCATCCTTATATAAAACAAAACTGGCTGTACACAATGTTACGACTTAGGATCTTGCCACCAGACACGCCAGATGATATGTCTGGTATGAAAGTGAAGTTGGTCTGGGCTTCAACAGTTTTCATTATGTCTGACTCACTACCTGAGATTGCAAGTGCCTGACTTCAACCACTTCATCATCTGCAGTGACTGGCGCAACTACTAAAACAGAAAGCCACCCTGGTGAGTGCAATGGCCTCGCTGGCCAAAGAGCTTGACATCACAGTTGAGCAGAAATTCTCCCCAAGGGCCATACCCAAATGGAAGTGGATTCAGTCCATGGCACTATTGAGCGACCGCTAAAAAACGCACTGATGTACATCCCAATGGACTACGTGAACATCATGCTCAAAGCCAGACGCATCCCCAGACCCTATGAAGTTATGTACCTGGACCACAGCTTTTTCAAAGATTTCGCAAAGGTCGGAGAGCACTAAACAATCCGTCCAGGGAGAAAAGCAGGCGATCCTACTGTCACTGACTTGCAGGCATCAAAGTACACTCCAGTCTTTAAAATTCAGTACAAGCTGAACTTTGATGATGAATGGCAGGCGCTGTAAGGACCAAGAAAGCTGAACACCATGTGTACGACAGTTACTGCTGGACCTCTCTGCAAAGACAGATTGAAGATAACTGCCAACCAGTATAAACATCTACTGGAGTTGAAGGCCGTCGTACCACGATGCTACCACAATTACCATGAAACTTTGCCTCAGTAAGAAGTTTTGAAAGCGATCAAGCCAAATTCGATTATTGTAGAGTCTTTCAAAACAATGGTAACTTTTGTCGTATAGCCTTGTTGTAGCCATAGGACACAGAGTGAGACAGACATGCTCTTCTATCGTCGAGAAAACTCAATAAAGTAGTAGTTGTCAAGCCACGCACCTTGGAGAAAGTTGGTGCATTCTTTGGTACTCACAAAGTCTCTTTGTTTAATAATGATATATCATTATGTAACCAACTTCTCCCAAACCATTGCTGAGGTAGCAGAGCTTTTGTGTGGCTTTCTGCCTTCATTTCTTTCTTAGTATTACTTTTTTCCAGGCCTTTGAATGGCCACCCAGTGCCAATAGTACCGTGTCGGACACGGTCATAAATTCTAAAGGCCTACTGCTGCTGCTATTACTGTTGTTTTTGTTGTTGTTGTAGTTGTTGTTTTTGTAGTTTTGCTGTAGCTGCTCTGCCTTACCCTTCCAACCTCCTGTTCTTCTACTTTAAATGTAATTAATATACCCATTGCTGTGTTCTGCTTCTTCTACTTCTATTAAAGGTTCAACTTTGTGACTGTTGTATTTGCCCGAATTGACTCCGTAGCACTGAAATGGCAGCAGCTGATAGTATGTTGGTAGCAATAATATAGTCCTCCTCCTCTTCCTTCTTCTTTTTCTTACTCCTCGTCCTCCATCTTTTTTCTCCTTATCCTCCTCCTTCTCACCGTCTTCTTCCTTCTCCTCCTCCTCCTCCTCCTCCTCCTCCTCCTCCTCCTCCTCCTCCTCCTCCTCCTCCTCCTCCTCCTCCTCCTCCTCTTTCTCTTCCTCCTCCTTCTCTTCCTCCTCCTCCTTCTTCTTCTTCCTCTTCTTCTTCTTCTTCTTCTTCTTCTTCTTCTTCTTCTTCTTCTTCTTCTTCTTCTTCTTCTTCTTTTTCTTCTTCTTCTTCTTCTTCTTCTTCTTCTTCTTCTTCTTCTTCTTCTTCTTCTTCTTCTTCTTCTTCTTCTTCTTCTTCTTCTTCTTCTTCTTCTTTTTCTTCTTCTTCTACAAAAGATCTTGACAATTGAAACAAGTGTGATTTGGCTGCACTCAACCAAACTCAAGGCCAGCAGTGGCTTCCTGATAAAACCGGTCAACCCACAAAATTGAGGGTTGGTCGGTTTTATCGAGGAAAATTTGAGCGACATAACCGTCTAACCCACACAGTTTCATTAAAAGCAATTTTTAAAGGAAAAAAAGGTCTAAGAGATTTTCGGTAAAGTGTTTTTATAGGTGTTTGAAGCATTGATTTATCGTTAGACGCCTTTGTTTTGAAATAAAACAGTTTTTTCCTTCTCCTGTAAAATTTACCTCGCTGGGGTTAGTTGGTTTTATCACAAGGC
>NW_004797303.1:686171-688632 GCF_000002075.1 Aplysia californica
GTCACGGGTCTGGAAAACCCGATGTTAGGGCAAAGATAGTAAATAACAAGATGGGCCACTCAGCCAAAAAGTGTCCGCAGGAAGTATGCTCTTTGCTTCAGATGACGCTGCAGTCTGTTTTGAAGCTCTCTTTCGTTTTTCCAGAAGAAGAATAGGAATAGCACCTCCTTGCGTGCGCGGATCGACTGCTGTTCATCAGCAGTTCGGGTTCGTTCAGTGCGGAGTTTTAGGTTATTTATATTTTAATGACCTCTCGCCTTTCATTCTAAAGTCAAATTAAACGAAGAAAACAATCACCCTTTCCTCCGGAAGAGGTTTTTTGTCAGCGTAACCATTTTTAAAAAGCGTTCTTCCGAAATTCATTGAAAAACTTGTTAGTTTCACTTTGATTTTTAAAAACTCAAGTAGGATAACTCTGTTCGCAAAAGGTGCGCTTTTGCGAAGAGGGCGCCACCGAATTTTGAGGACACTTTTTTAATTGGCTCAAAGAGAGAAGTGGCCCCTCTTGTTATGTAGACTCATTGGTTAGGGTCAAAAAATCGATTTTTCACTTTCTCCATTTTTGGGTACCTGAATATCTAAAGAATCGATAACGCTTGAAGTTTCATTAGAAAAAAGTCAAGAATTCTCATTTATAGGCTTTTTCCGGAGGGCACCCTTGTCAAAAGTTGGCGCGTTTTCTTCAGATTAGCCCATAATTTGACCGCGACAACTACCGTGTTCCCCCGAATGACCCTATCCTGTTTAGTATCGTTGTTCTCCCAAGCCCCTCTTCTTCTTTCAAATCCCTAAACGATCAAGACGATCAAGATCTGTGTAATTTTGGCAGTTGAGCAACCATGTGCAGGACGGAGGACTCCTCTTCTCGCAAATTTTGAGTCTTCTTTGACAAAACGAATCTCCGTTTCTAAAAATAATAATATGACGTCAATACTCCGTTACAGAAAGCCGCGCGACATACCTCCAACAGTATTACATGTACCGCTGTTTCTTCTTTCAATTCGACAGCCGTTTGACTCTTTTTATTTTTCACTCCTTTCACTGACAGAACCATGTGATTCGCTTTTGTATTTGACGAGATTTAGTTCTGTTTCTGACCCCTCTTGATTTTTGTGTAGGCCACAAAGCAAGTATTCCGAGTTTCTCTCTTTGAAGATGCAGGCTAATGTGTGGTACGATCTTAGAAGTAGTTTTCACTCTCATAATCACATTTTATTTCACGTTTATTCCCCGTGTTTTTCCTTACAGTTCCCATATTGTGTGTCATTATTTTGTAATGACTGATGGATATAGTGAAAAAGAGAGAGAGAAAGAAAGAAAAGCAGAGGGGGGGGGGGGGAGAGAGAGAGAGAGAAAGAAAGAGAGAGAGAGAGAGAGAGAGAGAAAGAAAGAGAGAGAGAGAGAGAGAGAGAGAGAGAGAGAGAGAAAGAGAGAGAGAGGGGGGGGGACTAGTGTGTTGCAATAATGTTGGTTATGTGTGTTACATTTTGTAATTTTTGTCACACAGCGAGTAAAGTGAAAGCATCGTATGATATCTCACAACCTCATACTAATAGTGCTTGGCGCTTTTTGCGTTATTGTCTATTTATTAGTTTTGTGATCTTTGATGAACTTCTTGTGCGCTATGAGATACTAGTAATAGTTGTAGTGTTGAAAAGTGTAGTCCTGGCGAAGCTTGCAGTGTTGCGTTGGTCATTGTGTGTGCGTTGCGTTCATTCATAAACACAGTCAGCTAACCATGCTGTCTTATTCGTATGAAAATGCAAGAGCTAACATGCACACTTTTCGAAAGAAATGCAAAGCTTAGAGATTGGATCAGCATTAACTACAGCGATGATATATTATTTTAAGAACAACCAATCCAATGCACTGTTCCCGAAAACGAATACCTTTATAATGGATCTCCGACACCGGACTCTCGGGAAAAAAAGAAATCCTTGGATTTTTACTCATCCATTTAGACAAATTTTAATAACCTCAGACGCATCAAATAGACATTCAAAGCACGTCAAACCTTGCGTGACAGTTTGTCCTACGAGTAGGTCAGAGCTATGAGTCTGTGCATGGTATACCGCATATCACCTCAGATCACCGGACATCAGTAAATATCCCTGCACATCGCTAAATATCACCGCACATAACTAAATAGAGATAATAATGTGCCTAGTGCAACATTGGTGTTGGTATGTTCCTTTTGTGTGTACCATATGCTGTAAGAGAGAAACGGGGGGGGGGGGGGGGTGCTCCAGACTAGAGCTTGATCCAGGTCACCAAATCTGAGACTGAGAGTGGCGGTTCGCGATTCAGTCGGCTTCAAAGAATCGCGAGTTTTCCAGCGCCCCAGGAAAACTAACTGCCGGGGCCCCCCCCAATTGAGAGAGGGGGGGGGAGGGAAGGAGTTTTATAAATAAATAGCTTTTGGAAGGCATTTCTTGTTCTTTAGTCATTTACTGATGTAAGA
>NW_004797303.1:688732-690772 GCF_000002075.1 Aplysia californica
TTAAGGAGGCGGGCTTCCGACCATGCCTGTCAAGGTCAACGAAGATTGAAAGGAATCCGGTATCTCAGAAAAAAGACCGAGGTACTTGATAGAAATGTTCTCCCCACTCAGGAATTGAATTCGGGTATTCAGCGAGCGGAAGCGAAGCGTCTAACTGCTATACCACATAATAATAATATCTGTTCTCTTCTCTCTCTTCCTAAGTCTCTCTGTCTCTTTCTGTCTCTGTCTCTGTCTCTGTCTCTGTCTCTGTCTCTGTCTCTGTCTCTCTCTCTCTCTCTCTCTCTCTCTCTCTCTCTCTCTCTCTCTCTCTCTCTCCCCTGACATTAGTGGTGTTATCGTCAATTTCTTTGCTATTGCAAGTAAAGAGACATGAGTTAAGATTCATGAATGTTGACCTCCGGAACACAATTTGCCAATGCTTGATCTTTCTTCTGTCAAAATTGACGATTATTGTTTTTCTGTGTTCCCTAAAAAAATTATGTGGGTTTGTCAATCCTGTATTTTCCTACATGTTCCTGACATCTGTGTTTTCTTTAGTATAGCTTCTCCCTAACCCCCTCCAATCTGTGGGAGAGCCACTGGGAAAAGCAGAAAAACAAACTATATGTTACAAAACCCAAACTTGAACAGCGAAATCCTTCGGACCTCTCCAGAAGAGACGAAGTCATTTTTACTCGATTGCGCATCGGACACACGGCCCTGACCCACAAATACCTCTTACAGGGAGATGAGAAGCCGTTCTGTGTCGGATGCGACACAGATTTTACCATTAGACACATCTTAACCGATTGTCTAGACTTTGGAGAGATCCGAAGGAAATATTATAAATGCAAGAAATTGCAAGACATTTTTTCCGTCGTTGGTCCCAGCAAAATTTTGAATTTTATGAAGGCCATTGGCCTTTATGGCAAATTGTAAAGTGAAATCGTACTATTTAAAATTTGTATTGTTACTTATAAGAGTTGTTTTAAATCGCAAATATATTTACACTGAATTTTAATATTTTAGCATTTTAAAGTCTAATAGTTAACCAATCGTGCAGTGAACTTTTGCGAAAGTAAACAACGTGTGTTTCACGCGCTCATATGACCTTACGCAGTTGCGAGCGCCGTAAAACCCTATACTACTACTACTACTACTCCCTAACCCATTCAATCAAATGTAAGCCCTATGAAGATCTTCAAACTACAGCAGAGAAAAAGAATCGGGAATGGTAATGTTACAAAACAAGTCTGGTCTTGAAAATACAATTTTGCAAAGATCAGTGTTGGAGAGAAGAAAGGGGAACAGAACAAAACAAAATTAAAATGAAGAACAAACAGTGTTACTGAGTAGACTGGAAAGCCTTCAGTACTATAGTCTGATTCAAATAAGGTACTCAGGTGTCACTTCAAAGACTCTACTTAGGGTACAAGAAGTTTTTCCAATTCGGAAGGGAGTCAGTAATAATGGAGTCTAATTGCAATATCTGCCAGGTCGAGTTTTGGAAAAAAAGAGCCATTTTCCTAAGTCCGTTTTGGTCACCTGCACTTGTCCCAATGATAGTTCCACTTTCAAAACTCACAAAATCAGGCAATCCACCGAGAAAGCAAACCTGTCTAAATCTCTGTAGTCTAGGAGGAAAACAATCTTACGTTAAGTTTCTGTGGCCAATTAGAAAGCGTGCTATTTTGTTTGTTCCTCATATTACAAATGCAGCCAAGCCCGTTGGCCTCTTCAGCTTTTCGTTTCTCTCACTCAAGACGGCACAAGCAGATTCAAGTTTCGATTTTACAGCACAAAAAATGCCAAAAAATACCCTTTCATGTTTATGATGCCATTATCACACTCAACCACTGTGCTGTTTGTAGTGTTGGGTAGTCTGTTGAGTGGGTCCTGAGTTAAAACACCTTCACCTTTTCAAAAGCAGGGCTGATTTATACACTTCCAAAAGCTGCTGAGTTTCCGCTTCCCTCGAGCCTTCACACCTAAAACATTCCAAAGTGGTTCTTTCTTTTATTTTTGTGTGTGTGTTTTTGGGGGGGTTTTTTTGCAAAG
>NW_004797303.1:690872-694782 GCF_000002075.1 Aplysia californica
GTTGTTGTTGTTGCTGTTGTTGTTGCTGTTGTTGTTGTTGTTGTTGCTGTTGTTGTTGTTGTTGTTGTTGTTGCTGTTGTTGCTATTGTTGTTGTTGTTGCTGTTGTTGCTGTTGTTGCTATTGTTGTTGTTGTTGCTGTTGTTGCTGTTGTTGTTGCAGCTGCTATCGTCACTTCTACGACGTTATTGTCACTGTACATGGTTAGTCTGTATTGATTCTATTTCCCCCAAGCCCTCCCACTTCTGTGATCCCACTTCTGTGAGGTGAATGGAAAATCTCACAGCGCTTTCCTTGTGGGTCATTTTGTGATTTTCTTTTTCACAATCGGTGCAATGTTTCATATCACAGTTCTTGTTGAAGGATGTCGGTCTTCAACAACGGTTCATTGACAGAAGGAATGTAGTACACGTCATACGGCGAAGTGTCGCTTTGCGGAGTTGGCATTTACGTTGATAAAAACCACAAACAAACTTGTTATCATGTAGTAGACGATAACAGAGAGACAAATGAAACATAAAATAAAAAACGCTGGTTGTATCTCAATAAACGAGCATGTACTCATGCTGATATCTCAATAAACGAGCATGTACTCATGCTGATATCTCAATAAACGAGCATGTACTCATGCTGATATCTCAATAAACGAGCATGTACTCATGCACGATGTCACCCACAACAACAACAAACATGTGTCAGTTCTATAACTTACCTTACTATGTAGCAGAACATCCCGGCGATTGCATAAACTCCCGCCACTTTCGGTAATCCGGTTAGGAAGTCACCGAGCAAACAAACAAACTACACAACTCCGTGCAGACACAATAAACTCCTTGATGAGCACACAATGAAATCAATCAGCCGCAATGAGCACTTATCGAAGACACCGACCACTTGATCAAACGGCGAGTGATCAGCTGATATCAAAGACACCGATCACTTGATCAAGCGGCGAGTGATCAGCTGATATTGAAGACACCGACCACTAGACCAGGCGAGGAGCGAGGAGCCAGGCACAGACAAGATTCCCCGTCTGCCTCAATCAGCTGTTAGTTAGCGCCAGGCGCCGTACATCGCCAGTAGCGCCCCTTGTTCCCACCACACAGAGGTAGAATCTGGATCCAGTAGTCGTAGTAGCCGCCCTTGATCACACACACACACACACACACACACACACACACACACACACACACACACAGAGTTCACAGTCAAGTTGGGGATCTCGCAGCACGCGTGGGGGAGAGGCGGGTAGTGGTGGTCATTTCGCCGACAGACAGTCCAGGTTTGCGCGCGAACCCGTCACGCTACGTCTGCTGAGAGAGAGGGGGGAGAGAGAGGGAGAGATAAAGCGAGAGACAGGGAGAGAGAGAGGGAGAGAAAGAGGGGGCTGAGAGAGAAGGGGAGAGAGAGAGAGAGAGAGAGAGAGAGAGAGAGAGAGAGAGAGAGAGAGAGAGAGAGAGATATGCGGTATTTTATAGCTTCCCCATTTTTCACCCTCTGCAAACGACTCTAGTCTAAGCATCCCACGATTGGTCAACTGGGGAGGGGAGGGGAGGGGCAATGATTTTGCGTACTGTAGATCATTCTTTGCAATAGTATGTACAGTATGACCTATCGGAAACACGGTGGTCACTTTCGGGTCCCCAATGAGAAGCCTTTTTTACACATACACCAATCCTAGCACGTGTTCCAGGCGCGGTCAATGTCTGGTTCTAATCCATGGTTGTACCAGTAAGTAAGAGAAAATGTGCGGAAGGAAAGCAGGGGTTGTTTGAAAAAAAAAACGAACATGCATTTTCATGTTCTCTAACTGGCTTACCCTACAGCTAGCTCTGATTCAAATTTTTGATCTCATCTGTAGAGTACTCACTGAGCCAGTAAGCTAGTAGACCTTGCCAAATGTAGCTCTATAGTTACAGGAGCGTGTTGATGATAGAGAGAAAAAGAGGGGAAAGGGAAAGGGGGTTCTTGGTATATCTCTTCATCCGTCTGACTTCTGCTTTCTACCTTCTCCTCATACTCTACACCCCTCCTCTCTCTCTCTCTCTCTCTCTCTCTCTCTTTCTCTCTCTCTCTCTCTCTCTCTCTCTCTCTCTCTTTCTTTCTTCCTCTCTCTCTCCCCATTTTCTCTCTTTCTCTCTTTCTCTCTCTTTATCTGAATGTATTCGTCTGTTTTGTACATTTATATTCTGCTCTTTTCATGTTCATATAATATATATGTAGCGTTGAAGAAAAGTTAAATTTTACTGGATGTGTTTTACGACCCCGTTGACACAATTTAGATCATTTAGGAGGCGGGCTTCCCACTGTGTATGCCAGGGCCAACCTGGCCTTATGGTGATACATGTACTCGATAAAATTCTCTCCATTTGTGAATCGGACTCGGGTCTCCTGCATGAGACAGAGGGAGAGGACCGCCTGTCACACGACAGAAACCGGAATGCACTCTCCCCCCCCCTCAATCTCTCTCTCTCTCTCTCTCTCTCTCTCTCTCTCTCTCTCTCTCTCTCTCTCTCTCTCTCTTTGTGCGCACGTGCGTGTATGTGTGTATATGTGTATCTGTTGTCCCAACTCTGGTGCAATTCAAGCAAAAGTTCTCGACAGTTACTGTTGTATGATCGATATCACATTTGAAAGTAAGTGAGTTGAAACATGCAGATTACATCTCACATAATGTACAAAAATCTCATCGTCGAATGTCAACAATAGGATGGGATGCAATTTTCCCTGAAACAAAACTATCCTTGGACGGTATGTAGACTTTAAAAGGGCCTGCCCTTTTAAAATCTACATACCGTCCTACAAAGGAAGGGTGAACGACATAGTAGTAAATTTGTGCAAGGCCGAGAACATTGACGCCGTTCGGCCTTCTGAAGAGACCACGTCACAGACATCAGTACGTCGTAGTCGTCGCCGTCGGAGTGTTGAGCTCCACCTTTCATACTTTTAGTTTACAGAAAATTTGAGACACATTCTCCATTTGAAGGCATGTCATATTTAGGTACACAAAGGTATTTTATGTGAACACACCAGGGAACGGATCACAATGTGTCGATCGATTTTGAGGTGCCGTGCTAATAACAGGCCTTTTCATTCATGGAAAGAGTGGTTTGGCGATGAAGTCCACTTCTATCTGAACGGAGACGTGAACACAAGAAATCACATTTACTGGAGTTCAGAAGGAAAAAAACAGACAACGTCGTTTACCGAAACTTGCGCACACAGAATGCTACAGCGTGGGTTGAATCGAGTCAGTACAGATTAATTGGTCCGGGCTGGTTCATGGTTGAAGACGATGATGCTGTAACAGTGACAGCAGATCGTTGTCTGAAGATTTTGAATCTGTTGCGAAGATCACAGAGAAAATGTTGTGGGACATCAGGAGCGGAAACATCAGTTGTTGAAGCAAGAGGGAGCAGCTCTGCACACTGCGGCTGTGGTCATTGAGTGGAACCAGAATCACTTCGACAAAAGTTGCGGGATACGTTGTGTCAGAACTTGACGGTATTCCTACCTGAGCACATGGACTTCCAACATGGGACTACCTTAGAGACTTAAAGATTAGATGTGTGGTCAGACATTTTCCCTTCTTTGTAAACTGAGGCAAAACGTAAAACACCTTGCTCGACAAAATCTGCGTGAGCAGAGCCAGAAGGTAATAAATCACGTTTCAACGCCGAGCAAAGGAGACTTGCTCTCGTGACTGCCACCACGCAGAGCACATTCTTTGACAGCCCAGAACTTCTGTACGAATAGTGGGACTCTCTTCTATGACTGTGTAAAACTAAATCCACAAGTATAGTCCTCATTTTGCCAAATTAATTTACTGTGCTGTCTACGTCTTTTAAAATGTGAGCACTTGTTTGAATTCCGTCATAATTGGGATACGTTTTACTCTCTCTCTCTCTCTCT
>NW_004797303.1:694882-697978 GCF_000002075.1 Aplysia californica
AACAATCTTACGTTAAGTTTCTGTGGCCAATTAGAAAGCGTGCTATTTTGTTTGTTCCTCATATTACAAATGCAGCCAAGCCCGTTGGCCTCTTCAGCTTTTCGTTTCTCTCACTCAAGACGGCACAAGCAGATTCAAGTTTCGATTTTATTGCACAAAAAATGCCCAAAAATACCCTTTCATGTTTATGATGCCATTATCACACTCAACCACTGTGCTGTTTGTAGTGTTGGGTAGTCTGTTGAGTGGGTCCTGAGTTAAAACACCTTCACCTTTTCAAAAGCAGGGCTGATTTATACACTTCCAAAAGCTGCTAAGTTTCCGCTTCCCTCGAGCCTTCACACCTAAAACATTCCAAAGTGGTTCTTTCTTTTATTTTTGTGTGTGTGTTTTTGGGGTTTTTTTGCAAAGAGAAATGTGGATTCGTCTTTTGACACAGTACATCACTAGAGAACAGAGACGTACCCTGATTTTCTCTCGCAAACTTCACTTAATTTGAATTTTTCATTGGTGGGTTTATCCTTCAGATTTATAAACCTTGAATTGGGAACGGCCTTTGAAATACGCCATGGTTTCGTCAATACAAAGTCCTGTTATGCTTTTCACAAGTTAAAAAAAAACTTTTTCTTGTAGATTCTGGATAAATTAAATGCTCTATCTTTTATGTCATGAAAAAGCTCTACGTAGTCCACTTGTGCTATGTTGTTTGACCTATGAAACAAGAAGAGAGAACTGTCAAGAAACCTTTTCTTTGCGTGTACATCATTATTCAGCAGACAGATGAGTGCAAGCATGGGCTTCCAGGTCAGTGGTTGCCGAGTGTCAGTATCTTGAGTATACCCATTTGAAAGAAAATAGATAACAAAAGAGCATTCCACTTCTACAAGATTATCTGGTTTCTTGGTTTTGCAACGTAAACGACTTGCCAAGGTTTGAAGATCTTTGCAATTGATCCCTTTCCCACCTTGTCGTTTTGTTTCAGTTTTATAAAAGTTTATAAATGCCTCTGTAATGATCAGCCAGTAAATATCTGATGCAAACGGTTGTTTGGGTTGTGAGATTTTGATTCCATCGAATACAAGTACCAGTAAACTGAGAAGCGCGGGGAAAGTTGTTTGCGTTTCGAGCCCACATTATTTTATCTTCTAATCCCTCCACTTATTCTTATTCATTTTTTTGTCTTTCTATACTCTCCTTTACAGCTCTACAGCATATCCGTCGCCATATCGTAATTTCAACAACCGGTCCTATCGTCCATCATCTCATCATCAGTGTCTATGCATTCTAATCTCACGCATTCTCGATTCACTACTGGTTGCTTCTTAGGCAAAAATGTAACGGTTATGCTTTATAGTCAACCGGCATAGTATCCTCATCCTTTCAAAATCATCTTCATCATCGGTCCATTCTATGTAGATAGAATCTGTGACTCCTTTGAGAGTGAGTCTTCTCAGCGTCGGTCTAAGCGCCACAACTTTCAGCGTATCGTATGAAAAACGTCTCGGGAACACTCTGGAAAGTGACCTCAGAAATTCGCCGGTAAATCGAAAAGTGTTCAAGAAACAATTCCAAAATGGTATCTGAATACTTTTTGAAAGTTTTGAAAATGAAAAACGAAAAGGCAAACTTTTTGTAGCATGCACAAGTAGGGGAATCCAGGGTGGCGCGTCCCGTCGTGAAAGGTTGTGAAATAGCGCGCGCCAAAGAGGAGCGGTACGTTCCGAGGTAATATAAAAATAGCGTGCCAATGTGGTGCGGCGTGATGCGAAAAGGTTAAAAAGTACTTTAGACCACCAAGTTGATTAAAAATGATGTCTGTAATTTGCATCTCGTCCTCAGCTAAACTTTTGCTTATTGCTAGACGCTTCATCCATTTCAATAAGAACACTTTTTGTTGACCACGCACCCTGATCATACCTAACCCTCCCTTTTCTACAGACTTGCAAATGGCTGTTCTTTTAATCTTCTCCTTAGCCTTTCGGTTCGAGAACTTTGTCTGCCATAAAAATTTGAAAAACAGTGTGTCAATGTAGCTAGTGACCTCGTCAGGTAAAAACAGTGTGTCAATGTAGCTAGTGACCTCGTCAGGTAAAAACAGTGTGTCAATGTAGCTAGTGACCTCGTCAGGTAAAAACAGTGTGTCAATGTAGCTAGTGACCTCGTCAGGTAAAAACAGTGTGTCAATGTAGCTACGAAATTTGCGACAGCAAGAAAGTCTTACAGAGTATTACCTTTCCATAGAGTGAATGGTTTCTCTTTTGCCACATTTTCATGATATTTAGATCAATTGTTTCTAATCCAATTTAGATCAATTTTAGAAGCCTCCTCGACTGCACTTCCAATTTAGATCAATTTTGCCACCAGAAGCCATCCTCGACTGCACTAAAATAAATCCCTACCTATCCACATGTCCTTTGATTTCAGCTTATTGAGTCTCAGGCCCGAAATCCTAGAGAAGTTATCAATGTCCCTGAGGGCAACAACAAGATCATGTTGGTCTCTCAATAACAGCGTAGTATCATCTGCGAATTGAAGAATCTTACCCAGATGCACTGTCCTTTCACTTCTCTGTAATGACAGACCGTTTATATCTTTATTACTTCTTATTTTTATGGCCATCAATTCAACTACAAGGACAAAAAGAAGTGGACTGGCGCAGCACCCCTGTTTAACTCCACGCTCTGTGTTAAACCAGCCAGACAACCACCCCCCATTTTGCACACAGCACTCTGTGTTAGTGATAATGGTTTTAATCATATTTATAAACTGATCACCAAAATTGAACTTTCTCAAAGCAGCTAAAATTGATCTCTTTTCAATTGCAGGGCTGCCTAAATCTACCGATTTTTCCGGTAGATACCGATTTTGGGCCTGTTCTACCGACATACCGATAAGGTCTCAAAACTACCGGATTTGCGATGGGTTCCGAGAGAATAAACAGAAAAAAACCATTCTGCAGTGCTTCCATTCTTCTTTGTTTTTACGGAAATCCGTACATTCCGAAAGTTCCGTACTTGCCGCATCATCATTTCAACTCCACGCGTTGAGAGAGAGAGAGAGAGAGAGAGAGAGAGAGAGAGAGAGAGAGAGAGAGAG
>NW_004797303.1:698188-699300 GCF_000002075.1 Aplysia californica
ACACACACACACATACACACACACACACACACACACACACACACAAGCACATACATGCACACATACATGCATACATACACACACATAACCAATTAATGTATATACACACGCACGCACGCACTGTGTGTTGACGTTATCTCGGAATGTCACTAAATGATTACTCTGATTTGTACTGGTCAAGGGCAGGGACTAAAGATCAAAGAAGGTAGTCATGAGAACTTGTTTTTGAATGCTAACTTCAGATGAAGATGAACCAACAATAGCCTGATAAGTTCCATCAGAAAAATGTGCCAACGTTTTAAAAAATATTCAATTTATCGCGTTCAAGGCAATGGATTTTTTAACTTTGACGTTTTCCAATCTTTTTTTTTTTTGCGTTTTTCTCAAAAAGTACTTTTTCACTACGGTGACCGCGCGGGGGAAATCGTTTTTCTGAACCTATCAGAGCTACATGTTTGAAATTTGGCACACAGATGCTGTATAAAAAGTTCTGTGATCATAGGCTGGGATTTTGTGAAAAAGCGATTACTTTTGAAAATATTCCAGATTTTTTCAAACCATACTCGTTTTTTTCAATGCTGGTCCACTGATATATCAATATTTTTGTTGTTTTTAATGATGGGGAAAAAAACAAAGCCTATGATCACAGATAATTTGTTTGTTAATATGTGTGCAAAGTTTGAGGTTTGAATTTTAATATTTTCTGAGGAAAACGATTTCCCCCGCAACATGGCCAAAAATCCAAGATGGCCGCCATAGAAACCAACTTTTTCATAAAACTCGACAAATTCCGTCATGATTCTTCTAATTAGTCTATAATTAGCCTTTATCACCTTAAAAAATAGAAAAAAAGTCAAACCCCTAGAAAATTCCTCGTATCGTGTACATGACCCTTTAAGAGAAGTTATAGTATTACTACAGCCTTTAAATTTTTCCAAAGTAAGTAAAAATTTCGTGTTTTTCTCACCCTCCTCAATCCACTTTACCTTTGATCTTATTTGGGCCCCTCTAGTTCTACTAAGCTCTATTATTTCAACTTCGCTCCTTTTCTTCACGAGCTGCTGAAGAGCGGTTTTATCATGGGGATTCACTACTATAAGTCTGTTTAATCT
>NW_004797303.1:699400-700590 GCF_000002075.1 Aplysia californica
TACACTCGACCATTGTCTATCTGTGCCGTTCGGTCGGCAATAGTTTTTCACGTGCATATCGGCTGAAATATGTCTACTCACGATAGATAATCTTCCTCCTTCTTTTCACTCATTCTTTCTTTCTGTCTATCTTCTGTTTTTTGCTGCGGCTGGAAAATCTGTGCATTTAATTCATTTATCCAGAAAACAGAATTGTGAATATAGAAGGAAAATCGGTATCGAAGCAAAACATGGTAAAATCTGTCTTGGTATAGAGAATTGGTCAGTACCAAAAAAGGATTCTACGCAGGGGGACAGTGGGAATTTATTACCGGTACCCGGGAATCTGAAAAGAAAAAAAAAATCGCCGAGAAAATGCACAAAGTCATCGAAACCAAATCTGAAAAGTCTTCTGAGTTCATATTTTACTGGTCGCGTTTGTGATATTACGTTCGGCTTTCCCCAGTTCAAGAGTACGTTTCGCGCGAATGAGCGGCAGCGGAAGTGTAGGTGTAATACTGAGACTCCATTGGGAAAATCAAAATCTACTTTCGCTTTCGTGGCCGCTCAGAATTGTCCGATGATAGTTCGTTAACGTTAGATTTACAGTTAGCAAAAATTTGTAACCTGCAGTTTGAGCGTAAAAAACACAATGTAGCCATAAACATTAAATCAATATTCTCACTGATGTCACTATAATGAAAGGGAGAAAAAGAAAACACGCGTCCTAGATTGTCGGGCCCGCCATCGTGACCGGTCAATGAATCTGTGAGAGGTCGTGAGTACGGCATGAGCAAGGGACCGGCCGGTGGTTGTTGGGGAAAGCCTAATCAAAGTTCATTCAAAGTAGGAGTGTTGCAGGGCGTCGGAATTGAGGGGAGGTGTTTGATGCAATAAAGTCTACGGCTGCAGCAAAAGGCCGCGGTGCAAGAAACTGATGCTAAAATAAAAACGATAAGTGGAAGTGGCTTTGACATTTGACAATCGAGTGCGTAAATGAGGGAACATTAGAGCACAGGCTTGATGATTGTATCTTCAAGGTTGGTGTTCCCGGGTTTGTCAGTGATGACAAATTGAATAGTGGCAATGAGGAAATGCCATTTTCAACCCTCGGAAAGCTCTATGTTGGATGGCTATGCATCATGATGGCTTGTTGCTGATTAAATAGTGGTACTGTGATTTAGCATTTTGAAAAAAAAACAATACTTAGT
>NW_004797303.1:700690-703393 GCF_000002075.1 Aplysia californica
GTACCTTCAACAAAAAAGAATTCTCCTTTCCAGTTTAATTCCCATTCCTTCGCTGTTTTCTCTGTGATATACGTTTCTTGAAGACCAACTATATCAAATTTTGTACACTGACGGAAGATAGTTTTTCGCTTTAGTTTGTTATTAAGACCTCGACAAAATCGACGCTTCAAAATCCGATCACTTAGCATCATCGCCCTTGATCAATTTTAAAGTACAGCTTGCGTTTAGGGGCTGTTAACTCCTCTACAGATCATTGATAATACCTTTATAATAATCTTTGTTTAAGTTTGAGTTAGGGTAAAGAAGAGGATTTACTTCACAGCAGTTTGAGTAATAATAGTGAGGAGAGAGGTGAAGAAAGAGAGAGAGAGAGAGAGATAGAGAGAAAGAGACAGAGAAAGATAGAGAGTAATGGTGTGTGTATGTGTGTGAGAGAGAGAGAGAGTGTGTGTGTGTGTGTGTGTGTGTGTGTGTGTATGTGTGTGTGTGTGTGTGTGTGTGTGTGTTTTAAGAAATATGTGTGAGCTTGTGTACTAAATGTGAGTGAGAAGAAGGGGGAGGGAGGGGTGCTGTACGAAAGAAGAGGGAGAAGGAAAAAGATATGTGAGGTGACGAGAGAAGACAAGCAGGAGAGAAAACGATCAATGGAGGAAAGAATCCTTTGTACCAACGAAAAAACAACAACAACAAAACAAAATCCAACTCACAATCTAGACTCGTATGTCCATGAAACCGTGCCGGGTCGGAAACCTATTAAAAAAAAGCTTTAACCAACAAGCAACTCTAAGCGTATTCCTTTTTTTTTTTTCAAACCAATCTGTATTGTCTAAACTTCTTTCTTCGGTACTTTCTCCCATTTCAATGCCACCTTTCTCCCGAGACTCACTCCTCTCCCCACGCGGTCTTTTTTCGTTTGAATTCCCCCCAGAAGACGTTCTTCTTTTTGAAGCTGAGCGCCCCCTGGAAACACTACGTGCCCCCATGCTTTTTTCCAAGCACAATCGTTGTTTGTCTCAGCTTACCTCTGGTAGTCACAGACGGCGATCGGGATCGCGGTACGGAAACAACGTTGGTTGCCAGAGCGTTGTCCACCTCTCCGTCCCCTCCTCCGTTCCCCTCACGGACAGAGTGTTCACTCTCCCTTGTTTTCGCCGGTTCCTTGGATCCAGGTTGTTGCCTGTCCTTATAATAGATGGACGCATTGAAAACACCACCAACTTTTAATTAATGACAATGGCAGGGGAGAAGTAGGGGGAGAGATGTAAACAAAACGTCACCTAATGTCATGTCACTGTCTTCGCCTGATGTCTCGTCGGTGGGACTGAACAGAGGGACACTCACCTGGTGTTATTTATCTCTATTATTTAATCTATTATTTTATACTTGAACAATCAGTCAGCGAGGATTTTGTCGTCATACATCACATTTGTTTGTGTTTGCAACTTTCTGTGGGTTTGTTTTGTTTTGTTAATGTTTTTATACATCACATTTGTTTGTGTTTGCAACTTTCTGTGGGTTTGTTTTGTTTTGTTAATGTTTTTGCCTTGTATTGTGTACAGCATGGGTTCAGAGACCTATGTTGAGGCTGTTTTCGGAAAGGTTCTTTTTTCCGGGGGGGGGGGGGTTATCAGTAAATGGTGCTTGTTAATTCGTTGCCATGGTACTGAAAGCTGGACAGTGTTCTCCTCGATAACGGAAGCTCAACAGTTTTTTCTGTGACGCAAGGTTTTGTCTCTTTTCAGGCATTGTTTTGTTTGCCTCTTTTTTTTATAGTTTTTTGTCTGGTCAAATGGTCAAGCTGTAAGTTTGATGTGGATGTCTTCAGCTTGCCAGTTACAAAAACCTTGCTGATTTTATTAATTTTTGTTAAGGAGTCTCTAGGTGTGTTCATTGAGGAGTTTCGCTCACGTCTCTTTCTGCTCTGGGTAAATTATGTTTTCCTTTTTGCTGAGAAGGAATAGGTTTTTTGAGGAGTCTGTGATTGCTTCTCTTTCTCCTTTCTGCTCTCTGTACGTAATATTTTCCTTTTTTTGTGTGGCCATTGAAAAGAATAATTAGAACTCGTCTAATTTTTGTCCGGAAGGATTCAGCTTTTTGCCACAGAGTCCACCTGGTGGGAAATTTTCACTGCCTGGTTTGTGCCTGATAGCAATGTCTTTTGGGCACGTCCCGTTATTCTCCTATAAAATGCCCCTCTTCTGAAATTCGCCCTCAGGTGGTTTGTGGGTACCCTGCTTTTTTTGCTCCTTTTTTTTCCTATCAAAAATCTATTGTCTTTAGCTCTCCTCTTCCTCCTCCTTTGTGTTTGTTACTCTCTTGTAAAACCTCTAATCTTCTGCACTCATATATGACCTAATTGTGTTGCGAGTGCTGTAAAATGCTTAGAAAAGCAAAAAGCTTTTCTCACTTTTTTAAATGTCCTCTTCTGAAACTGGCCCATTTTCTCCTACCGCTATCTTTGGAGTTATCAAGACGGTGCTGTTTATTTATTTATTTATTTTTGTCTACACGCTACCAGTTTTACTATTGCACAATGTCCGTGTGGAATAACAAGGAAACTGGGCGCTTTTTCGGAAGTTCCCACCCCGCTTATTTGGACCTAGATCCAGATCTAGATTTAGATCAGAAAGCTATGTTTGATGCGCGGTGAGCGAGAGATATCAAACTCAAACCTAACGCCAAAACATAAAATTATAGTAAAGT
>NW_004797303.1:705716-709143 GCF_000002075.1 Aplysia californica
CCCCCCCCCCCCACCCGGAAATATATGGTGTCCCATAAAAATTTATCCCAGTCTGGGGGGGGGACACCCCAAAAAACCGGGGCCCTCCAGTAGAATTTTTTTTGGGAAAAAAATTTTCTGGGAAAAAAATTTCAAGGGGCAGGGTTTTAAAAAAACCCAAAAACAACAACAACACCGGAAACAAAAACAACGGGGGCAAAACAACAAACAAGAGAAAAAAAAAATTTATAACAAAAATAAAAAACAAAAAACCCACCCAAACCACATATTCTTCTCTCATTGTACAGAAAAAGAAAATTTTTTTTTTTTTAAATAACCCCCCTCCCCCCCCCCCCCACCGATCTCTCTCTCTCTCTCTCTCTCTCTCTCTCTCTCTCTCTCTCTCTCTCTCTGTCTATCTCTCTTTCATTCACTAATTTCATTCCCTCTCTCTTTTCACCCCCCCCCCCCCTGTCTGTTTTTCTGTCTCTGTATCTCTCTGTCTCTGTATCTCTCTGTCTCTTTCTCTCTCTGTCTCTCTGTCTCTCTGTCTCTCTGTCTCTCTCTCTCTCTCTCTCTCTCTCTCTCTCTCTCTCTCTCTCTCTCTCTCTCTCTCTCTCTCTCTCTCTCTCTCCCTGTTTGTCTTTTTCATTCACTCATTTCATTCATTTCTTTTTTCACCCCCCCCCCACCCCTTTCAAGCACACACACACACCTTGTTGTTTTTTCAAACTTCATGAACCCTCGTTCACTGATTTTTCGTTCACGGATTGAACTCACGTTAATGACATCGGTCAAACTCCACTTTGCCCGTCACTTGTGTCAGTGTCTTCGTTCTCTGCACTACAGCTAGCGTCTAGATCTACACTCTAGCTTTCGATACACTTCATCTTCAAGAATTAGCATCATGGCAACAGTAAGTAATTTTGTTGTGTACATTTCTGGACTATCTATATTAATTTGGTCGCTTTTAAGCACAAGGGGGCTATCCCGAAAAATGCTGTTTTGAGAAAATCGAAAGTAAGTTTTTGCCCCTTGTTCAGTTTCTTTAAAAGACAATGAGACTACTCTCTATAACCAAACAAACATACACACTAATGAAACCAAACTTCTCCTATAAGTAGGGCAAAGTCACAGAATTCTACACTTAGTGTAGAATTCGGTGGGCAAAGTCCACTTTTAGTGTCGGTCAAAATTTCTGGAAAACCCCCGAAATCTGGATTAGCCCGCTTGTCCTTAAAAGCGACCATCTAGACTTAGATCTAGATTATTATTTCTTGTGGCCAGTCAAACACAAGGAGCTGATACATGTATTGAAAGTAAACATTTACAATAATATGAAAAAAAAGTATTAGGTGTATTTTTGGTCTTACCAAACTGGACTTTTCTAGTCGTTCCCTTATTGTGGAGATAAAATTTAAATTGTTAAAGTGGCCAAAATGTTGATCTTGAGTTCCTTATTGTAGTCATGTATCCCTGCCTTAGTAAACTCAGCTTGCCTCAGTAATCCTCCCCGCCCCCCCCGTCCTCCCCCTCCTCTCTTGGTTGCATAAATCTAGAATCTAGACCTAATTGTTTTGCCTCTCAAGATTTATGGTTGAATTCCAGTACTAGAGTGTAAACATAGTAGGCCAATGACTTTCAGCTGATGTTAATGCACCGATCATTCCTTTCATCGAAAGGGGCCCCAGCTAGCCATAGAATATGTCTAACTCTGACGTTTTCCACATGTTTGAATCTCTCCCATGTACGTTCACTGAAATCTGTCTGTTCGTCCTTTTAGCATGATGATGATAATATTATGGCCGTGTGCAGTTGCGAGCTCCGACAAACTCTTGCTAAAACACGACTGATCCTAGATTTGTTGCGGTGAAACCTATTGGAACTTAAATGACCAAAATTGAGTAGATAGTGCCGTAAAACACCTACTCAATCAATCACTGAAATCTGCGGCAGCGATTGCCGATTAGGTGCTTCCTTGTCACAAGCAGAAGTCTCGATTCTGATTCCTGACAGGGAAGAATGTTTATCAAGTACCTCGAACTTTCTGCTGGGATGTTGTATCCCTAATTGAGTCGATAGTGCCGTAAAACATCTACTCAATCAATCAATCATGTTGTATCCGTCTCAGCCCAGGCTGGCCCGGGTATAAATTGTATCGACAGGGGTTTTTGAAACATCTGTATCTAAAAATAAAGAAAATGTAGACTACTTTCAGCACTAGCTATCTAATTGCAGTTTTTTTTAATCTTGCTGATCGGGGAGTGACAAGCTATTTCTTGCCTGCAGTTGCTGTGAGAAAAATGCTGAGCTCGATGAGACGTCAAGCTTGTGTGTGTTTCTGAGGGACACAGTTTCTGGGTCGAAATCTATCACCTGATTTTTTAAAAGGCACATCTTCAAATCATGATCCTTGCCATGTTTTTGTGGTTAAACAGTAGGCCTATTTATAGTTCAACTATTCTATTAGGCCTATTTATAGTTCAACTAGTCAATTAGGCCTATTTATAGTTCAACTATTCAGTTTAGATTGACTTACGGAACAGCGAGAAACTAAGAGTGGGAAACATAAATTTGACCCCCCCCCCCCCTTTTTCTGCCAATCCCCTCCCATCAGGATTCCAACACATACGCACAAATTGTTAAGCTGTTAAAAAAAGTTCGATTCAACCAAGCTTTCTCAAAGAGCTAATTAAACGGTGCATCTTTGAACAGGAACTAGAACCAAAGCCTACAAACATCTTTGTTCACATAAAAAAAACTACCATTTATTTTGCACGTGCATACGTATACTTACTAAGCTCCCAGTGACTGGTGGCCTTGTGGGTAGGTTACCGTACTCGTAATCGTGAGATTGCGGCCTCGGGGTTCGAGCCTCAGCTCGGTCCGACGTTGTGTCCTTGGGAAAGACACTTTACACGAACTTCCCACTTGGTTCAGTCCTATCGGAGACTGACGTTAAACAAGGTCCCGCCCCTGGAATAACCTAATAGTGTTGATAGGGGCGTTAAAGTCATACCATTTGATACCCAAGTGACTGATGAGCATGTGCATGCTTAAAGCTAGTAGATAAAGGGGAAAGTCCGTTACATACTGTCATATAAGTGAAAGGGGTGATGTATAGGTGCGGAGAGAGAGATAGAGAGACAGACAGAGAGAGAGAGAGAGAGAGAGAGAGAGAGTGAGAGACAGAGAGTGGGAGACAGAGAGTGAGAGACAGAGAGTGAAAGACAGAGAGTGTGAGAGTGAGAGACAGAGAGTGTGAGAGTGAGAGACAGAGAGTGAGAGAGTGAGAGTGAGAGCAAGAGAGGGAGGGGGGGGGGGAGGGATGTAATACATAGAAGTTTTAAGAATGAATCCATACACATTCATCCAAACAAAAAAGTCTGTAACATCCTTCTGCTTTAGAACTACCAGATTTGTGTTGATGGGGGGCTAAAAACATTTG
>NW_004797303.1:709900-719532 GCF_000002075.1 Aplysia californica
CAAACACAAGCACACGCTCACGCGCCCGCACATACACAAACACACACATGAACTCACACACACACATACACACACACACACACACACACATACACACACATACGCACACACATACGCACACACATACGCACACACATACGCACACACATACACACGCATACGCACACGCATACGCACACGCACACACATACGCGCACACACACATGCACACACACATACACACACATACACACACATGCACACACACGCATACACACGCATACACACACTCGCACACACTCGCACACACACGCACACACACGCACACACACGCACACACACATACACACACATACACACACACATACACACACATACACACACACATACACACACATACACACACATACACACACATACACACACATACACACACAAACACACACAAACACACACAAACACACACAAACACACACACGCACATGCATGCAAACACACATACACACACGCACACACATGCACACACACACACATATACACACATACACGCACATACACGCACATACACACACACACGCATTCACACATACAAATGCACACTCACACGCATGCACACACACACTGTTAATTAAGTACAAATAACACAGGCTTTAAACACTGAAAAGCCAGGGCACACACACACGCACGCATACGCACACGCGCACAGGCACATGCACACAGGCACATGCACACAGGCCATGTGGGCATCCGAGGAAAGGAGCAAGTGGACCTCCTTGCGAAAGAATCCTTGTCCCTTCTGTTGGGATCAACGACAAACACTCTCCCACTGACTGACTTTAGAAATAAAGTTTAAAAAACTGCATCTCCAGTCTGTAGGAGACACAATGGAAGAAACAGATAAACAAAACTTCACAACATTATGCTCACACTGGGTCCACGAAAACCTTGGGTCCTCTCCAGAAGAGACGAAGTAATTTTTACTCGATTAAACATCGGACACACGTCCCTGACACATAAATACCTCCTTCAGTGAGAAGAGAAACCGTTCTGGGTCGGATGCGACTCAGATTTCACCACTAGACACATTTTTACAGAATGTCCAGACTTTGGAGAGAAACGAAAGAAGGATTTTAAATGCAAAAAAAATTGCATCCCAACAGAATTCTCGATTTTATACAGACCGTTGGCCTTTACGGCACACTGTAAATAACGTTGTTTTAAATTTTGTTTGAATGTTCTTTTAAAAAAACTGGGATTTTTTACCCTGAATTTTTAGCCGTTTAATCTAAGTCATTGACTTAAACCTAGCCGCCCTTTGACCTGTTGTGAATACAAACCCAAACTAGGACCGCGAAATCCTTCGGACCTCTCCAGAAGAGACGAAGTCGTTTTTACTCGATTACGAATGGGACACATGCCCCTAACTCACGAATACCTCCTTCAGGGAGATGAGAAGCATTAGACACATTTTAACCTAATGTCTAGACTTCGGAGAGATCCGAAGGAAATACTTTAAATGTAAAAAATTGCAAGACATTTTTTCCGTCGTTGATCCCAACAAAATTTTGAATTTTATGAAGGCCATTGGCCTTTATGGGAAACTGTTGAGCAAATCGAATTATTAAAATTTTTATGTTATTTAGGAAAGTTGTTTTAAATTGAAAATATATATCAAAACCGAATTACAGCCGTACAGTGAACTGCGAATAAAACTAATCGCGCGCTCATATGAACTTATGCAGTTACGAGCGTCGTAAAACCCCATACTGAACTAACTGAAAGTTTCAAAGAGATCTTCATACTAAAAGTATTCTAAAATGTGAAGAAAACAACCTCGGGGGTATAAAATGACCCCAGGGCGTACGGGTAGGGTTAAGTGACCAAAGTACCGCGTAAAATAGCTACAGCAAAACGTCGTGAAACAAAAAGCCACCAGAAGATGCAGGGTTGTAAAGAGAGTTTCACTCACGCACCGTATGTTTTTCTTTTGCAGGTCGGCCTGAAGCTGGCCGAGACCAGCCCCCTATGCTTCCTGCAATGCCTGTGGGACAGGCGGATCAGGCGGATCCTGCAATGCCTGTGGGACAGGCGGGTCCTGCAATGCCGGTGTTGCAAGCGGATCCTATGCAAGTGGACTTACACCCTGACCGTCCTGAGCTTGCAATGCCGGTGTTGCAGGCTGATCAACCACTGGCAGCGAACAACGTAAGTTTTTGTTGTTGTTGTGGGATTTGTAAAGTTTTTTTGATTCTGTATTTATTCTTTTTTTTTGTGTGTTCTTTTTAAAATGTTTTTTCCCCTCTTTCTTGGTTTTCTTTTGTTTTAGAGGTAAACAGCGCCTACAACTGCGTTAAGGTCGTATTTTTAGAGTAAAGACCAAACATTGAGACCTCTGTTAGGATCAATGAAGGAGAACAAATTCTTCAAATCAGTGCGTAAAAAAGTAATTCCTTCAGGTCTCCCCAAAGCCTGGCAAATTCCAGGTCACCAGATGGGCATCGCATCTGACACAAAGTTAATGTTCCAATCTTCCCAATGGATCTTGGCAACCTGTTGTTTCCCATTTTTATTCAGATATCTACATGTATATATAAATTCCACTTTTTACTTCCAACATTGTATACCTGATATTCCGAATTTAATGGGATTTAATTTAGATTTTATAAAAGTTTTGAAATAGATTGTTCGAAATTAAGTGTTATTTAGAAAGTTGTTTTAAATTTAAATTTAAATCTAAAGCCTATTTACACTAGATTTTTAGCGTTTATAAATTTTTTAATAGAAATATTGACCAGTATCAAGCCGAGAAATGAACTGTTGAGAAAAAACCTTGTTTCGCACGCTCATATGACCTTAGGCAGGTGCAAGCCTTCCATTTTCTAACATAAAACTGTCATTCTCATTTCGCCTTTTTTGTAATAGAAGCTGATTAGTTAGGATCTGTTCTTAAATATTATTAGTGGGTGGTTGGTGGGTGCTCCGGTGTGGTTTGCTTCTTTCCAATCAAACATCTATCGTCCTTGTCTCCCCTTCTTTTATGTTTGTTACTCTCTTGTAACACCCCTAATCTTCTGGCGCTCATATGACCTTATGCAGTTGCGAGCGCCGTAAAACCTCTACTATAACTAACTAAAATGTTCTTTAAATCTGTTTTCAGCTTGGACAATGCCAGGAACTTACTCTAGTCAGCGGACGCCGTCGACTTTGCAAAAGGAGACGGCGTCTATCACAGCCTTACTGCAGGCAGCACAGTAAGACTTTCATATTCTCATTTGGCTTTATCAGCGAAATATAAATTTTAAATTGTTTGCTACATTTCTGATTGATTAGCATCGTGTGTGTATGTGCTTGTGTGTGTATATGCTTGTGTGTGTGTGTGTGTGTGTGTGTGTGTGTGTGTGTGTGTGTGGGAGGGAAGCGTGAGAAAGCGAGAGAGATAGTGAGAGAGTGAGAATGAGAGTGAGAGTGAGAGTGAGAATGAGAGTGAGAATGAGAGTGAGAATGAGAGTGAGAGTGAGAGTGAGAGTGAGAATGAGAGTGAGAATGAGAATGTCAGTGCCACTGACTGTAGTGTCTTTAGGCCATTCCTAAAGGGGGGATATTTCTAGTTCAAGCACAGTAGAATTGTCACGCTCATAACTGTGCCTGATCTACAACAGGGAACTGCTGCTTTTTCTTTCCTAATCCTTGCTATTGTTATTTTCCTCTACTTCTTTTGTATGTTTGTCACTCTTTTGAGACCTGCTACTTCCGGGGTGCCTTGATAGTTGAGGCAGACCTTGTGCTGTTGAAGCTAGAGAGGTGAGCAGAGTAAGTCTGATTCCATGTAAAGACTTCTCTGTTGACACCGAACCCTTGGCGCTCATATGACCTAATGCAGTTGCGAGCGCCGTAAATCCCTCTACTATTTAAAACATTTTTAAAATAATCTTCATTGGGTCGAGAGTGCCATAAAACGCCTACTCAATCAATCAAAACCTCTAATCGTCGGAATTTTTATGACTTTATTGTGAAGCAAGTGCCGTAAAACGCTTATGAAGTGGGTGGTTGGCGGGTACTTTGGTAGGTGTGGTTTGCTTCTTTTTTCCTATCGAACATCTATCGTCCTGATCTCCTCCTTTTTATGTTTTTTACTCTCCTGTAACATCTAATCTTCGGCACTTATATGACCTTATTGTGTTGCAAGTGCTGTAAAACTTACTAAAACTACAACTAAAAGCTCTTACGAAAAAAAGTACCTCGTAAAATAGTTACAGCAAAACGTGGTGAAGCAAAAAGCCACCAGAAGATGCAGGGTTGTGAAGAGAGTTTCACTCACGCACCGTGTGTTTTTCTTTTTCAGGGCGACAAGATGAGCTCCCTGCTCCTGGGAACGAGGTAGCGGCCCTGGAGGTCGTGGTCGGCCCTGCACCTCTTCCTGTTCTTCCTGTACCTGCTGCCTTACCTTTGCCTCTCGATCCTGTACCTGCTGCCTTACCTTTGCCTGTCGATCCTGTACCTGCTGTCTTACCTTTGCCTGTCGATCCTGCACCTATTGCAGGTGACTTTCCTGTCGATCCTGCACCTGGTGCAGGTGACCTTCCTATCGATCCTGCACCTGTTGCAGGTGATCTGCCTCTTCTTCCCTTTCCTCTGCCTGTCAATCCTGCTCCTGTTGCAGGTGATCTGCCTCTTCTTCCCTTTCCTCTGCCTGTCAATCCTGCACCTGTTGCAGGTGATCTGCCTCTTCTTCCCTTTCCTCTGCCTGTCAATCCTGCACCTGTTGCAGGTCATCTGCCTCTTCTTCCCTTTCCTCTGCCTGTCAATCATCTTCCTCTGCCTGTCCGTCATCTTCCTATTGCAGTAGACCACGCACCTCCAGGTGCCGACTACGCTCCCCCTGTCTGGCCAGGAAGAAATATACCAGGGATGTTTCCCGTGCTCATTGCGGCACCAGCTGCCTGGCATCCACACGCTCCACCACCTAATGGGGTAAGTTTTTTGTTTTGATGGAAATGGTTTGGATTTTTTTTTCTTTTTTTTTCTTTTTTTATATTGTTTTCATTCCCTCTTTTTTTGGTTTTCTTGTTTCTTTTAGAGGTAAGAGATTTACTGCTACTGCAACTGCATTAAGGTCACAGGAACGTGAGGGACTCCAACGTAGTTTACTGTATGGTTGAACTTGAGAATTCGTGGTCAAAATCCAATAGTAACAACAGACATTTTTATCGTTTTGTATAACAGTATTATCCGTATTTTTACATTAAAGATAAAAAATGGAGAATTCTGTTAGGACCAACGACGGAGAACAATTTCTTCGAATCAGTGCTTTTAAACTAGTTCCTTCAGGTCTGTCCAAAGTCTGGTAAATTCCAGGTGGTCAGATGGGCAGCGCATCTGACACAAGATTAATGTTCCAATCTTCCCCATGGCTCTTGGCAACCTGTTGTTTCCCGTTTTTATTCAGATAGGAAGTCCGCTTCTAAATGTAAAAACACATAATTTAAATAATAATGATAATGATAATGATAATGATAATGATAATGATAATGATAATAATAATAATAATAGTAATAATAATAATAATAATAATAATAATCATAATCATAATAGTATTCATAGTCATAGTAATAATAATAATGATAATGATAATAATAACAATAATAATAATAATAATTATTATTATTATTATTATTATTAATATAACTATAATAATAATAATAATAATAATAATAATTTTTCTTTTTCTTCTCCCACAGCCCTTCAACTTCTTTGTCATCAACCTGACAGCCAGGGACATGATGGACTTCCTCGGGCAGCAGCAGCAGGGACGGGGAGCGTTTGTGCCAGCACAAAGGAGATACTTTGCTGAAGCAGACAGGAGACTGCATCTCCCTCCTGTCCCTCCTCTCCCTCTCCCTCCTCCCCCTGCTCCTGCTGCTCCTCACGCCGGCGTTCAGTCTTAAACTTTTTTAAGTAATTATGATGGTGTGTGTGTGTGTGTGTGTGTGTGTGTTAAGTAATTATGATGGTGTGTGTGTGTGTGTGTGTGTGTGTGTATGTATTTGGTGTGTGTTACTAGTTACATGAAACGATTTATTTGGTGTGTGTTACTAGAGTTACGTGAAACGATGTAATTGTTACTTGTTACACGAAACGGTGAAGCTGTTATTACAGTTACTGTTACTAACTACAGTTATTGTTACTAGAGTTACGTGAAACGATGTAATTGTTACTTGTTACACGAAACGGTGAAGCGGTGAAGCTGTTATTACAGTTACTGTTACTAACTACAGTTATTGTTACTAGTTACATGAAACGCCGTAGAGCTGTTACTAGATATACATGAAACGCCGTGGCTGTTACTAAAACGCCGTAGTTGTTACTAGACTTACCGTTACTAGAGTTAAATGATGTTACTAGACTTACTGTTACTACAGTTACATGAAACGCCGTAGTTGTTAGTTACATGAAACGCCGTAGTTGTTACTAGAGTTACTGTTACTAGAGTTACATGAAACGCCGTGGCTGTAACTGTTACTAGAATTACTGTTACTGGAGTTACATGAAATGCCGTAGCTAGCAAGGTTTAGAGCAAGGGTGTAGAGGTTCTATGTATGGGACTCTATGTACTCTTGGCTCTCTTCATTTGTCGGCCCATAGATCGCAGCTGCAGAGAAACTTGTGCGGTGTCGCAGTCAGACACGCGAGAGATGTGAGTTATAATCTGTAGTGGTGCAAGGAGAGGTTTTGTGGGGGAACTCCACGTCGTCTTTCGGATCAGATGTTGGTTGTGGGTGGTTGGCGGGTGCTCTGGTGTGGTTTGCTTTTCTATCAAACATATATCGTCCTTTTTTACCCCTTTCTTTTTTTTTTTTTTTTTTTTTACTCTTGTAACACCTCGATTCTTCTGACGCTCATTTGGCCTTATGCAGTTGCGAGCGCCGTCAAACCTCTACTAAAACAAACAAGACGTCATCGATTTCTTTTATGTAGGCACGTTGTGCTGGGTGGTGTGTTGGTAATCGCATGAGATGTCCGAACCAATTGATTCTTTGGTGTTGTATGTGATGCATGACATCATTTGCGCCCACCATTTCTCTGATGACTGTTTTTCTAATTTTGTCTCGCCTGGTCTTCTTTACTGCTTTTCTTTGTAAATTCTGTTTTCTTCCCCTGCAACTACTTTTGTGTAGCAACATGCACGCTATGAAGTGTGGGAATTCGCCTTTCTGATTTCTGTAAGTTTATTCAGTGTTTAAGGCCATGGGCCCTCATCACATCACATAAAACACTCATTTGATAAAAGTTTCCATAATGAATAAGTACAGGTTGTGCACATATCTCTTATCATGGGTCAAACATTGCTTATTTCTGTCACTAGGCCGAGTCAGGCTGGGAGGGATCAACAATTTCCTTTGAAGGACAAAGTGTGAACAAAAGAAAATAAGTGAAATTCATCTTCAGTTTCATGAGAGTTACACCTCTCACATAAGGGAGAATTCGTTAATTTCCACTGGTAGAGATTATTTAATGGAAGGCTATGGTTTTTTAAAACAAAGCTATGACTCTTCTGCTCCAATACCGTGGGAGGATGGTGATATATCCAGCTGTTTCTGATGTCTGTATAACGCTTTGAAATGGGCTGCGAAGTTTCTATTGGCCTAGAAGTTAAGGTATTGGCATCTCATTCAAAGGTCCCGGATTCGAATCCGGGTAGCAACCGAAAAACTGTTCTTCTCTAAATTGTCTCCTTTCACTTCCTTTCCAGCTTTCTAGCAATGTTCTGTTGTCTGCTTTCGTCTCCTCTTTCTGTCCCCACTCCCTCATCTCCTTTGTCCCCCCCCCCCCTCCTCTGGGCTCCTGATTCTTTCTACAGCCTTTCTACTGCTACTCCTTGGCTTCTTCTTACTGCTGTCTTTCAGCAACACCCCTGATCTTCTTGTAGGAAAGATCTACACCTAGCCTTCTCGGACAAGGGCAAAAAATCTCGGAGGGCCCGTGTACAAGTTGCGCACGTTAAAGATCCCTTGGTGGTCTAACATCGATAAGAGTAGGCTTCGGCCGCCACCTGGGCAAAATTCAAAATTTCCTACCAACTGAAAAAGTTTAATGTGTCTCGTTCGCTCATGTGACCTTATGCAGCTGCGAGCGCCGTAAAACACTTACAAAAACAAACAAAATCTAATCTTCGGCACTTATATGACCTTATTGTATTGCAAGTGCCATAACTCTTACTCCGCTCTACTGCCCCAAAGTCTCCCCGCCCCTCCCAGGAAATTCAACATCTCTCTGTGCTGGAGTCTGTGGACATCTCTGTCTGTGGACATCTCTGTCTGTCGACATCTGTCTGTGGACATCTCTGTCTGTGGACATCTCTGTCTGTGGACATCTCTGTCTGTGACGTTGATGACAAAGTAGCTGAAGACGTGTGGGAGAAAATATTATATATCTACACCAATTTTTTTCTATTTTAACGTTTAAGATCAAATAACCCGTACACAGCCGTGCAGTGAACTACGTATAAAAAAACTAACTTGTGTTTCGGCGCTCATTTGACCTTATGCAGTTGCGAGCGCCGTAAAACCCCATACTAAACTAAAAAAAACTTTTAAAAACTAACTCTTTCTAGGGGGCTCTCGGGGCCTAGAGGTTAGGGTGTTTGCCTCCCATTCAAAGGTCCCGGGTTCGAATCTGGGTAGCGACCGAAAACTTTTCTTCTCTAAAATTGTCTCCTTTCACTTCCTTTCCTGCTTTCTAGCAATGTTCTGTCATCTGCTTTCGTCTCTTCTTTCTGCCTCAACTCCCTTATCTCCTGGGCTCCCTCCTCTTTCTGCAGACTCTTTCTGCAGCCTTTCTACTGCTACTCCTTGGCTTCTTCTTACTGCTGTCTTTCAGCCACACCCCTGATCTTCTGGTAGGAAAGATCTACACCTAGCCTTCTCGGACAAGGGCAAAAAATCTCGGAGGGCCCGTGTGCAAGTTGCACGTTAAAGATCCCTTGGTGGTCTAAAATTGATAAGAGTAGGCTTCGGCCGTCACCCGTGCAAAATTCAAAATGTCCTACCAACTGAATATTTTTAATATGCCCCGCGCGCTCATCTGACCTTATGCAGTTGCGAGCGCCGTAAAACGTACCAACCCCCCCCCCTCCCCCCTCAGCTTCTCCTACGCTGTGTCTTCCTTCATCACTCACTCCACAAGCACCTCAAAGAACTGACGTTCAGGAACACACCGTTATGATCCCTACCATATTCTGGCATGATACCAACTCAGCTAAAGATGCTCAAAAGAAAGCCCCAAGGGGAGAAAGATGCAAAATGGGTGGGTGGGTGGAAAGGAAAACAAGCAGGAGTTTTCAAACATAGGTTAACTAGGCACTTCAGTGAAGTTTTCAAACTTCTCCAAGGGCACTGAAATTAGGAGTATAGGATAGAGCGTGGCTTTCTGTTTCAGAGACTTTTTTTAATGTTTGTGCTATCTTTGTTAGTCCAGAATCAGCGGCCATTTTTGTGAATCAGTTTTCCGCCCTGGATTCTGCCAAATTTTTGTACTTCATTTTGTGCCACCAAATTTCCAAATCAAATCTTTGTTTCAAAAGCCGTCCTAAAAATCCCTTAACCTCCTATCCCGTACCGCCCCTGGGGGCCATTTTTGTAGGCCCCTGGGTTGTA
>NW_004797303.1:719632-721827 GCF_000002075.1 Aplysia californica
CTGGGGTATTCTTCACATTTTGCAATACTTCTAGAACAAAGATTTCTTTGAAACGTTTAGTATTTCTCAAAAAGTCGTTTTGACAGACTGCTATGCGAAGCGAACGGATCGGATTGAGTAAATTTCCTCTTTGGAAAGTGGTGGCACAGAGTTCCCCACGTCGTATGAATGCGATACTAAACACGACGTACGGATAAGGTTAATAATAGTTGTATCGTAACTACTGAGGTATCATTTTTTTTAAAAGTTTATGTAGAATCAATAAATAAGCAACAAACATTCAGAGTAAAATTCTAATTAGCGTTTAATTACGTCATAAGCGTGACGTAGGGAGCCCGATGGGTATGATCCAAAATAAAAAGGGGCTGTTCAAATATAATCTTACACAATTTATGACCATTGATTATTTGGAATGTACTTGCCATATTTTTTTAACTACCCTTGTTGATAAACCATTCTTTGTTCTACCAGAAAATGTTCCAATGGTTATCTTAGAAGTGATACCTTGACAAGACGTCTTTCCCTTTTACCAACCAAATCCGCGAAGACCTCGCTGAACCCTTCCACTCGCTCTGTTCATTGTTGGAAATGTACAAGACAGGGAAATACGTTGAACATCACTCGGAGATTTTGGAACTTCAGTTTGAAAGGTCAATACATTTTGGTATGTTTTATAATCACTGACTTTAAATTGTACTCAATTCCATTCGAAATTCTAAAGAAAGCGAGAATATTTAGAGCCAAGCATTTCCTTTTTAACTGAGCCCCCCATCCACTTTTTCCTGCCCACAGCCTTTGGGGTTGTTCAAATAATATAATCTAACACCTTTTTGGGGGGGAATTTTTGCCCCCTCTCCCCTCCCCATTTTTTTCACAATGTTTTTACATTTGCCTCTCAACGCTGCCCCCCCCCCCCCCCCCCCAATCCCCATCCCACAATATTACATTGTTTGCTTATAATAATACATGTCATATGATTTATATCGTGCAAATCTGTGTTACAATCATTGTTCTATGTACTTTACATAATATTTATGAAAAACATGCATACACACATGTATTGCACTTAATAATATATGTGAGGCAGCGTAGTGGAATCAGGCTCTCGTCAATTTTTGGGCAAGTAGAGTTATTGGTATCATCGTAAAGCTTGTTCAATTGTCTTTATTTGGATAAAAAAATATCCATTTATCTTGAATACAAGTCGAGATATTTGCGAATGAAGGAGGTGGGGGTCACCTGTTTTCAGAGGTAAAATTAGTGAGAAAATGGCTGCCAAAACTACTTATTTCCTTAGCTTTAGAGTTCGTGGTAACTGGAAATTTTCATATGCCTTTAATCAACGTTTTTAAGAAAATTCCATACAGAAATGAGTACTTTAATGGGCATGAAAGGTGCTGTGTCCACACAAAAAAAAATTGATGAAAATTCACAAACCTGTGGAAAAATGCAAGTCTCTTCACTTTGATTATTTTGACGACTGCCTGATTCCACCACGCTGCCTCACATATATGCAGTTCTATATTCAATTAAATAAATTAAAGTACAACAAAAAAAAGTAAATCATTCAAGCAAAATATTGTATACACTCTTTCTTACTAATAAGGGGAAAAAAGAGGTCAATGTCAAAAGCACCTTGATTACAAATAACACAAATTACAGTGGAATTCTGATAAAGTCAACACCTCGGGACCGAAAAAAAGTTGAAATTGGAAATTGATGATAACAGCTAGAAAATGACAAAGTACCTGGTAACAAGATGTTTGCTCAATTTTAGCGAGTATAATTCTGAAGTTGTCATCAAAACACGAGATAATGAGTGAACAAAGCAATTGGAGGTGTGTACACCACTAGCTCAGGCCCTAAATGTCTCTTCTTAAATGAATGCATCTTGGGATCTAGCCCCAAATTATTGACTTTACGCCAGGGTAACACTCAAGCGGTTGACTGTATCAGACACAATTATTAAAACAAAGAAGGTAAGAAACGGGACCACGGTGAGGTGTTGACTGTAAGCAAGAGTTGACTGTAAGCTAGTTGACTTTATCGGGATTCCGCTGTGCCTCTTCAATGCTGCCATACCTGGAAAATACTTTCCCCATCCCTTGTAGCCTGTGCACTCTTTGGCCTATGAAGCCTTTCTTACACTTTTCTTACAGGAGCCAAAAACATAATCTTACACCTGGAAAAGGGGC
>NW_004797303.1:722996-728693 GCF_000002075.1 Aplysia californica
CTTATTTTATGATTTTTTTTTTTTTTCTGAAAGCTTGTTAATTGTATATCAACATTGGTTTTCATAGTCCTTTAGCAGCGAAAATGTCCCCAAAAGGTTATGTTTCTATTTGAACAGCTCCAAGGGCTGTGGGCAGGAAAAAGTGGAAGATGGGGGGGGGGGGCTCGGTGAAAAGGAAATGCTTGGCTCTAAATAGTCACGGTTTTTTAAGAATTTCGAATGAAATTGGGTACAATTTAAAGTCAGTGGTTATAAAACATACCAAAATGTATTAACCTTTCAAACTGAAGTTCCAAAATGTCTGGACGATGTACAATGTATTTCCCTGTCTTGTACATTTCCAACAATGAACAGAGGGAGCCAAGGTAACACTTCCAAGATAACCATTGAAACGTTTTCTGGTAGAACGAAAGAATGGTTTATCAACAAGGGTAGTAAAAAAAATATGGCGAGTACATTTCAAATAATCAATGGTTATAAATTGTGTAGGATTTTATTTGAACAGCCCCTTTCTATTTTGGATAATACGCATCGGGTTCCCTACGTCACGCTTATGACGTAAGTAAATGCTAATTAGAATTTTACTATGAATGTTTGTTGCTTATTTATTGATTCTACATAAACTTTTTTTAAAAATGATACCTCAGTAGTTACGATACAACTATTATTAACCTTATCCGTACGTCGTGTTTAGTATCGCATTCATACGACGTGGGGAACTCTGTGCCACCACTTTCCAAAGAGGAAATTGAGGGGAGATGTAAAGGAAACGAAACTGGAGGAGAGGGGAGGATAGACCGATGAATGTTCCAAGTGCATCAAAACTCTTAACTTACTTATTACTTCGTCTTAGATGACCGTTGGGAACTCTTAACTTACTTATTACTTAGTCTTAGATGACCGTTGGGAACTCTTAACTTACTTATTACTTCGTCTTAGGTGACTGTTGGGGCACTAAGGATGATCGGGCAACCACTTGTCTCCATTTTACTCTATTTTCAGCCTTTTGAAGGGCTTCCCCAAACTTTCAACCTGTCCTTTCCGGGATGTTTTCCTATCTTTTTCCGGTCAACAAGGGATCTTCCAATCTTTTCTTGTCTGCCTCTCCTTTTCCCTCCTTGTACACTGCCTTGTAGTATTGATAGGGGCGTTAAACCTATACCATTGCACCAGTTTTTTCACCATGCCGTAATACTACTAATACTACTTATACTACTAATATTACTAATATTACTACTAATACTACTTATACTACTTATATTACTACTAATATTATTACTAATACTACTAATATTACTACTAATACTACTTATACTACTAATATTACTACTAATACTATTACTACTAATATTACTACTAATATTACTACTAATATTACTAATACCACTATTAATACCACTACTAATACCACTACTAATACCACTACTAATACCACTACTAATACCACTACTAATACCACTACTAATACTACTACTAATACTACTACTAATACTACTACTAATACTACTACTAATACTACTACTAATAATAAATACCATTCATACTGCGAGTTTCCATTTTCTAAAAAAAACCTCAATGCGTATTACACCCAAAAAGACATCACATCTAAAAAATTAAACGACATGCGTGTACGTAAAACAAAGTATTATTCATACAATATCTATGTATATGTGTAAATATTTCTGAGAAAAACAGTCTCGCTGTGAGGTTGGAAATGTACTCACTAAAAATATACAACGCAATAAAAACTCACGAACGGTCACAATAAAATTGAAACGTGAGTAGCTAGAAACTTTAATTAAGTCATTCGTTTTCTACAGATCGAAAAACGTTTCTCCTCTCTCTCTCTCTCTCTCTCTCTCTCTCTCTCTCTCTCTCTCTCTCTCTCCCTCTCTCTCTCTCTCTCCCTCTCTCTCTCTCCCTCTCTCTCTCCCTCTCTCTCGCTCTCGCCCTCTCTCTCGCTCTCTCTCTTTCTCTTTCTCTTTCTCTTTCTCTTTCTTTCTCTTTCTCTTTCTCTCTCTCTCTCTCTCTCTCTCTCTCTCAAGGCACTTTACACGAACTTCCCACTTGGCTGGGTCCTATCAGAGACGGACGTTAAATAGGTCCCGGGGCTCCGTGGCCTAGAGGTTAAGGTGTTGGCTTCTCATTCAAAGGTCCCGGGTTCGAATCCGGGTAGCGACCGAAAAATTTTGTTCTCTAAAATTGTCTCTTTCACCTCCTTTCCTGCTCTCTAGCAATGTTCTGTTGTTTGCTTTCGTTTCCCCTTTCTGCCCCCACCCCCTCACCTCCTTTGCCCCCTCCTCTGGGCTCCTTACTCTTTCTGCAGCCTTTCTACTGCTACTCCTTGGCTCCTCCTAACTGCTGTCTTTCTGCCACACCCTGATCTTCTGGTAGGAAAGATCTATGCCTAGCCTTCTCGGACAAGGGCGAAATATCTCGGAGGGCCCGTGTGCAAGTTGCGCACGTTAAAGATCCCTTGGTGGCCTAAAATCGATAAGAGTAGGCTTCGGCCGCCACCCGGGCAAAATTCAAAATTTCCTACCAACTGAAAATAGTAGGTGTGTCCCGCGCGTTCATATGACCTTACGCAGTTGCAAGCACCGTAAAAACACTTACCAAAACAAAAAACAAACAAAAACTAGGTCCCGCCTCTGAAATAACCTAATAGTGTTGATAGGGGCGTTAAACTCATACCATTTCACCATTTATTTCTCTCTCTCTCTCTCTCTCTCTCTCTCTCTCTCTCTCTCTCTCTCTCTCTCTCTCTTTCGGGGGGTGGGGTGCAAGTTTAAGTTTTGTCCTAGGTATGTTGCGTCTGTGATAGATATGTTGTGATGTTCCAGCACCTTTTTAACCCCATCCAGCCAGGTATTTCTTGGTCTTCCTCTTGATTTAAAGCCGGATTCTCGAGTGTTATAAGCTCTATCCTCTAGTTATTTCTGGGGCATTCTGATTAGATGTCCAAACCATTTGACTCTTTGACGCTTTATGAATTTGATTATTGGTGGTATTCCAGTGTGTAGACGTATGGTTTCGTCTCTTATGCGGTCTCTTCTGGTGACGTTGATGGTTTTGCAGAGACACCTCATTTCACATGCATTGATTTTTCTTTTTTTGTGTCTTGTTTAGAGACTGTTTGGCACTGGTATGTTAATGTTGGTATGAAGATGCTATTGATGAACTGGGATTTCATTTCGTTTGGGATGTTCTTGCGACTTAGCATGGGTGCTAGCTGGCAGATCACTGCATTTGCCTTCATAGTTCTTGTTTCTATTTCTTTGTCCATACGCGCATCTTGGTTGAAAATGCTTCCCAAAATATTCAAATTTCTCTACTTGTTGGAGCTGTATTCAATCAATAAGTACGTTCAGTTTCCCTGGGTTTCTGCTGACCTTCATAACTTCTGTTTTTGAGATGGAGATTTTCATGTTCAGGTGTTTACATTCCTCATTTAGTTTTGCTGTGTGTTTTTGTAATTCCTCTTCGTCTGTATTTAATATACTCTAGTCCTCAGCAAATAGAAGCTCTTTCAGTTCAGTGATGTTGTCATTTGCTTCTTTCGTGATCTTATCCTTGTAAGTGATGAAGAGAATCGGAGAGAGAACACACCTTTGTCTCACCCCAGACCGTATGTAGTTGTGAGCGCCGTAAAACCCCATACTAAACTTTAAAAAAACTTTTACAAAACCCAGACCTGATGGGGAACCTGATAGTCATTCTGTTGATCTTACAGCACACAGACTGTTTTTGTAAAGTGCCATGTTCTCCAGCAATTGTCTTCTTACAGCATATTCCTCTAAGACTTCCCAAAGTTGACATCTATCTACCAGGTCGAACGTCTTTGTCATGTGCAATGGCAGTCTCACACAACTGTCTTAATGTAAAAATAGCGCCAGTACAGCCCCTGCTTTTTCTGAAGCCAAACTGAGATTCACAGAGTTGACTCTCTACAATTGGTCTCATTCTCATTTCCAGTATTTTGGCAAACATTTTGCCCGCATGGCTGAGAAGGGATATTCCTAATAGTGTTGATAGGGGCGTTAAATCTATACCAAAGTGGCGTCGGTGGCCTAGTGATTAGGCTACTTGACCCGTAATCGTGAAAATGCGGGCTCGGGAGGTTCGAGCCTCAGCTCGGTCCGACGTAGTGTCCTTTGAAAAGTACTTTACACGGATTTCCCATTTGGCTCAGTCCTCTCGGAGATGGACGTTAAACTCGGAGGTCCTGCCTTTTAAATAAGCTACTAGTATTGATAGGGGTGTTAAACCTATACCATTTCATTGTGAAGAGAGCAATGAACGTGAGGGAGGGGGATTGGTGTTGTAGAGAGCAGGCCAATATTGTATGGATATTGTAATAATGACTGTTTGTTCATCAGGAACTGATGACAGCCTTGTAAGAAAAGTTGTAAACCTTGCTAGCTGCGGCTTTGTGTAGTTGTAAACCTTGCTAGCTACGGCTTTGTGTAGTTGTAAACCTTGCTAGCTACGGCTTTGTGTAGTTGAAAACCTTGCTAGCTACGGCTTTGTGTATTTCTAAACCTTGCTAGCTACGGCTTTGTGTATTTCTAAACCTTGCTTGCTACGGCTTTGTGTATTTCTAAACCTTGCTAGCTACGGCTTTGTGTAGTTGTAAACCTTGCTAGTTACGGCTTTGTGTATTTCTAAACCTTGCTAGTTACGGCTTTGTGTATTTCTAAACCTTGCTAGCTACGGCTTTGTGTATTTCTAAACCTTGCTTGCTACGGCTTTGTGTATTTCTAAACCTTGCTAGCTACGGCTTTGTGTAGTTGTAAACCTTGCTAGTTACGGCTTTGTGTATTTCTAAACCTTGCTAGTTACGGCTTTGTGTATTTCTAAACCTTGCTAGCTACGGCTTTGTGTGTTATTCTAGCAAATGAAGAGAGCAAGAGGAGAACATGTATTGAGAGTGTTATATATAATGGCAATGTTAATGATAATGATATCGTTAATGACTACGTTAATGATAATGATATTGTTAATGACAATGTTAATGATAATGATATTGTTGACTCAATGAAGAAGCCAATCCTGCTCACTCCATCCTGAAGCCTCCATTTTCACTGCGGAGGCCACTGCCATTGACATGGCACTGGACTCTGTAGAAAATTCTCCTAACAAATCTTTCCTTATCCTTTCTGACTCTCTGTCTTGCATCACCTCACTCACAAACTACACACTCTTACACCCAAAAATAGTTAGGCTACAACAGAAAATCCATACACTATCCGAAACAGGAAAAAACATCATGTTCGCATGGATCCCAAGCCATGTGGGCATCCGAGGAAACGAGCAGGTAGACGACCTGGCGAAGAAAGCCTCATCCCTTCTGCTGGGATCAACGACAAACACTCTCCCACAGACTGACTTTAGAAATAAAGTCAAAAAGTACACCTCCAGTCTGTGGGAGAGCCACTGGGAAAACCAGAAAAATAATAAATTATACGAAATTAAACCCAGACTAGAACAGCGAAATCCTTCGGATCTCTCCAGAAGAGACGAAGTCATTTTTACTCGATTGCGCATCGGACACACGGCCCTGACTCACAAATACCTCCTGCAGGGAGAGGAGAAGCCGTTCTGTGTCGGATGCGACACAGATTTTACCATTAGACACATTTTAACAGAATGTCTAGACTTTGGAGAGATCCGAAGGAAATATTATAAATGCAAGAA
>NW_004797303.1:728793-733111 GCF_000002075.1 Aplysia californica
GGGGCGTTAAATCTATACCAAAGTGGCGTCGGTGGCCTAGTGATTAGGCTACTTGACCCGTAATCGTGAAAATGCGGGCTCGGGAGGTTCGAGCCTCAGCTCGGTCCGACGTAGTGTCCTTTGAAAAGTACTTTACACGGATTTCCCATTTGGCTCCGTCCTCTCGGAGATGGACGTTAAACTCGGAGGTCCTGCCTTTTAAATAAGCTACTAGTATTGATAGGGGCGTTAAACCTATACCATTTCATTGTGAAGAGAGCAATGAACGTGAGACAAGAGGAGGGGGATTGGTGTTGTAGAGAGCAGGCCCATATTGTACAAATATTGTAATAATGACTGTTTGTTCATCAGGAACTGATGACAGCCTTGTAAGAAAAGTTGTAAACCTTGCTAGCTGCGGCTTTGTGTAGTTGTAAACCTTGCTAGCTACGGCTTTGTGTAGTTGTAAACCTTGCTAGCTACGGCTTTGTGTAGTTGAAAACCTTGCTAGCTACGGCTTTGTGTATTTCTAAACCTTGCTAGCTACGGCTTTGTGTATTTCTAAACCTTGCTAGTTACGGCTTTGTGTATTTCTAAACCTTGCTAGCTACGGCTGTGTGTTACTCTAGCAAATGAAGAGAGCAAGAGGAGAACATGTATTGAGAGTGTTATATATAATGGCAATGATAATGATATTGTTAATGACTACGTTTATGATAATGATATTGTTAATGACAATGTTAATGATAATGATATTGTTGACTCAATGAAGAAGCCAATCCTGCTCATTCGAATGATTGGAAAAGCTTAACTTCGATGTATCTATACAAATTGTCCAATTGTTTTCTTGTTTCTGAACATGAATGGCAGGCAACAACATTTATATCAATATGAAATGTCCAATGTTGTGTTTCTTGTTTGTGTTTGTGGGCTTGAAATGTGCCACAACACTGACTTTGCTCTGTTTTCGATCGGAGAAATGTGTCTGAAGCGTCTATAAAGAGTTAATAATACCCCCGGGGCAGTGCCACTTACTGAAGTGTCTTTAGGACATTCCCAAAGTGGGACATTTCTCGTTCATGTACTTTAGAATTGTAAATGGGCTGATTCATCAATGTCAAGCTCTTGACTGTACCTGATCTACAACAGGGAACTGCTGCTTATTCTTTCCTAGTCTTTACCATCATCATTTTTCCTCTACTTTTGTTTGTCACACTCTTGTGACCCACTATTTCCTGGGTGCCTGGATAGTCGAAGCAGACTTTGTGCTGTTGTAGCTAAAGAGGTGAGCAGAGTAAATTTGATTCTCTGTAAGGACTTATCTGTTGACATCCAACCCTTGGCGCTCATATGACCTTATGCAGTTGCGAGCGCCGTAAAACCTCTACTAAAACTAAAATAGCTACTGATTTGTATGTTACTCTCGCAAGTGAAGAGAGCAAGATGACGACATGTAGTAAGAGTGTTATAGATAAGGACAATGTTAATGATAATGATATAGCTAATGACAATGCCAATGATAATGATATTGTTAATGACAACGTTAATAATGATATTGTAAACTCACTGAAATCACGAATCCTGCCCTTTCGAATGCTTGAAAAAGGTTCACTTCGTTATATCTATACAAATTGTCCAATTCTGTTTTCTGTTTCTTAAACTTAAAAAGGCAGGCAACATTTATATCAATATGAAATGTCCAATGTTGTGTATCTGGTTTGTGTATGTGGGCTTGAAATGTTCCACAACACTTACTTTGGTCTGTTTTTTGTCGGACAAATGTGTCTGACGATTCCTTAAAGAGTTAATGACAATGTTCATGATATTGATATTGTTAATGACAATGTTAATGATAATGATATTGTTAATGGCAGTGTTAATGATAATTATAATGATAATGTTAATGATAATGATATTGTTAATGTTAATGATAATGATATTGTTAATCATAATGATAATGATATTGTTAATCATAATGATATTGTTAATGTTAATCATTAATCATAATGATATTGTTAATCATAATGATAAAACATGCAAGACTTTTGTACTCGCACATTTCAATTTCTCTTTTCGTTTTTCCGTCTGATATTAATATTCTTCAACGTATTTGAAGAGCTCAGGGGAAAGTCGACGGTAGTCACATACTGGAAACTGCTTGTGAGTCAACAAGTGTTCAAAATTGGTACCCTCACGATTTTCATTTTTTGACGACCGTCGTTTTTCCCCTGTACTCTTCATTTAAATGATTGTTCTTGCTTCAGTCATAAACCTTGATAACTTTTGCTTTGTGTGTTCCTTTAGTAAATGAAGGGAGCAAGAAGAGAACATGTGCTTATAATAATGATCATGATGATGGTGATAATGATAATAAAATAACAATGATGATTGTGATATGATAATAATGGTAATAAATGATAATAATGGCTATAATGATATTAATAATAATGATATTAATAATAATGATATTAATAATAATGATAATAGTTATAATGATGATGATAATGATGATGATGATAATGATGATGATGATAATGATGATAATGATGATAATGATGATAATGATAATGATGATAATGATAATGATGATAATGATAATGATAATAATGATAATGATAATAATGATAATAATAATAATAATAATAATAATAATAATAATAATAATAATAATAATAACAATAAATGCCTTTTGTACTCGTATTTCAATTCCCCTGTACATTTTCACGTCTGATATTGATCTGCTCCAAAGTAAGAGGGGAAGGGATGAGGGGGAAGAGACAAACAGAAAGTATGTGTACAGGAAATGTATCTTAACTTGAATCTTTTTCACCATTAATGTAATGTATGTGCATATTATATATATAGGCCTAATATATAATATGTTCCATACATTAATGGAGGAAAGGATTGTCAAAATTAAGATATTATTTTCTACCATACTTGGGGTTGTTTTAGGTTAGCAGTTCCATTGAAATAAATCATTATAGGTTCCATCCTGAAATATATGCTGATAGTAGAATCTATCTCATACGTGATATAGAAGCTGATAGGTTTTATATATATATAAGCTGGTAGTTGAATCTATCCCACACTTTAAATAGAAAAACTTGCTTAAATTACTCCGCGCATTCTATTCGTCTTCTAACCTACTACTATAAGCAAAGTATGTCTAGGGCTTAGACTTGAATCACAATATTCCTAGACCGGACAATGTTATGGAAGCCGCTCTTTGCCCTCTGTAAAAACTCCTGTACTAAATTCTGTCTGTATATTCTAATGTAATGAATTGTGAATTGTGAGTTGACGATATTGAACTATGAATCTGTACATACTGCAAGGCATTTACCTGTTTCTTCGTTTTGTTACAGACTTTGTTCTTTTGTAGTTATAATGTTATGCTGGGGTGTATTTCCAGCTGTGCGTGTGTGTGTGTGTGTGTGTGTGTGTGTGTGTGTGTGTGTGTGTGTGTGTGTATGTGAGAGAGAGAGAGAGGGAAAGAGAGTGTGTGTGAGTGAGAGAGAGAGAAAATGCGTCATATTTATTTCTCTATTAAAATTTACCGATTACTTGACAAGGTTGCAAAGATCTCCATTTTCCATAAAAGATTTCAGTTCTGAAGTTATCTACATTGTATGTGTAAATCCTCTTCCTCCTCCTCCTTTTTTCCTCTTCCTCCTCCTCCTTCGATTCTATTACGCCAGCTGATATCAGTATGGTATAAAACATTTATCACACTCGTTATGTTGGTAGACCATGATTTATCCTACTTGTGAAATAGCCAGTTGTACTGACTCGTTGAAACTCGTGATTACAACTTGGCAATTTCCCTCATAGGATAAATCATGATCTACCACCAAAACTCATGTACTAAATTCTGTGTGTATATTCTAATGTAAAAAATTGTGAGTTGACGATATTGAACTATGAATCTGTACATACTGCAGGGCCTTTACCTGTTTCTTTGTTTTGTTAGACTTAGTTCTTTTGTATTTATCATGTTATGCTCGGGGTTTTTTCCTGTCGTGTGTGTGTGTGTGTGAGAGAGAGTGAGAGGGTGAGAGTGAGAGAGTGAGAGAGAGAGAGAGAGTGAGAGAGAGAGGAAAAATGCGTCATATTTATTTCTCTATGTACAGATTACTTAACAAGGTTGCAAAGATCTTTAGCTTTTTTTCCTCCATTTGCACATAAAAGATTTCAATTTTGAAGTTATCTTCATTGTATGTGTTAATTATATCGTTTTGAGTTCCTCCTCCTCCTCCTCCACCTCCTCCTCCTCCTTCCTCCTCCTCATTCTCACACATCTTCTCTCTAGAGAGAAATAGAGAGGCGGCAGGCTCGC
>NW_004797303.1:735314-745574 GCF_000002075.1 Aplysia californica
TGCCCCGATTTAAGAACAGATTTATAACCCTTGTACCAGTAACAAACTAACATATAAATCTTCGAACATCTGCATTGTTACAAAATGCCCAGAACGTACAATCGAAAACCTGGGGGCTGAGTGTACACGGTCATTCCTGTTGAGACTCTGATGCACGCGTACGATGTTCACACTCGCAATTGATGTTGAAAAAAAAATTAATTAATTTTACATTTCCGTGTGCTTATATAACCAGTAAATGTTGCCATTGTGAAAAACAAAGTCTAGTAATAGTTGCCAAATAAGAAAGACAGCAAATGTTTACATATTCAGTGGCCTAAGTAACCCCAGTGTTGGGGTTTACTTTAGTTTTTGTACAAGTTTGGTACACCGGCCTAGTGACCCCATGCCGGGGTAACTTAGGCCACCCCCCTTAAATGACCCATATTTCATAATATTTGGCACCTAGTGCAAAAATACACCCTAAGAATTGATGCAAACCATCCTTCCCTTAAAAATATATATATATTTTAAAATTTTAAACACACACACACACACTTACACACACACACACACACACACACACACACACACACACACACACACACACACACACACACACACACACACACACACACACACACACACACATACAAAAGATAACACATCTAGATGTTATTTAAGCTTTCTCCCAAAGTGACCTAAGTAACACCGGTTTACGGCTGATTCTGCGTCTCTCTGCTCCTGCCGCAGACCGTAAATTATACAAAGAGTGTGCAGCAATTGTTCTTCGTCCTTTGTTCTTTGACGGAGAATCGAAGTCAGTGACGGGGTTCTCGTGGCCTAGAGGTTAAGGCGTTAGCCTCTCATTCAAAGGTCATCATCATCATTGCCTTTGTCACCCTGCACCAAGGACAAACATTTTCCACCTTTCTCTATCCTGGGCTAGCCTCCTGACGTTATTCCATGTCTTCCCACTTTTCTGTACATCGATTTCTGTGATTCATCTCCAGGTTCCACGGGGTCTTCCCCTTGATCTCTTACCTCCAATCCAAAACTTTCTTTGTTGTGCAGCTGCTCATTCAAAGGTCTCGGGTTCGAATCCGGATAGCGACTGAAACATTTTCTTCTCTAAAATTGTCTCCTTCCACCTCCTTTCCTGCTCTCTAGCAATGTGCTGTCGTCTGCTTTTGTCTCCACTTTCTGCCGCCACCCCCTCACCTCCATTGTCCCTTCCTCTGGGCTCCTGATCTTTCTGCATTCTTTCTCCTGCTACCCCTTGACTCCTCCTTACTGCTGTCTTTCAGCCACACCTCTGATCTTCGGGTAGGAAAGATCTACACCTAGCCATCTCGGACAAATGCAAAAAATCTCGGAGGTCCCGTGGGCAATTTGTGCACGTTTAAGGAAGATCCCTTGGTGGTCTAAAATCGATAAGAGTAGGCTTCGGCCGCCAACCGGGCAAAATTCAAAACTTCCTACCAACTCAAAACAGTAGCTGCGTCCCGCGCATACATATATGACCTTATGCAGTTGCGAGCGCCGTAAAACATTTACCACAAAAAAAAAATGGTCAGTGATGGGGCGCCATGCTCTGTGTAGTCATGAATTCACACAACACACGCAGTGGTACTACTACGATATGCACTGTGGGGTGACCAGTTGGCCCCATTTTAGTATTTTATATAAATCTGTCCTCGTGGTTTTATGCACCTCGCATAATTTAGCCAAATTTGATCATTTTTGCATAATTTCTGATTATTTTCCTTTATCATTCTTTGTTAGAATTAACAGAATCGCATAATTTCACATTTTTTGCCCTCAGTTTGCTTAATTTCAGAATTTTTTAAAAATAAAATGACAGGGACAGATAAATTCATGAAGATGCATTTTTAAATCTAGCCTCAATTGTTGTGGCAACATATGAATAGATCTACGTTAAGATAAATTGATACAAAATGCTGTGCAAAGTTTAGGTTACATTGATTCACCCGTTAAATATGCAGCTGGTTGTTCGTTAAAAAAGCACAAACAAACACACACACATGCACCCTCTCTCACACACACACACACACACACACACACACACACACACACACACACACACACAAACACACACACACACACACACATGCACGAATACACACATAAAAGAATAAAAATAGCAGTAACAATAACAATAAAAATATTTCCTCCGTCAATGTCTGACGATGGCAAACACAGACAGATCAGAAGAAAAATTTCTCCTGCAAAAAAAGAGGATTTTGAAGAATTAAAGGTCAAGATGAATTGTGGGCTTTGCTGTGGCATTGTGGTTTGCTCCTTGCACTCCCCCTCCCCCCCAACCACCACCACTCTGTCTTCTCCTCCTCACTCTCACTACCCTGCTCCACCCTCCTTCTCCTCCTCACTCTCACTACCCTGCTCCCCCTCCTTCTCCTCCTCATTCTCACTACCCGCTCCACCTTTGCCTCTTCATCCCTGTTATATATTGCAAATATTTCTGTGATAACTAACGTAATGAGCACGCGTGCTACTGTAGGTTTTGATTTTTGAAGTCTGATCAGTGGATGGTGATGTCGAGCGCACCCCAAAGAAGAAAAACAGAACTTGTTGTCATTTAACAGTTACATCTGTCGTGACTAACTTTTAGCAGCAGACAAAATCTCTAATCACTGCTCGGAGTATTTTTGAAGAATTTATAATTTCACTTCCCACATAATGTCGACACAATTTGAAATTATTTCAAAGGCTGATCATATATCATCGTAGCATGGGTGCTGTAGGCTGGCTTGGCAATTCCATTACTTTAAAAAGTGCGTGGTGTAAACAATTAAACATTCTAAGAACTTTCCATCATCTAGAATATAAGATGGACTTCAAATCCCGATATGCAACCGTCTTCATCCAACATGAAAGAGTTAGTTTGATTATATGTTTATGTAACAAGCGCTAATCTGATAGAAGCTATAGTAAAGCCAGAAACATTCTATGCTCAAGAACACGTTGCCTATTTGATATCTAAGATCATTAAGCTTGTTGGACGGTAAACAAAACTGATGCTACTTTTCTTATAAGCCAACGTGGAATCAGAAAAGCCATTTGATTGTGATATCCTCCTGTGCTGGATCGAGGGGACAAGTGAAGTTTCGTCAACTCTTCTCTGAGGTGGTTAACTGAGACATGTGAAGAATGTGAAGGAAGTACTTTGTGATAGTGGCCATTGGCATCACATATTCCCATCTTTTTCCTACCAAACTTGGACTCTCCTTGAATAATCTTTGGAAGATGCGTTTCGTTCTATTATTTTGTATCTTGAATTTATCGACAAGCAGAGCCGACGTTCTTTACTTCGTGCAAAAGCCTAATTATAAGCTTGCTGCTCCACATGAGGACAATACGAGACAGATGATTTTGCATCAGACTGGTCGTAGGGGCACATAGAGCAATGGCAGTGATTCTGTTCTGTTTTTAAAGAAATACAACCCAGCCACAATTTGGTACAGACTACTAGGACACTTTGAACATGAACAGAAATCACAGAGAGAGGTGCTCACGCTTCGACAGTCAGATCAAACTGAGTCAGCAGAAAAGAACGCAATCTATTTTCCAGAAAGACAACGACGACAAGCTATTTCTGATAACTCGTCCACAACAGAGGAAGACATTCCGATAAAAGACAACCAGATACTGACCACCGGAGGGTTGGATTGGCAAAGCTTGACAAACTGCAATAGGACTGACGTAGCAGCAAAGACTTCTTCAAGCAATTCCTCAAACATTTCCTCCAACATTTTTTCCTCAAACACGTATTCCTCCCACACTTCCTCAAATCTTTCCTCAAACATTTCCTCAAAAACTTCCTCAATCACTTCCTCCAACACTTCCTCATCAAACCTTTCCTCCAACACGTCCTCCGAGTCCTGCATAGATTACTGTTTGACCGTCCACAATAACGTGTCTTGCCCATGTGACCCAGTATGTTTCTTTAGAGACTCATGTTGCCGAGACATTGACCTGCTGTGTCCGGCGGAGTGGACAACGACACTCCAACTGTTTCATCCCTGCATATTCTAAGCCCGCCTTGTCTGTGACGTTGCCATGAATGTACCGACCGTGGACTCGTGTCCTGACCACCCATCTGCTGTGCTGGATCCCCCACAAACGTCATCTCAGGCCCAACTTTTGAAGTAAGAAATGTCCCCTTCCTTTGTTGATGTGTGGTTTTTTGTTTTAGTTTTAGTAGACGTTTTACGGCGCTCCCAACTGCATAAGGTCATATGAGCTTCAAGGGGTAGATATCAACAGAGAAGTCCTTACAGGGAATCAGACTTACTCTGCTCACCTCTCTAGCTTCAACGGCACAAAAATTCTGCTTCGACTATCAAGGCACCCCGGAAATAGCGGGTCACAAAAGTGTGGCAAACATAAAAAAGAAGTAGAGGAAAACGACGACAGTAAGGATTAGGAAAGAAAAAGCAGCAGTTCCCTGTTGTAGTTCAGGCACAGATATGGGCATGACATTGTTGGATCAACCCATTTACAATTTAACTGTGCATTAGAACGAGAAATGTCCCCCCTTTGGGGAATTGCCGAAAGACACTTCAGTCAGTAGCACCGCCCCGGGGTTGTGAGGTGAGCTGACAAAATAAGCTACTTCTCGCAATCCACAAATGGAGATATTGGCAATAAAAATCAACACTAGGGCCAAATTTGTAGATTTTCAAAAGATGCCATATTCTATATGTGTAATAGGCGTGAGATTATTTCATGCTTAGGTATTTTCAAAAACTTATAAGCTTGATGTATCTATTTCCATATTGCTCAAATCCAAGAAGTAACTCATAATGTCAGCATGTTTCACATCTACGTTCTTGAGCTGTACATGGCAATCGGTTTTTTTCTCAAAAGATTAATCAGGAAAATTCCCTCTAAGTGTTAAAACGACTCCTCTTGTCGATGTTGATATCATGTTCCCATTTCTATCTATTTGAGGTATTCAATTTGTTTAAAGGAAGAGCAAGATGATTTATTTAATAATGTGAGTGTTTTCAGCCAAACCCCATTTCAGTGATAAAACAGTGCGATTGATGTGAACTCACCCATCAAGCAGATGACGCCCCCCGGGGCAGTGCCACTGACTGTAGTGTCTTTAGGACATTCCCAAAGGGGGGACATTTCTTGTTCAAGCACAGTAGAATTGTAAATGGGCTGATTCATGTCACGTTCATAACTGTGCCTGATCTACAACAGGGAACTGCTGCTTTTTCTTTCCTAATCCTTACTATTTTCATTTTCCTCTACTTCTTTTGTATGTTTGTCACTCTCTTGTGACCTGCTATTTCCGGGGTGCCTTGATGGTCGAAGCAGACCTTGTGCTGTTGAAGCTAGAGAGATGAGCAGAATACGTTTGATTCCCTGTAAAGACTTCTCTGTTGACACCCACCCCTTGGCGCTCATATGACCTTATACAGTTGCGAACGCCGTAAAACCCTCTACTATAATAATAAAAAAATTAAAAAGTAAATAAACAGATGACCTTTACCACAACAGACAACAGCAGATATAATAGGAAGTGACATTCTTCCAAATGGGTTGCCATTGGTGGCAAGAAGGTCTTTCTTTGATGAATTTCGGGTTTTTTTCAACGAACGTTTACCTGTATTGTGAGATAATATCGTAAATTTGTTCAGATGGGCAGAAGTGCCAAAATGAGCTGACTCGGTAATTTTTGCATTCCTTTTTACATACAAAATCAGGAGACACAAAATCTGACAACCCTATATAATAATTATTGTTATGGTCATCCTTGTTTTAAAATTGCTGTTGAAAAACTGTTCTTTAGTGTGGAAGTTGTTTTGTTTATTACATAACCGGATAAAGGAGGATGTTTCAGTTCCATTTAACGTACGCTGAGTACAAAATCATTGTATTAAAAATAAAACACTTTCAGACTATTACGCATGTTCATACAGCTTCAAAGTTCTCGTAGTTGGTAGTTGAAAGACACATTTGGACAGCAGCAAAAATAGAGCGCTGCACAATCATGTTTTGCATCTTGGTGATACATGTATTAGGCTCTCGTCAAAATAATACATGTACAACCGAAGAAATACGATGTTTCCGTCCATTTGGCAATGTTTATCAATTCTTTCCAGGATCAACACCTAACATGTCCATCAAGAAATAATCTTGTCAGATTCAGCTGAAAACATTTGACACAAAAATAACATTTTCAGTTTCCATCAACACTCAAGCTTTTGATGCCCCAAACCTTTGGCAGTCATTTTCTCGTTAATGTTGCTTTTCACATCGGGCGAAGCACTTTTCCTTCAATCGTAGATACGTACCTCAACATCTATTCAAGATAGATGGGGTTTTTTTAAAACCAGAGGCAATAGGAATGAATAAGATTTTAAGATTGCACCAATCACAAAAAGGTCTTGCTATTTTTCGAGCACAGTGATCGATTTTCTGTATATTAAAGAAGATTATTATGTTGTCTCCTTTGGTTTTATTTACTCTTAAGTTTACTCGAAAATTTGACGAAATTAATTGGTGCAAAGATGCTTAGTTATTGGCATTCATATGATTTCACTCTTGTAGACACGCGGTATAAAAGAAAACCCAAATAATTTCTATTTACCCTTATCTGTCCTTTTGTAATGGTGATGTTGGTGATTTTTTTTTTGGTTTCCTTAATGGGCCTGGTGGACTCCACGAAGAAATCTTCGAGCGAGATCGAGGCTCCTTTTCGACCCCATTGCCAATATACTTAAAGGCACCTCCACTCGTCCAAATAACTCCATTCAAATTGCCATTGTTCCTTGACATTCAAACATAATGTTTGACATCCTCCTTTTCATGGCTGCATCTTCGGCAACGTGGGCTGAGCTCTTCATTAACAAAGTTCTTATACCATCTTAAGCTCCAATGATGGTCTGACCGCAGTCTCGCTAGCTCAACCTGGTCCCAGCGTGATGTTGATGAAGGTGATGATGATGATGATGATGATGATGATGATGATGATGATGATGATGAGTAGGAGGAGGAGGATGATGATTAGTAGGAGGAGGAGGAGGAGGAGGAGGAGGAGGAGGAGGAGGAGGAGGAGGATGTAATGGATGATGCCATGCCGTTTGTTAACTTTCCAGAATGAACAGTCCTGTCACAGAGACCACCACTGGGCTCACGTTCCTCAACTCCTCTGTGTACTGGTGTCATGCTAATCCAACCAACGATTCCCGCCCAAATCTGGTGTACTGGACTGGAGTGTATAATGGACCCGCCTTTTGGGGACACGAAGACCTTGAAGCAGCCCTCACAGATTTAGCAAAAATGGAAAAGTATGTTCTTTTCATTTCCTTCCTCTAAATTTCTCAATTTCTTTGTGTCTCTGTCTCTGTGTTTCTCTGTTTCTGTCTGTGTAGTTTAAGACCTACGCTTGAATACAGGTTATTAGAAGAAGAAGAAGAAGAAGAAGAAGAAGAAGAAGAAGAAGAAGAAGAAGAAGAAGAAGAAGAAGAAGAAGAAGAAGAAGAAGAAGAAGAAGAAGAAGAAGAAGAAGAAGAAGAAGAAGAAGAAGAAGAAGAAGGAGAAGGAGAAGAAGAAGAAGAAGAAGAAGGAGAAGGAGAAGGAGAAGAAGAAGAAGAAGAAGAAGAACAACAACAACAAAAACAAAAACAAAAACAAAAACAACAACAACAACAACAACTACATCAATAACAACAGCAAGAAAAAGAAACTGGTATCTTTTTTGTTTTATTTCCCCAGGTTCTATATTTACCCGTCCAGGTGTGAAAAACCGCGTTCGTGTGATCCCAACAAACACACACAGAGACACTTCAAGTTCGCAATACTGCTTGATGTCGATGACGACAACCTTATTCACTTCAGAAAAGATCCCTTAAGCTTTAGTAAGACGTGGGTATATACCGAATGTGGAAGCGAGCCCGGGCAAAAATGTCGACACGTCCACTGCAATGGAGATGAAGTGGAGAGGGTAAATGGACAATGTCTGTTTGAGCTTGGTTATTGTGTTGGGATAAACGCACCACCCCTTATCATCTCAGCTACCTCAGGTGCTGTTCAAGATCCAAAGACAGCGAACGTTGAGACTGAGACACCCTTCAACTCCCGATTTATCAAGTATCTTAAGTGTGTGTTCCGTTACAAGTACCCTTCGGCTCAGATATCAGAGATCATCCCTTTCCCAGATAGTGAATGATTTATTGATAGAAATAATTTCTACTTTTTTAGGATAGAAGGTACGTTCCCATCGACAAGCGAACGTCCGTACGAGGCGTTCCAGGAGGCGGTAGCCTTTTACTTACAGTATTTGGGGTGGGCATCCGGAACTTCAAATTTGCGATACATTTTGCATTCGTCAAACCAGGAGAGATTCAAAACCCAAGAAGCGCCATCTACCCTGTGGAACAGGTCGGCAGCGGTTGTCGACAAGCCTTCTCATTCCTGTGAAAACAGTTCCGGCAACTGCTCCGCTAAGGGTGACGTGAACGAAACAAGCAAATTATATGCAAGTGATGACCTTAGGTGCACAGACGAGACCTTCATTGCTACTAGTTATACTACATCCTGTGTGTATTATTATTTTTCAGGAAAGTTCCAACTACCTTTACCCCCTGATGTGATGAGGCCTTTACGAAGTACCTCAAGAAACTTTACATTTTGTGTTTCGAGAGAGAGGTCCAATCAATACATAGAGAACGTCGGGTTCCTTGTCATGCTTGTGCTATTCGTAGTCAGTGCATGCCAGCAGTAGGGCTGGACAATGAGTCGCTTTAGCAGAATCAGGATAATAATAGAATAGTGCACCTCTTTGGCAATGATAAATTTTAATATGAACCGCTTCGGCAAATGGGTTTGAACCACTTCGACAAATGAGTGCACCCACTTCGGTAGACGGGTCAGGAAAGAGAGTTAAGAGTCTGAATTTGGATAATGTTTCACTGAGAAATGTCTGATTACCCTTATAGGTTATCCGGGCTTTGCCCACCTCTGGCCAGCAGTAACTGAAAATGGTGAAATGGTATAGGTTTAACGCCCCTACCAACACTATTAGGTTATTTAAGAGGCGAGGCCTCCGAGTTCAACGTCCATCTCCGAAAGGACCGAGCCAGTTGGGAAATTCGTGCAAAGTGCCTTTCCCAAAGACACAACGTTGGACCGAGCTGAGGCTCGAACCCCCAAACCCGCACTCTCACGATTACAAGTCCGGTAGCCTAACCACTAGGCTACCGACGCCACCCAGCAGTAACTGTAAGACTGGAACAGAGGTGTCTTTGCACGCAAATGGTGGCGCAAGGACTACGCGAATTCGCCCTAGGGGGATTTTGAATTGAAATTGATCAATACGATATTTTTTTTAAATTGCTGAAATAAATAACTATAGAGTCATGAAACCGTCGTCCTTTATTCTTTTTTTTTTAATATCAATATTAAACATCGTTAAAGTATACCAGTATAGTGAAGGATACTTATATTTCACAAGTTAATGTTAAAGATGACACCTTTGCACAAGTTAAGAGATAGATCATAAGGATTTCACACAAGTTGGGATATAGATAATCATGTTTTACAAGTTAAGTAATAAATATCCATGTTATACAAGTTAAGAGATGAGATAGATCATAACCATGTTATACAAGTTAAGTGATAGATAACAATGTTATACAAGTTAAGTGATAGACAACAATGTTGTACAAGTTAAGAGATAGATAACTATGAGAAAAGAATTGTGCAGAAGACGGCCACCCTATGTAACAAGTACTTGAATGATAATGCGCCTTCATATTTATCAATCCTGCTGAGACTGTACATTTCAACTCCCAGTTTAAGGTCATCAGCTGACAAAAAGAAATTTCTTTTACCGTCTATGAAACTTAAAACAGTGGGTGAAAGGGCAATTGAATATCAAGGCCCCAAGATCTGGAATGCTTTGTCAAGTACTATAAGAGATATCACATTTTTTGATTCATTCAAATGTAAGCTGAAGTCATTTCTGTTTTAAAATTATATGTGAAGCAGCGTGGCGGAATCAGGCTCTCGTTAATTTTTGGGCATGTAGAGTTATTAGTATCATCTTAAAGCTTGTTCACTTGTCTTTATTTGGATGGAAAAAATATCAATTTATCATGATTGCAAGTCGAGATATTTGCGAATAAAGGAGGTGGGGATCACCTGTTTTCAGAGGTAAAATAAGTAAGAAAATGGCCGCCAAAGATTAGTTATTTCCTTAGCAAAAAGAGTCCGTGGTAACAG